>NC_079362.1:45757953-46092233 GCF_029582105.1 Oenanthe melanoleuca
GATAAGGTTTCCATGAGTGTTTGCTCATGCAGATAAAGACACAACTCATCTATAAAGAGGACATGCCTTTTAATGCCACTGAAAAGCAACATTATAGATATGCTGAAGCCAGATACTTCCACTGTGGGTCTTTTATGAAAAGTTTTCACTGACAGCAGTAGATGGGGGAGGTCCTAAAATACTGCCATATCTTCTACTGGACTTTTTTTTCTGTTGTGTTCACCAGCCAACTTATCACCAGCATTAGGTAAATAGGAGCTAGAGAGTTTTTTCAAATTCTAAAACATTTTTTTTCTCTCACCACTGAAAGGTGTTAATTGACACTGAAAGAGCTAATGCAGGACACTTCCCAGAGGAGTCTGGGATTAGGAGAGTAGCAGTTAAGAATGGCAAAGTGAAAATCTATTGGCAATAGGCATTTCTTCTTCTGTGTAGTAAGATGCTTCTATCATTACATCTAGCAATAGTTTGATATGATCAGTCTTCTCTCAACAGACTGACACTACAAACTGACAAATCTAGCCCAGGAATTAGTATCAAACAAAGGAAAAACATTTTAGGAAGGCCAAGAAAGTAAAAAAATCACAGCACGTGCTTGGATTCAGTTTCTTAAAGTCTTAAAGTTAAAAAATTTTGCTTTTTATTCAGAAACAAAAGATTCATAATTACAAAATCTGCAAGCAAAATGTTACTTTAAACACTTCCTAGTCCCTGACTGATTCCAGCATAATGTCACAACAGATTTCATAAAGCTGATCGTTACTTTATGAGTTTGGCCATCCAGAAACTTTTCCACCTGCGGTATAGTTTGTCTGTAGTGTCTATTTCTATGGGATATCAGTAGTATCAGTATCTACAGGAGATTGCTTGAAAGGCCTCACTGAGCTGAGGAAAACCCTATGCACGTCTCACCTCTTGTCTACATGGGTTGTTACAGGAGGCAGTGTGATTGGTCTGGTGTGGTTTGTCCTTGCTAAGGACACTGTCCATGCTCCCAACCACTTTATTCTCCTTCAGTCATCTGGACATGGCTTCCCAAAGGAGTCACTTCATAACTTCCTTCACCATGCACCTAAGGTGAGGCTGCCCAGCCTGATATCCCCCGACCCGCCTCCTTGACCCTTTGGAACAAGACCACACAGTATTTACCTTTCTCAAGCCATCAGAAACCCCTCTCTGAAACACCGTGACAGTCTGAAGGTCATACAGAGTTACAGCACCCTGAGGGGCATTCCACGGGGTTCCATGGGGTTGTTTGTGTCCACCCTACTTAAGTAGTCCTTAACTCCACCCTCCCTTACCCTGGGCAACATTTAATTCTCCAAGGCCTTGATAATAAGTTTAGGGACCTAGGAGACCTGAAGACAAACACAGCCTAACCCTAACCCTAAAAAAATCAAGGCAAAAATGTCACTATTAGTCTTAGACTTTTCCACGTAATCCCTTATTGCTGCTCTTCATGTCCCTTGATCATATTAACTGCTGCTTAGTATGGGCTTTCCAAACTCCACCCTTTTTGTTTCTCAAAAAGTTATTGGTGCTTTGACCTGTTTTTGTGTAACAAAGAGGCTGTGTGCTATTTCTGAAACTGCTTTTGGCAAACACACAATGGTGAAAAAAGCTATCCAGCTTTCCAGGGGCCAGGGCTACTGCTCTATGTTTCTCAATCCATCCTAGACTGCACCTCATCAGCTGCACTTGTCTGCTGGATCAGAGCTCAGACCACAAAAGTTCACTTTCCTGTACCTTGAATAAGCACATTTTGAAACAATAAACATGACTAATATTCCCTCCATTTTATGTCTGTGTTATACAGCTGATCAGGAGCCATTCTACATCAGAGATCCATCAGCAGCAACACCAAGCCTCCTCAGCCTTGCTGAAAAATCACTTACAATTCACAGCTTCAGGTGCAGGTGGCACTGCATGACACAATGCATGGGTTTTGCTCTTTCTGTGTTTACATTCCTTCTGTTCTAGATGGCAGGGACAGCCTCTAACATTTTCACAGCTCATACCCGTGACAGGCAGCTGAGGTTGTTTCTTAGAGAGTGTAATAAAAGAACACTTGAGCAGAGATGGTTTTTTTTTTAAGTTATAGGAATTTCTGTTTGGAATGTGTTAGGCTTTGTTAGGGGAATAGATTTTACTATTCCATCAAAATCTGATGCAGAAAATTCAGTGGGTTCTTTTTAATGAGCAAATATGAGACACGAGAAAAATAAGTATGCCAGTTAAGATCCACACAGCAGGAATTCAGAGATCCCATAATTGTTTGAATTCCACCTCCTTCCCCAGCCTCATACATGGGGAAAAAGCACATTACCTTCACTTTTGGTGCTTCAGAGGTAATTTTGTCTTTGAGACTTTTAACCAATTTTTAACTGTTTCTGCTGTATACAAAATAAAAAACTGACAGTAGTTTTGCTAGTGTCGGTTCAGAACAGAAGCAGTCTATAGCAGATAAGTCTTTATGTCCTTAGTTAAATGCTCCTGCCTGACCTTGCTGGATCCCTTATGCAGTTTTCAGTAAAGGGCTCATGCATGTATGTATGTATGCATTTTTAACTCTTAATAGGAGAAATGAAATATTTAGCAATCTGCTATGCAAGGTGCTACCATTTTTCTGGGTGCTCGGTCAAAAAACAAACAAACAACAACAACAACAAAAAACCATACATGAGGAACATTTAGAACCAGCTTTTAAATTAAGCCTATTTTCTCTCAACATACTGAATACCGTAAATGCTAGTTCTGGAAACTATTACGACATTTTTAGAGCTGAAAAGTAATTATAATGAGATCTTGCAAACAATGAACTCTATTCTCCTTCTGACATACAGAAGGATTTACGAACACATTATTGCCTGTGCATTCAAAGAAAAGTCCCTTGTGCATCAGCAAAATAGGACGCAAATAACCACAAAGCTCTTCCACAATTACAGTGCTAGTTTCACCCATTTAAGTTTTATTTAGTATTATCATTAGTATTGTACTAACAGTAGATGGCAACATTTTGTTGAAACTTGGAAAACCTTTGTGTGCTTTACAAAGTCATTTCAGTTCTGGTTTTACTCATGAGACTTAGGCATAAAGAAAAATAGCATATAGCATATAATTAGAAACTATAAATTAACCAAATTGTTTAATTATCTGTATAAATTAATATTGCAATTATCTTATTACCTTCAAAACTCCGGCTTGCCCAGGAGACTTTCTGAGTGAAATCCAGATATGCTCTGACTGTTTGGTGATTTGGTAAAATGTCAATGTCCTAAGGGTTAAGCTTTCTTTACACAAAATCATAACCAGAGAAAAGCAGCAGGTTAATTCCTTAAGAAGGTATGAATAAAGCTTTTCCTGAACTGCCAGCATCTCAGCATGTTTGGATCAAGGTTTTCAGAATTTAAAGGTATTTAAAACTCTCCAATTCTTCTCCACATCTTTTTCCCCTGACAGATGCTCAGAATATTCCCAGTTAATGCTGAAGTTGATGAGAATTCTGCTGCTGATTTGATGGAAATGGGAACACCCCTTGTAATGTTACAGGATAGAACTCAGCTACTAAGATCACGATAAAACTGAAATCTCTTAACCCTTTAGAACTTCTCTTGTAATAGGTGTCTGCAGATGTGCACAGATGTCAGGTGCAGGCTTGTGTATAAGGTGAAGCACAATCTCTCTACTCACCCAACTGGGCAAGTATCAACATCTTGGGCTGTATTCTAGTCTTTGGATACACACAGAAGGTGCTTGTGTAATGTCAGGCCAAAGGTTTAGGAAAGGAAATGTGAGCTGCTTGGAACTACCTCGATATACTAACGAAACTAAGGCTATTTGTGTGTTTGATTACACTAGGCAGCACTGCCTGAACTAAAGACTTGCCTTCTAGATCTGTTCATGCAACATATTTTATTCCAGTTTTAGTTGCTTAAACTAACCTTTAAACTAATCTTTTTTGTAACATATATCTGTGTATGTGTGATTCCTTGTCTGGATCTGACTTGAAATCTTGAGCTACATCTTCACAACAACAGCAACAACAGAAAAGACCATATAGCCATGGAACATTCACCACATTTTTGTGTTAAAGTTACAGTGAAAGTAAAAAGCAGATCAGCAGGTATCTTAATGGTGCATGGCTTTGTGAACCTCTTCGACCATGGCACAGTATTCTCCATGGATAATGCATCAATCACTGCAAAAGACCAAGGCATTATTCCTGGCTTTCAGAAGCACAGCCTGGGCCTTGTGCTGTTTGTGCAGACAAGTACAGAAAGAATGTCATTTGAGAGGGAGAGTGGGAGCTGAGTGAAGAGAGGGGGCCCTTTTATGGGGGAGAGAGAAGAAAAAAGAAAGGAAGAAGGCTCAGACGCTGGAAAGCAAGATGACTTTTAAGCTGCCAAGGGTTTAACAAAGGCAATCCTGAGGTTATCCAAGAGGAAGTGAGTTTCTTATCATAAATAAATAGATGATTTCATGGGTATGCTCTGGATCTCACCACACTTCTATGTGTATCCTATTAAGTGGTGTTTGGACTCTGACTTTTTCTAGTGGAAGGATCTCTTCTGCAGAACTTCACTGAAGGCTGCGCATCCCACAGAGCATTTTTGTGGATGTGGAAGAGTTCAGCAAGTGTCCCATATATTTACGCTTTTTCTCTGATAATGAAATATAATGAAAAATAGATAGATAGATAGATAGATAGATAGATAGATAGATAGATAGATAGATAGATAGAGTATTAAGAAATTGAATACTCTGTAATAATAAAATCTAGTAAAGGTAGGGCAGCCTCTATATTCTTCAGATACACGGAGATTAAGTTATTTCTAAAGATGTGTTTTATTAGAAGAAAGCAGAAGCATCTAGAGATATAGGTAAATAGACTAGGATTAGGTAACTGAGGCTGCATTCTGTACTTTGATTGTGACTGCAGAATTCCTTTGAGTATATCTTTCTGCAAGAAATCCAGTGCAGCTGCTTGAGAAGCCCCCGGCTGTGGCATGAGTAAGAATAAGAAGCTGCTAAAACTTTGGATGGCTGCTAGTGCAAGAGAATGTCCTACCAAAAAGACAGAAGGGTTTAAAAGCTGAAAAGCAAAACAAATCAGGAGATTCAGAGTCCCTCATCTTAAGAAACAATGTGTGTTATACCTACAATATACGATGCCAAAGTAGATTTCTGTTTGCAAAATTAAGGAGTCAGTAAGCAACTGAATGATCCCAGAAAGAATTAGTCAGGAAAGAAAGGCACACATTATCAGTATTCTCTCCTAAAACAACAATGCATTTAGCCAGCAGCTGCCTACTAGCAGTGTGTGCCATTTTATGAATTTGGAGGACACGAACACAGCCAACCCAAGAGGTTAAATGGAGAGGTTGGAGCATAACTTTTTATACACTTCAGCTTGAAAATAACATGGGTAAAAGAGGGCCTCTGATTTGATGCTGCCTTTTCTGGAATGTACAGTGCAACTGGATCTAAATTTTGGGAGAGTGCCCAGTTTCAGATGTCTAAAGCCTCTGTTGAAAGCAGTGGAGACTATACACTGCCAAAGTTTTATGTATGCAACTGCAGATTGATTGCCTAATGGCAGTGGTGGGCTTTGATCATGAATGTCTGGAGAGAGAAGTCACAGTAGGTGCCCTTTCCCCCATTTTTCCTTTTATCCTTCTAACTCTACTGTTTTGCTGTTTCCCCCCAGCATTTACTACAATCCTTTCACTGATACCTGAGATATAAATGTTCCTCTCCCCCCATTTATTTTTTTAGCAGCTTGCTAGTTGAGGACTGTTCAAGAGGAGCTAACTGGAGAAGGTGCATGGTATGCAATTGCTCTAACACGTTGCCTATTTCAGGCTTTATGGGTGAGAGAAACAGATGAAGATAATTTCCTCTCATTTTCTGTTTCTTATTAGTAAATTGTGAGGAATTCTTAGGTACAGAACATCCAAGTGGAATCATCATCCCTATGCAAAGGAAAATTATTTCCTTACAGTTTGGTCAATATGTGAGTCAGAGTCACATAAAAGATGTAATAAGCTGCTTCTGCTTGCAATTAGAGGTTTTGTTCTGATGGCAAATTAAAATTTAAGTCCAGTAGAATTAGGTGTGAAATCTTGCAGATTCCCAGCTAACTGTATATTGTGATTCCATTTGGCAGCTAATAAGGCTCAGAAAATTGCTTTTATTGGCCTGTACTTTCCATTTTACATATACTTCTGGAATTGTGCGAAATGACAGCAAACTGCCATGAATATATATTTAGTCTATATTCACTTCTCACTTCCTTCCCTTAATGAAAATAAGGGAAGAACATCAATTTTTATTCCTTTTTGCAGAAAAAAAGAGAGTAGCAGTCTTAATACTTACACACCTAACAGATGGAATGAAGTTACAAAGAAATGCCTGAGAGTATAAGTTCTCTTGCCTAGTGAAAAATCTTGCACAGTTAAAGAATTCAACCCTTTTTTTTTTTTTTTTTTTTTTTTTTTTTTTAAATAAATCATACTTTCCCTAAAATCTGCCTGTTCATTCTTCTTTATATCTGCAGTTATGGGGAATCATCTCAGAAGCTTCCAATTCTGCCACAAAGACAGATGTTTGAACAATTCCCTCCTGTTCAGTATCAGCTGTTCAGCAGAGCTTGCCTCAGAAATAAAGTACCAGTTACCTCTAATTCTGGCTGCCTTTTCAGGAATGATGCAGGGAATTTTTTAATAACAAAGCTACTTTCTTTGTTCTGAACCTCTGGCAAACACAGATTTAGCTCATCAACAGTAGGACTTGCTTGGGCTCCTTGCTCTTAGACTTTATTTGCAGACCAACTGGTATCATTTTTATGAAGCCATGGTGGGGGGTCATTGCACTGAGTCCCCCAGGAATTCTGCATCTTCCCCTTTCAGGCATGATGGATTCATTTATTTGTTGAATAAAAGCAGAGGCCAGGTTAGATCACTTGAGAAAGAATGTAGGTAGCCTTATGGTGTGCCTGCTGTGGGTGCAAGGTGAGGAAGTGAATCTGACATACTATTCAAAGATAAACAGTCTTGAAGGTCTAGTTGAAGCTGTTCCTCCTCATTGAAGAGGGGTGGACTAAAGAACATTCAAAGTTCCCCTCAAACTATTCTGTGATTCTATGGAGGCTACATTACCACATTGTCTTACTCATAAGTGTCCTTAGGTGTGGATGTGAAGAGGATACAAAGAAATGAAATGAAAAATACTTAAACCAGATGAGGATATAGTGTCAATATGTTTTTCAGAGTTGTCATATTCTTTGCTCTAAATAAGCTTCACAAGGAGTGGCATAAATATAAAAAAAAAATATGTATTTCTGTTTTCCTTTCTATTGGTACCTACCTTATAGGCAGGTTATAGGAGAGGTTCTTTTCCTTCAGAATCCAAAAGCCTTCTGAGAAGTGAGTCACAAAACAAAAAAATGAAAACAAGCCTTTGCATACTAGAATCTTGACCAGGGCAGGGGGTATAAATTTTCCTAGAAATGAACTCCCATGAAAAAAAACCCATAAAACCCCATAAAAGATTAAGTATAGAAAATAATGGCAATCCAAAAATATGGTAACAAAACATGGCAAATCACTTTTGGAGGGAAACCATTTCATATTTATGAATTAGGCTGACCTCTGCATACTTGACCAAAGTTCTTATTTTACCACTCCTGAGCTCATAAAAGAGGGTATATTTCATCCCAGGGGTAATGTTAAGATACTGTGAGTTAAGCCCAGAAATATGTGCTGAACATCCCCCATTAACAGACGGGGTGGAGTCTTGTGCATAGGACTAAGTCCTGAGTAACCCTTTCACAGCCTTCCTTCTCTCATGTCCATCTCTGCTCTGTGCTCTGCTCTGAGGAAACTTTTCTGTGCAGAGACATGACAGACCATGTGGCGACTGGATTTGCTGGAGTCCTTGTGAGATGTCTTCGTTCACATTTGATATTTGCTCTTAGGTATTCAGCAGTTATTGGTGGACAAGAAACACCATTTTTCATGCCTTTCCCTTTGTGTGCCACAAAGGGAAGGAAATTAGCATTAAAAAGTATGGCATATTGTGACCATAAGTATCACTAGGACAACTACTGTAACATGGGGTGATCTCCAGCTCTGATAAATTACACCAAAATCTAATTTGGCTCCTATAACAGCAGGCATCATAAGAGTCATCCTTGCCCCACCTGTCATCTCTAAATAGGCCATATGTGCTTCAGTTCCCAAAGGTGCAGGACAAATTCCCAGATAGCTAGTCTGTCTGGAAATGTTAGGCATGGACATATTCAAATAGCAAGGAAAAAAATATCATCTCCCCTTCTTGTCCCTATTGCCATTAAAGCTGTGATAGGCCATCACCATGGCATTCCTCAACCTTCAAGAAGAAGTCAAGGTACTTCGTCCTTTCTTGTTTGGTCTCATTTCCTCTTATTCCTGAAGATGCCTCTTTACTTTGGCCACATATATGTCAATCTCAGATTTTTTTTAGTAAAATTCTAGTAAAATTCTGTAGTAAGGGGAGAACTTAATTTCATTTCCTAGCTATGGTAGGAGCTCATGCTCTCCCTTTTGATGGGTTGCACAACTCTGCCAAACTTATCTGTCTAAAGCAAAATAGAGATCAGGTGTGGCACTGTCCATCTTGGAGGCAATGCCATGCTGGTGAAACAACTCTGTTTCCTGAAATGGAAAAACATGGGCCACTTGGCTGACTTTGAAGATCTGATTGCATGACTGAGTTAGTAACAGGGATCACCTCTAAGCAGCCAATGATGTTAGATTTGAGCTGATTAAGAAGTCGAGGAAAGGGTGAGGGGTGTAGCCAGGGAACAGTGATATCCGTCCATGATGAGATGGACTCCTGGAGCACATGGTGCAAAGCTTAGACTGCAGGAAACTGACAGCTCTGTGGAAAAGCTCTGCATAAAGATCTCTGCAGCCATCAAACTCTCTGGAAAACCTGCCAAAATGTACCATAGAACATTATTTTTCAGTTTAATGAAGAATCAGCATGAAGTGATGCCCAGTAAACAGTTTTAAGCACTTACCATGCCTCAGTTAATTAAAAACTAAGGTAAATTCTGGAGTCTTAATACAAACTTGTGTCCGTAGTCATTGTGCAGTACTCAGGAGACCAGATTTTAATTATTTCAAGCAGAGCCTATAAACTTAGTAATTTTTCCATTGCTTCCCTTCTATAAAGTGAGGCTTACGGTCCGGCAAACCAGTGCTTGAGGAATGTCCCAGGGAGACAGCCCAGCGCTGCCCTGGGGAGCTGTTGTGGCCCGGGGGGCACACGTGCGGGCTCAGGGCCCCCAAGGGGGACGGGCAGAGCGGCAGGGCAGCCCCGGGGCCGCGGTGCCCGGCGCTCCCGGCCCCGAGCCCCGAGCCCCGGTCCCCGAGCCGTCATCACCGAGCCCCATCCCCGGTCCCCGAGCCCCGAAAGGGGGCGCGCCGGGCCCGCGCAGCGCTGCGCGGTCGCGCGTGTGCCGCTCCCGGGGCTTGCGGCGGCGACTTCCCCCTGCGAGGCAGCTCGGGGTGGCCGCAGGCCAGATCGGGGCTGTTTTCCCAAGGGGAATGGAAATCTGGGGCGTCCTAGAAGTAGTGCCGGCCGAGGCTCGCCGGAGGTCGCGGCGCTGCGGCGGCAGATGGGTTTTGGGGAGGGGGCGCAGAGGCGTGCGGCGCAGAGCCGGGGGCGGCCGGCGTTCCGCCCCGGCCGAGGGAGCGTCTGCCGCTGGCCCCGCCGCGAAACTGCTGCCGCTCGCCCTCCGGCTTCGGCAGAGGGCTCTGATTCCGCCTGCGTGCGAGAATAAATGCGGGAAAGCCTCGAGATGCTCCGTGGATGAAAAGGATAAAAGGAAACGCTGAGCTGCTGCCCCGCCACAGCCAGGTGCCCGCCGTGCGCGGCGGACAGACCCGCAGGAATCCCGCCGGGCTGAGTCGGCGGGCAGTGCTCTGTAAGGCCTGGGATGGATTCCCCCCGCTCCCGGAGGCCGAGGTTGTGCGTGGGCGTCGCGGAGGCTTGCGGAGGGCGATGGCGAGGAGGTGCCCGGGGCCCGTCGCCCTGGCCAAGCCCGACCGCCTGCGCCGGGTCATCGGCAGAGGGCGAGTGCGCGGCAGTGAAATACAGCATCCCGAAGGCTCCCGTGGTGAGCGCGGGGTGCAATTCCTCCCGCTGCCCGTCACCCCCAGACTGTGTCTGGGGGCTCCTCGCTTTGCATTTAGCCTCTTTATGGGTCTCTGTGCTCCAGCGGAGCGGTCTGTGCGAGGAGCGCTGTGCTGCCGGGCGCTGTGCCGGCTGGGACGCTCCGGTTCGGGCTGCAGCCCGGTTCGGGCTGTGCCGGAGCTACCGCCGCTGCTGCTGCCGCCGAGCACCCCGGTGGAGGGTGCCCGTCCTCTTGTTTTAAATACACCGGTCCCGCGGGATGTTGTAACAGCGAAGTGAATGCAGATACAAATAAGAGGCACCTAATTTGAAGAACATCGTCAGTGTTGCACTGTAAAAAATATGCGATCACTGTTCTTAAAAAAAACCAAAAAAATTAAAAATAGAGGGGAATTAGAGGCTCTAATTTGAGTGAGCTCTACAGAATCAAACGAAGATGTTATTGCACAGCAATAACATCAATAATATGTATCGAATTTGTCTGTGTGCACAAGCAGGAAAAAAAAAACTTTTCTTTTACTTCTCTGTGCAATTTCAGAGCCTTAGTGCTGAAATTAGGGTAAGTGGGGAACAATATGCGTAATTGCAAGAAAAAAAAACCCCACAAGGGTTGAAAAGGAAGAGCAGTTAGCAGCACACAAAACGTCATGAAGACAGTAGGCTTGTTAGGCACAGGGGATGTTTATCTGGATGGCTGCTCACCCAATTTCTTCATAACAAACACTGTTTTTGTAACAAAGATGTTATTGGTCCTTGTCATAACAATAATAGCTATATGAGCAGGATTTTGCTCCTTTTGCTCATGAATAATGATGGTGTTCTGCTGACGAGAGTGTAATGATTTGGAGCTATAAAACTCGGGTTTTCATCTTTTCTAGATGATCCCTGTACACGCATTTCGCCCTCGTTTTGCAAAGACTACTTTTCACTTGTTTTATTCACTTGACTTCGTTCAGCCACTGGCTTCTGGCCAAGGAGGGCATCCTACCCGGCGATACTCTGGCAGTACAGAAAATCCTGTGCAGAAGGTCGCAGTGTTCAGGCGCTCGATTCAATGCAGTGGTTTTGCTAACGCATTAGGATGTCCAGACACAATTGATATAAGAACTTTCTAAATCTGCAGCCATTAAGTTCAAAAGTCCTGTAATAACTCCTGCAGTTCAGACTGTACCTTTGCATGCACACAAATTCCTACAACATTATAACTTCAAAGATACTAGCTTTTAAACTCTGGATCAATGTAATTCTCTCTTTAGGAGGCATCACTTGATAGAAGTGCACATCTCCTTTTCCCTTCCCTTCTCTTCTACTTTGATATGCCCCTTTATAACACTATTTACGTTTAGTTTGGACGGTTTGTAGCTAAACACGGAGACAGATTTTTAAACTGGACACAGAAATAATGTCATCTGGAACTCCTTGGCGGACGCAGTAGGGAATGGGGCAGGGTTGAAAAATATTTAAACGCACTTTACAGTACTCTGTTACTGCAACGGTGGCTGCAGAATTGCAGCTGGGAAGGGAGGAGTAAGGAGGGGGAAGAGGGTGGAACAGGGCTATTTAAGTGATATTTGAATCGGACTCGCATTTTTAGTGTTGTTTGTAAGTGCATATGAAACTCCCTGAAACTGTTCACCAAGTGCTGACAAAATATACCTGTCGAGGAAACAAGGAGACATATGAATATTTTATTACTTCTTACTTATTTTGATAGCTGGGCACGCCATTAATAACATCATAAAGGTGGCACCTATTGTAGATTTAGCATATTTAAAGGTTTTTAATATTTACATTTTTTATGTTTATTATTTGGGGGTGTTTACCTGCAATACTATAAATGTTTCTTTAGGTGGACAAATGCTGCTGTCTACTTAGATCAGAGTGACTTGCCAAGCTAAGGAAGCAATTTCCTATAACAGGTACTTTGACAAAGATAGCAAACAGTCTTATATACCAAAGAGTAGTCAAACCGCAGTGAGATTCAAAGCAGAGAATGTTGGAACATTTTGTTCCAGACAACGAGCTAAAAATAACAGCCCCTCCCCGTGTTGGAAGGGGGGTTGATTTTCACATTTGGAAGAGCAAATAGAAATCAGATTATTAATGTAATCAAACAGAAAAATCTGCCCGGAGAGGTGAAGGGTGAAAGTTCTAAAGTGTCAGTGCTTTAAAAAAAAACAAACAAACAACAAAACAAAAAAATCCCCAACAGAGTCCAAAGACGGGGCTCTGAACGGGATTTGATGGGTTGTTGGGAGATTTAATAGTTTTATGCCTTCCTCATGGCACATCAGAACATGGTGTTTGAACTAGGTCATGGTAATGCCAAACTGCACAGCCAAGTGTAATGCTCCAGCACTCGAAGCCAAACGTGAAAGCCCCATTTTCAGCCCTAAAGTAAGCTCGTTCCGCAACCTCATGTTTTACCTACCTGCAGGACAGGCTCTCTAAATGTCAGAAACTGAGAAACTGCTTTGACATACATCTCGGAGATCAGACCCTAAGTGTGGTGCACGTCAATAAGGAAGTGCTTAACAACACGATAATTACACCATCCACGTTACTGAGATGTTTGGTTAGAGACTTTCAGCATCCACCCTGTGGGGGAAAAGAAGAGCTTCTTTACTTGCAGACCACAGGAGAAAATAAGAGGAAAACAACAGCATCAAAACACTCACGTTTTTAATCCCCTAATCACGCTTTCTGCAAGCAGAGAAAGCTTTCCTCTTTTCCAATAAGCGTGCTTCCAGATAGCTGATACTTCCCTATTCCAGTGAGCGGCTCGGGGTTTGCTTTTGGATTTGAATGTTTAAAGCACGGTAGAGATGTCGTATTAGAAGAGCCGGCGGCAGCCCTGCGGAGCGGCGTTGTTCCGGAGCAGCTCGGCACGGCGGAGAGCCGCGGAGAGCCGCTCTCCCCGCGCTGCGCTGCCGCCCTGCCCCGCCGCTCCGGCCGCAGCCCTCGAGCATCCCGGCCCGGCCCCGCCGTCCCGCCAGCCCGGACCCGCCGCCAGCCCCGGCCCCGCCACCAGCCGGCCTGCGGGGCAGCCCAAACAGGCGGCTCGGAGCACCGGCTTTGCAGTGTCCCCGGCGCCGCACGGCAGCCTCGCTCCCCTCGTACCCGCTTTATTTTCATCTGGTCCTGCGACACAAACTTTGGGTCGTGCGTGCCCCACTCTCCTCCTCCGCCCCCAGCTCCTCTCCTCCGGACACAAACATAAGCTCTTCTCGATTCTGCTCCTCTGAGGTGCCCGCATGAGGCAATCCCGGCCTCTTGTTTTCCTTTCCCCACCCAGGGAGCCGGGGTCGGACTTTCACCGTTACCTCTCTCCCGCCCGCTAGGAGCAAGGGAGTCCCGCACCTCCGGCCGCCTGCCCCAGCCTCCCTTCGCGTCCCGCCTGCGGGACTTGCAGCTTTTCCCCTTCTGTCCTCCTGTTTGTCTGCCCGCCTGCCCGCCTGCCTCCCTCCCTTTTTATTTTCCCCGCCAGTAACTTAAGCCCAAGCCAAAGGAGGCATAAGGAAAAATACAGCCGTGGGCTCCAGGTCTATAAATACAGCTCGGAGAGAGCGTCCAAAAGTTTAGAAAGAAAGGAAGAAAGCGTACGGAGACAAAAGCCAAGCACCGCTCCGCTGCTGCCGATACTCTGGCTGTGCTCGGGCTTCGCGGCGGAGGAGCGAGCTCGTTCCCTGTTTGTTTGGGTGGGATTTTTTCGGAAACGGGGCGGTGGCGGTAGAAGGGTCGACGCATTCGTTATTTCAGCTTTAAATACGTGAATTTTATCCGCAAATACCAATCGATCCACTAGCCAACTTTGCAGCTGCTATTGTGAGTGGAAACTTTCTTAATGGGGCTGAAGCCGCTAGTGGAGGGTGACTTTTTTGTTTGGTTTGGGGTTTTTGTCTTTTTTGGTTTTTTTTGGTTTGTTTTTTTTTTTTTTTTTTTTTTTTTGTTTTTTTGTTGTTTTTTTTTTTTTGTTTGTTTGTTTTTTTTGTTTGTTTTTTTTTTCCTTTTCCATCTAGTGAAGCTTAAGAACATTGAACATTTCCTTGTTCCTTCCTTGTTTTGTGTATCGATCGGAGAGAGAGAAAGAAACAGTTGTGTTTTCAAAGGAGGCATAGCGGTGCCCCTACCAGCTCTGTGTCGTCTTAGACGATACTCTTTTAGAAATACACCTTAGTGGTGTTGCCATCCCCCGTGAAAGTAACGCTGGGGTGTCAGAGAGGAAATGACCTACATACGTCAGCGAATCCTAAGTATTTATTTACGTTAACTGCTGTCTTCTTTATCCTACGTAAGAAATTGGTATTGGACTGAAAATACTGCTCTTTCTTAGGAGGGAGCAATACCCATTCAGAACAACGACAGGAGGAGTCAAGGAAATGTGCATATACTGGATGAAACAGGGAGAAACCGACCCAGTTTTGGAGTTCGTCTCTTTGGGGGATTGAGGTTGTGAGGAGGGAGCAGGTCCGAAGTTAGGGGACGGGAGCAGCTAGAGAAGAATGTGACTGTCGTTGCGCAGGCAGCGTCTGAAAGCGCAAGGAAGGACATGCCAAGCTGCCCGGCAGCGAGAGCGTGAAGCGGAAGCAGCGAGAGGCCGCAAGGAGCACGGAAAGGTGCTGCAAGGAGCACGGAAAGGTGCTGCAAGGAGCACGGAAAGGTGCTGCAAGGAGCAAGAAAAGGTGCTGCATGGAGCACGGAAAGGTGCAGAATGGAGCACGGAAAGGTGCTGCAAGGAGCACGGAAAGGTGCCGCAAGGAGCACGGAAAGGTGCCGCAAGGAGCACGGAAAGGTGCTGCAAGGAGCACGGAAAGAAGCCGCAAGGGGCACGGAAAGGTGCCGCAAGGAGCACGGAAAGGTGCTGCAAGGAGCACGGAAAGGTGCCGCAAGGAGCACGGAAAGGTGCTGCAAGGAGCACGGAAAGGTGCTGCATGGAGCACGGAAAGGTGCCGCAAGGAGCACGGAAAGGTGCCGCAAGGAGCACGGAAAGGTGCTGCAAGGAGCACGGAAAGGTGCTGCATGGAGCACGGAAAGGTGCTGCATGGAGCACGGAAAGGTGCTGCATGGAGCACGGAAAGGTGCTGCATGGAGCACGGAAAGAAGCCGCAAGGAGCACAGAAAGAAGCCGCAAGGAGCACGGAAAGGTGCTGCATGGAGCACGGAAAGGTGCTGCACGGAGCGGCCGCCGCCTGCG
Organism: Oenanthe melanoleuca; assembly: GCF_029582105.1. Classification (NCBI taxonomy): domain Eukaryota; kingdom Metazoa; phylum Chordata; class Aves; order Passeriformes; family Muscicapidae; genus Oenanthe; species Oenanthe melanoleuca. The sequence continues at coordinate 45,773,327 of NC_079362.1, forward strand.
CCCCGAGCTGCCCGGGACAGCGGCCCCAGACCCCGCGTCCCGCAGGGGAGAGCGCAGGGGCCTCTCCCCAGGAAGAGAAAAGCCATCGGCAGCTGTTGTGGGACAGAAGTACGGGGTGCTGGGGAAATGAAGGCTGAGAGGCAGGAGACAATGCAAAAGAGCAAACAGACGCTTCAACATTGCAGCTTTGCCGGAGTTCGTGGTCTCTTTTCAGGACAAGCGCAAGGCAAAAAGAGGTTACTCCGAGGAACTATGTAGACTTCAGATAATCTCTTTTCCGGGCCCTCCTACGTTTTCGACAGGGCAGGAGGCAGTTTTATCATGCACCGCTACAAAACGGGGCTCGTCATCCTGCCCCCATGGCACTGTCAGCCAAGGGGGAGAGGTGACCGGGCTTGCCAGGCTTTGAGGTTTTTGCTTAATTAGCAGTGGTGAGCGTTGTTCGCAGGCATTACTTTTGGTTCAGGGAAAGGAGGATGATGAAATAGAAATCGCGTATCTGCTTTATGTCTAAAAATTCGCCAGTGGTCAATGTCTAATGAAACAGCAATACTGCACAGCTTTTGTGGCAGCGGGGTTGTGAAGCCATCCCAATACCTCCTCACTGGGCTAGCTCTCACCACATTTGGCGTTTACCACGTGTAACACTTGGAGCGGAGGCTTCCCCACCACGCACATGTGCTGCCACCAGACCACCACAGTTTGCTGATGACAGATTTCTAGTAACTGTAGAGTTATTTCCAGGGGATGGATTGCCCTGCCAGCCTTCGCAGCCCTGCAGTCTGCCCTGGGGTGAGCAGGGAGCTGGGGGTGGTGAGAGGACTGGCACAGATGGGGGTAAAACACCCCACAGCCACAGGGACAAAGAGGTGCAACTCATCCTGCACCCTCAGTTGGTGTCCCTGCTCACTGGGGTGAGACTGACAGCCCTCCAGGAGCAGTGTGTAGCCAGAGCTCAGTCTATTTAAAGCCTCTGCTCTTGCTGCAGACTCCAAGCAGTGTGTGCCAATCCCCTTGGCTTGGCAACATTATTTTTGGCTGCAGCTTCCTCCCACATTGTAGGAAATACAACAAAATTAAAACAAACATAAAAAAAAAAAAAAAAAAAAAAAAAAAAAGGAGAAAAGAAAGAAAAAAGAGATGCAGAGCAAGTGCTCCTGGCAGGGGACGGAAAGGAGCCCAAGAGTGTCATGTCTTCCCTGTCTTGCTGTTCTGTAGCACCTCCCCTCCAGCTATGGCACCTCTGCCTGCCTGGTGTGGGGTGAGTGGAGGCACAGGCAGCATAGCAGTGCAGCCCCACACTGCCTGCCGTGGGACCTTTCCCACTGCAGTTCCTTGCCCGACTCCCCTGGGAGTGGTCCATGCCACAGGGGCAGTAGCCTGCCCGGGGCCCTGGCTGATCCCAGCCTGGCTGGAACTGCAGTTTAGGTAGCACAGACCTCTCTGTGTGGGCACTGCTGGATTAAGGATAGTGCTGGTCCTCTTGGTGTGGTCTGGGTTTAATCTTCATCCTGCCCTCAAGGAGAGGTGGAGAAGCCCTATTTATTGTATTTTCAATTCTACTATCACAGCTCAGTCTTCAAAAGGGAGTGGCAATGAAAAAAGACATTTAAACAAGTCCTACTCCTGAATTGAGGCCATGAGAGTTACAGGCACAATGCATTCCAGAAACAAAGAAACTTGTCTTTTCTCAGAGAACTTTATCTGTCAAAATTGCACAGAAAATGAAAGAGGATGTGGTTCCGTGGCGGAAAATAAAACCGTAAAGGAAAAAAGAAACTCCTTTCATTGGTGCAGAAGAAAACATCAAATAACATTCCAGTGGAAAAGCACTGCTTACTTTTTTTTTTTTTTTTTCCTCTAATATATCTCTATACAGAGATTATGATGCAATTATGCAAAATACATTATATGGTGAAAAATTGATAGTATTTCTACTTATGGGCTGTAAGTTAATTTTGTCTCTTTGAAGAGACTCATGTATTACTTTCCTTCACATGCTGTGAAGTCTAAGAGACCTTTCTTCATGCCCTTCATACACATTTCAGGTTCTTCAGCTCCTACTTCCTACTTCCTTTCTTTCGCTCAGCAAGAAGCAGAAGGAAGACAGGGAGAGGTAATGATAAAAATGGTCATGTTGAGGGCCAGGAGGATAATGGAAGAGGTAAAACTTGCTTTGATTTGGCTTTTCCTTATCAATCAGTACCATTATTGTGACAAGGCTTGCTTTTTCTCATCCTGGTCAAATCGAGCTGCTCTTGGCCTAGACTGACCTCGTGCTGCTGGCAGTCACACCTTCTTCTGACTTTCTCTCCTTCCTCTGCTCAAGAGATCCATGGTGTCCTGCTTTGCCACTTGCTCACAGTAGTGCATATTGTGCTGCAAAATATATTACTTCATTAATCAGTTAAGCCAATTAACAATAAGATTAATAGCCTTACCTTATTAATTTGAGCACATGCATCTCTGGATTTAGAGTATTCACAGAACTACTGGGCATGATTAAGCTACAGAGGAGTTCCATTATAGCCTTGTTTTCCATATGTTCAAAGTGTTCTGAAAATGTCACCTTTGAAACTCCAATTTCCTATGTCTAGTAAAAAATATTAATGTGCCAGGGAGTCTTCATCTGAACACAAAACCAAGCCCTTCAGAAAGTCACTATATGTTTAAAGTAAGAAGCAGGATTTATATTTTAGCTTAAATACTTCCAAGTAATTTTTTTTTTCACTCTGAATTTACATGTACTTGGGAGACAGGATTGCTTGTCCAGGTGTTGGTTACAGGCAGGGTATGGGTTTCATTCTAAAACTGGCTCTGAGAGGTTCACTATAGTGAGGGGCTCCTGGCAAAGCTCAAAACTATTATGCCACTGTTGGGTAGCTCTTCAAGGCTGCACTGTTGTTCCCTGTGCCTGTACTGCTCCACTCCTATTCCTTATTGTGGCTTACCTCTATGCAACACCAATTACCCGTGGTCACTTGTGGCTTATGCACATGTAATCTCCTGTCATGTAGCTCATTCCGTTTTTACATGCTTGTCTCACCTTGGACATGCTGCCGAGGTTAACCAGATCTTGACAGCACCAAGCTAATCAAGGGGTTTGGTCACTCCCTGATGTGATCATGGCTTACAGCCTCAGGTTTGTAGCTACATGGAAAATTAACACTGACAGTGGGGCACGTAAGGGTTGAAGACAAGAGAGGTTTGTATGATTTCAGGGTGTGCCATTACAAATCCAGTGCAGCTAAAATACCTGCTTTTATCTATCTATCTATATCTATATCTATATCTATATCTATATCTATATCTATATCTATATCTATATCTATATCTATATCTATATCTATCTATATCATCTATATTTATATCTATAGCTATAGCTATAGCTATAGCTATAGCTATAGCTATATCTATCTATAATTATCTATAGCTATAGCTATATCTACATCTATCTATAATTATATATCTATATCTATGTCTATATCTATATCTATCTATCTATATCTATATATCTATATCTATATCTATATCTATATCTATATCTATATCTATATCTATATCTATATCTATATCTATATCTATATCTATATCTATATCTATATCTATATCTATCTATATCTATATCTATATCTATATCTATCTATATCATCTATAGCTATAGCTATAGCTATAGCTATATCTATCTATAATTATCTATAGCTATAGCTATAGCTATAGCTATATCTACATCTATCTATAATTATATATCTATATCTATGTCTATATCTATATCTATATCTATATCTATATATCTATCTATATCTATATCTATATCTATATCTATATCTATATCTATATCTATATCTATATATGTATTTTATAATATTTTATTTTTTAAAGAAAACTATGAGTTTTCATTTAGCTGCTAGCTGCTCTGGCTTCCTGTTTCCCCAGTGCTCTCTGTCATTCCCACCACAACAGTACAGAGTTATACTCCTGAGACATTGTCTCCCAGTCCAGATTATAGAACATCAATTGGTGCATGTTGTAAAAATCTCCACCCAAGGCTGTGGAATTCAGCTTCGTTGAGGTTGCCCATTCATAACCTCACATCCTAGGAGAGGAGGAGAGAATAAATTTGACAGTCTGGGATAGATTCAAAAGGGCCAGAGGGAAAACTTCTGTGCAAAAACTTCTTTTAGCCTGCTAGCCCAGCTTCTCACTTTCATTTCTGTCCTTTTCTGTTACATCAGACTGAATGTGGATCACTCACTCCCAAGTGTTCCTTTAGTGTTATCATACTTTTGAATCATACTCTCAAATCTTCGCTTTAGTTTTGCATCAATGCCTGCTTAAATAGTCCCCCTCTCCTGTCCAGGATGCCAGTACTTGCCTTTAGCTCTTAAAGATTAATATATCAGCATTCAGTAGGCTTCTTGGCCAGAACAACCTTGCCATAGCTCACCAAACTGTGTTCTTCACTAAATGACTCATCTGGTGTCAGGAGTAGATTTCCAGACATGGGACACCTACTTGTCTTCTGACCAGTAATCTCTCCTTACAACCATCCTGGAATGACCACCTAGTCCACTTTTCCTGACTTCTCTTGCCAGTGAATTAAGGAATTAGCCTGAAATTCCCCATAATGCACTCATGAACTGGGAATGTGGTTGCTAGCAGATAACATATGGGCCAAAATGCAAAGATAAAGTGAGATCTTTGTGGTCTTGCCAGGTCACAGAACATAAATGACATAATTTTATTTTCTTTGAATTGAGGACAAGAGATATGCTCATAATTTTTCCCAAAGAAAACTTCTTCCGCTTAGAGTGAGTCAATAAGCAAAGCAGAATCAACAGAGTATAAAGAAAGAGCTCATATGGGCATGAAGTACACATCAACTCTGGACACTGGATGAACACTGAAGCTAGTGAAGTGGGGGAGCAATGCCTAACCAAAAAAACCAACACAAACAAAAAAATCCAACACACCAAACAACAACAACATCAACAAAAACAAACCCCAAACAAACAAACAAACAAAAGAAAATAAAAGGAAAATTAAAAAAAAAAAAAAATAATCCAAGGGAAAGGAAGAGGGTAAAGTGACCTTTCAGCTTCCTGTCCAGGACTAGAAGAGCCCACAGCAAGACAAAAGAGAAAAAAGGGGCAATGACTTGTCCCATGGTTTCCAAGGCAAGTGTTCCCACTCCTGGAACGTAACCAGCCCAGATATTTCACTGGTGCCCTCTCCTGCACACTGTCTTCTCCCACAGCTAGGGCTGTCACCCAAGAGTACAAGATTTTTGACTTTTTCAGGTCTGGAAGTAGGTGCTGCCCACCACTCACCCCGTTCCCACAGAGTGCATTGGTGTGTGGTTGAAGGAAAATAGTATCCTTCAGAAATCATTCTCAACCACCAGTGTGAATTAACTACTGGCAGCACTTACGTTAGTGCAAATCTGCATCTTTAAAAACTATTATTATAAGCAGCTGGAATGTCTGTGATGATTCTAAAAGTTCTTATATCACAGATTATCAGTAATCTTTTTATTTTAATATTTTAAAAATTATTTAATCAAATAATCTAGGCAATCTTCACAGGCTTGTGAATGTGCAGGAGAGAAGGAGAAATTAGGAAGACTAACATATTCAGTTTCCTGATAGTGTCAAAGAACCTGGAAAATGTATCCACGGGTGTTGGAGAAGAGTGCCTTGTCCCATTTGCTTCCATAGTATGAAATTTTCTCTTGCACATTACAAAGCCCTGAAGAGTGTGCTTTCATTCAGTTCATTTGCTGCTTACTGGGCCATTTCCCACTGATGACAAGCACACTAGCTAGCCACTATCTCAGGTATTCTGTGCCTTGAAAACTGTTGGTGAGCCTTGGAGGTTGTCTTCCTGAGAGATATTGTGCAATACAGTATAGCAAGCAGCAGTAGAAATGGCACTAGCCATGCTTTTATTCAGAAATTATTCAGTAAGAAGGACTGACTTTTGTTTAGCCTGCTGAGTCCACACTTTACCACCCTCCAACAGCTGGGAAACTTCTTCTGTGTACAAGAAGAGGGCAAGAGGTGTTTCTTAAAAATGGCATACACATCAATATCCATATTCTTGTGAGGAAGTAAGATCCCTGCTGTACAAACTGAAGGCCATCTCTGTGAAAGCAGCATTCTGGGGAGTGACAGAAACCTGTATTGTCTTTTGGGCTGAGATGGTTAGGTGTTCTATGGGATTGCTAAAGTGCCATATATCCACGGTACTAACACTGTCTGCAGAGCAGTTTGTGAAATCTGTTCTTCTAAACCTTAGCTCTTACATTAAGCACACCAGCTAGAGGGATAAAATCATCAATCATGTAAAAATCTTCTCTACCACAGGATCTTCAGCTGCCTTGATGACAACAAAATGACAGAGATCTGTGGAAGTCAGGATGAAAAAGTCGTCAGGTGTCAAAACCATTCAGCTTGGACAAAAGCATCTGCCCTGTTGGGTGGTCCTGGAGATGGGGGCAGGAAAAGCTTATGGTCAATCCTCAGGCATATTTTTTTCATGCAGAAGATTTCGTGTTGAATATTCCAAGACTACATGATGACAGGATAGATTTCTTTTGCACAAGTTGTCGTGCTTATGTGCCTACAGGACAGCCCACAATGACTGTGGCATGCACTAAGTGCCAGTGTCTGCCAGACTGTCGTCAGGATCCAGCAGCAGAAATAAGCTCTCCCTCCATTATCCTGGAGATCCCCATGTAAAGTCAGATGTTTGCATGCAAATAACCTTTACTGCCCTCCCTAATGTCTCCTGCTATCATAACAGTAAAGCAACATTTAGGAGTGGTGGATCCACGTTCAGTCTGATGTAACAGAAAAAGACAGAAATGGAAGAGAGAGGCTGGGTTAGCAGGCTGAAAAAACTTTTGCACAAAAGTTCTTCCTCTGACTCTTTTGAAACATACTCTCAAGCTGATGTGCTAAAAGTCTTGGAAGACATGACCAGAAATCATAGAATCATGTATAATAGTTCAGGTTGGAAGGCACCTTAAAGATCATTTCATTCCAATCCCCCTGCCATGAGCAGGGAGCTTTCCACTTGACCAGGCTGCTCAGAGCCCCATCCAGCCTACTTCCAGGTGTGTGGAGTCCACAAGCTTTTTGGGCAACAAATGCCAGCTTCTCACCATCTTTATAGTAAGGAATTTCTTCCTAGTATCCAACCTTCAGCTTAAAGCCATTCACCCCTGTCTTATCACTACCTGCCTGTGAAAAGTCCCTCTTCATCTTTCCTGTGGCCTTGTTTAGGTACTGGAAGGTACTATTAGGTCTCCCTGAAGCCTTCTTTTAACCCGGCTGAACATCTCCAAGTTTCAGGACAGATGCTCCAGTCCAGTGATTCACTTAGAGACTCTAGTCTGTACTCATTCCCAGGTCCATGTCCTTGTTATGCTGAACCCAGAGTTGAATGCAGCCCTCCGGGTGGGGTCTGACGTGAACAGTAGAGAGGCAGAATCACCTCCCTTGACCTGCTGGCCATGCTGTTTGGATGCAGCTGAGGATGTGGTTGTGTCTCCGGATTGCAAGTACACATTGCTGGGTCATATTGACCTTCTTGTCCATGAACACCCCCGAGTCTTTCTCCCCAGGGCTGCTCTCAATCCATTCTCCTCCCAGCCTGTATTTGTACTTGGGATTGCTCCAAGTCCAGATGTAGGACCTTGTACTTGGCCTTGCTGAGCTCCATGACGTGTGCACATACCGGCCTCTCAAGCTTGTCAAGGTCCCTCTGGATGGCATCCTTGCCTTCCAGCTTGTTGACCTTACCACACAGCTGCCAGCAAACTTGCTGAGGCATCCTGGTGCCAAACCTATTTTAGGGCCAAATCCCACCGCCTATGAAACTGCAACATAGAGCCTGCTACAGGAGTATGTAACAGACAACTTAAAAATGTACCTGTATTTGGTCATCTCAGATAAGCATGCTTGTGCCCAGGGCAAGAAATATTGTGCCAAGTCACTTTTAGTGCTATGGAACACATCTCAGAAATAGCAGAGCACGTGAAGTTTAGTCAAAAGAAACCCCCTAATTGGGTAAGGAAGGAGACTTATATCTGGTAGATTGGCTTGCGAAAAATAGGAAGCCAAAATAATTGTCATTTAAGGGCCTGCCCTGGCCCCATTTCACAATGTTTTGCAATTTTTAAACTTAAAAGAACGCCCAACAAACCCAAACAAAACAAACCTGCTGCAAAAATATAGCTGCTACAAAGTTAGTTAATATGCTGCTGGTCTGTTCACATAGCTTGGCTGAAAATGCTGCAAGGCAAAAGTAACAACAAAGATGTGCACCCCTTCTCTTCCTGTTCACCTTAATGAGGTGTGAACTCAAAGGGCTCTGTATGCCATTTAAATGTTACCATTAAGCCTCAGCTTTTCTTTTTTTTTTTTTTTTTTTTTTTCCCTATTAAAAACAATGATGTTACAGTTCCTTAGCAATCCTGTGGACTGAGACAAACAAGGGTGCAGAGGAAGAAATTACACTTTGCTCTATTATTAAGGACAGTTGAAGAGCTGAAGACTCCTGTATGGAACATACACAAGATTTTCTACCTTTCAGTGTTTCACTTATCTCCTACTCTTTTAATTTGTTTTGGTGATGATGTGATGATATGGTTAAGTGGTGATGATGTTGTGGTAGTGTTTCTGCTGTATTTTAAAAGAAGAAAAGGTCTAAATGAATAAAAGTACATGGTATGAGACTATTAATTAGGCAGGAAAAATGCTGTGCATCAGGATTCTGCAGTCACTTTCCTGGACAAGGAAAGGGACATTTGTTGCTGACTAAAACTGTAAATGCCATATTTTCTTTCCTAAAGGAAATTATCCAAAATGAAAAAGCTGACCTATTGTAACAACTTTGCTTCTTCTTACAAGAAGTCACAGAATTTTAGAAATAATTTCATGAAATCTGATTGAATTCTCCCCTATTTAATACACCAGAGCAGAGAAGGAAACAACTGGCACTTGACCCTGCCCTATCGGGTGGGAACTCCAGGCTGTGCTTGGCAGCACAGGGAATTACTGCCATCAGCCTCTGCAAGCCTCTTGACCAGAACTCCTCATCTCTTTGCCCAGTGCGTTCCACCCTGGACTGCAGAGTGCTTGCCTGGGGGAAGCAACAGAAGGAATCATTTCGCCACTGCCAAAATGAGAGTTATAATTCTCCTAGTTGCTAGGAGACTGTGCAGGAGGCTCGGCGGGGCTGGGGTCCTGTAAAGAGCAGCACGGCAAAAGTATGAACTTCCAGAAGTAATGAGCAAGTGTTGTGCACATGTGCAAATCATGGAGTTTTCATGGTGCCCCGCTCAGACAAACCTGACAGGGCCGTTTCAGGAATAGGAAGCAGCAACTTTTTACTACAATGTCCTTTCTGTGAAAAGCTCCTACTTGAAAGCTGGTAGGGCAAGAGCATTTTTTCACATGTGCAAAATGATGCATTCATCCAAAGCTGTGTGGTTTTCTCAGCTGTCCTGTTATGAGTAAGAATAGCTTATGCCATTGCACACAGTCAAACTGCACTGAGATCCTGCCTACTGCTTTGTTGCTTAACGTGATCCTTGTTTGCTCAGCCTATCCCATGACTGGACTTCTTCACAGACTGAACTGTTGGACTATTGATACACCAGGTCCCCTTTCACTTATTTAATTTTCCTGTCCTGTCAGGTAGTAAGCAAACCTTGAAAACACAGACATTTTTAATAAAATAAGTTTGCAGCAGCATCTTCAAAAATAATGTCTTGAAATATTTGATATTTCTCACAAATTCTGATATAAAGATGCAAAGTAATTCTTTGTTATTTTTTTTAGTGGAAATTCTTCAAGTGAGTCTATCTTCCTTCAGATTGCTATCTACTCATGCACAGATGAGTAACTGACCTGGTAACAATTATCCATGGAAGAAAACTATTTACAGTCTTTTCCTGTTTTATCCATTCTGAATGCTAAAAAGTATCAAGTATATAGATAGGAAAATCTCAGATATCCAAAAATCCAGAATCAACAGAATTTAAGGCCAGCCCTGTCACAAAACAGATGAGCCCTTTATTACATTTATGGAGCAAAAAGCCATAATCAACACATGTTACTGCTATGGAACTCAGAAATTGAAAGCCATGGGAGTGATGCATAACACAATTTTAGAATTTAAAAATATGTTCACAAAAGTTGCTTATGAACATCTACGTTTAGACTAGACTGATAAAGTACAACAACTTTGTGCAATGCATTTTTTCCTAAAGGACTGAAATACTTATTTGTTGACTGTATTATTTCTGTCATTTGATGTAATATAAATCAATTTAGCAATTATTTGCTAAATCACATGCAAAGATAGGCTTAGTAAATGCAGACTACAGTAAATTACAGACTCAACAAAAGCAACCAACCAGTCAACAAAACAGAGAAAGCTGCAGAGAGTAATGGGATTGTCTACCAGAAATTGAATCTTTGTCAGCAATCACAACAGTGGCACCAAAATAAAACATAAGGACCAAAAAAAAGGCCTCAAAACCTAAATGAAATATTGCTGAAATTCTTGCAAAAACTCTGTTAAACACTGATGACTAGCACAAATTTTTAGTTGTGTGCAACTTGCAAAAATGAAACTTTTATTCTATAACAAAAGGGAAAACATTTAAAATTTAAAAATCAATACCTGCAGATTCTTTTTGTCATGGAGAAAAATCTGCTCTCCGCTCTACTGACTGACTGGTGTAAAATTTCCAAAATATGCCACACATAGCACGAACAATCATTTCTCCAGCTCACTGAACAGACAAATTCATAATTCATTTTTCTAGGTTTGACTTCTTTGTAAAAGGATCAGAAAAATAAAGACAAACTCTGATAAATTAAGCAGGACTCTACAGTAATTAGTTTTATGTCTGAAAGCTTATATTTAAAATTCTTTTCCTATTTCATGGCAATTCCTCCTTGATTTTAAGAGTAGACTGCATTTTTAGACGCTTAAACTGTTTTTCTCTAATTGAACAAAAGAAAATTAACTTCCTGAGAGTCTCCCATACTCCCAGCAATGGTCTCCAAGTAATTATGAAGATTCTTTACAGTTTGTACTTGCCAATTTTTAACAGGAAGGAACGTATTTGTTATCTGATTGATTAAAACTCTTCAAACACTTTTACCTCATGCAGTTTTATTTATTTCATTGTAAGTGCTTTAATTGTGTAGGAAGTTTTAGATGTGAAATCCTTCCTCTGTGAGGTTGCCTTAATCCCGTCGGGTTAGGACTGGAGAACAATTCCTCTGGAGCGGAGTTAATCCTGCAGGGAGCGAGCAGTGTGATGTGATAGTTTACAAACGGTGGCATCTGAAACCACGAAATTACACAACCTGCGTCCAAAAACGCTACAGAAGAAAAAAAAAAAATAAAAAAAATTATGCGCGAAGAACCGTACTCGTCAAGCGTGGGCTGGGAGGGCTAAACCAAGATATTATTTTTCCCTAATGGGCAAATCCCTTGGCGGCCCCGCTGCGTGCGGCAGCCGCCAGGCGGGAGCGGAGAGCCGCGCTTCCCGCGGGCCGGCGGCGGAGCGCAGGGACACAGGGAGCGGGCGGAGGAGGAGGAGGAGGAGGAGGAGGAGCAGCCCACGGCCGAGCCGAGCCGCCCATGGCCGAGCGAGCAGCCCGTGGCCGGGGCTGGCAGGATGCTGGGGCAGCCCGGCCGCTCCGCGCTGTCCTGCGAGAGGAGGAGGAACGCGGGCTCGGAGGCGTCCCCGCCGTAAAAATACACATCTATATGTGTGTGAATGTGTAAGAGTTTAAAACTTGGGCTGGGGGCGAAGGATTCTTGGGCCGAGTTCAAGTCAGGCGCCACTGAAACGTGCTCTCCAGTCTGGCAGCTCGAAAGGGGAAAGGAGGCTGGGAAGAGAGGAAGAGGAGGAGGAGGAGCGCTCTGCCCACAGGCTGTGACTTTAACGCCTCTTCCCTCGCTCACGCCAAGAACTGTCTCCCGTTCGGTGTGAACAAAATAAATCCTAAACAAAGCCAATAACAATACTAATAATACTAATACTACTAATAATGCTAATGCAAATGTGAGTACTAATACTAATACTACTAATATTTTGAAATAATAATAATACTACTAATAATAGTAATAAAAATAATAATAACAACAACAACAACAACAACAAAACAACAACAGCAACAACAACAACAACAACAACAAAACAACAACAACAATAATAATAATAATAATGATAATAATAATAATAATAATAATAATAATAATAATAATAATAATAATAATAATAATAGTAATCCCCCCTTCCCCTAAGAAATACCCCGAAACATAACAAACCAGCAACAGCAAAAAAAAAACCCAAAAAACCCCAAAAACCCCCCAAAAAAACCCCAGACACTGCATCCCAAAGTAAAAGGTAGAGGGCCATTTCTGGAAATTAAAATAAAAATATAAATGAAGTACCGACAACAACAACAAAACCACCACCGAAAAAAAAAAGCCTAGAAATTGGGATCCATCCTGGAAAACGTGAAGGCAAAGGCCGTGTGATGTATTGCATATTTCAAGATCTCATTTATTTAATACAATACACCACAATGGTACATGGTGCTTAAGTGATTTCTATTTTATATATATATATTTAACTCAATTGACTCTTCTTTTGTAATTCCTCCAGGCTGAGATTGTGTCTCTGTGGTTTCAAAGTGGGTGTTATACCCTGTTCTTAAACGCTGATACCACTTCTGCTTTACAGGATAAGATATAAGTGGTGGATTGTTTGTATTTGGCTTTTTATTTTTTTTTTTTTTTTGGCAGCTTTTGTATGTGGGTCACACTTTTATGCCAGAAATCAGTTGATGGGAGTTTGCATCCAAAAGTGCTGAACTTGGCATATTTCCTGCTTCAAGTTTTTCCCCTCCCCCCTTTTCTCTGGCAGACAACTATCAGTTAAATGCTGGAAAGGATTAATGCAAATGCTACTTTATTGGTACCTAACAGACAGATCTTTCCCTCTCTTTCCTTTTGCTGTAGAAATTGCTTCCTTACTCACATTTTAATACAATATTTTCTCTCTGGCTGTTTTAGCGGTTTTTGTAGTTAATGGACTGCAATTTGAACATATCATGTGGAGGAAATGGCATTGCTGCTGTGTATCGTCTGCTCGATAAATTGTCTGGAGGCTTGTGCTGGTCTCTTTCATGCTATTTAGCAGGATGCGGCGTTAGGGTGGCATTTCTGCCTTGTTTTTTAAAGTTACTCTGGAGGGTTCCTTTTTGTTCCTCCCCCCACCCCCCTTTTCCACTGCCGTTTTGTTGTAGGACCTGTGTGTGTATTTTAATTCATTCCTTTCTCTTGCGTGTCTGTTTGTATGTGTGTGTGCGTGTGTGTCTGTCTGCTTTCCCTCTTGTCCTCCCTTCCCCTGTGTGTCTGGGCCACATTTTAATGCACAATATCCCATCCATTAAGTTGTGGTTGAATGCGGAGTGTGTGAGGACTTGGCAGCTCTCAGGTTGAAGGGGGCGGGGAAGCCAGTTTCGACTCTGACACAAGATGCCGATGTGGCGTGATCTGAATTATTATTAGTTCTGCGAACATAGCCATCTTCTCCTCCCGCTGCTGGAAAGTGCTGCCATTGAACTTGCGACGGGACAGACAAGATTTCCAGCTTTTTTTTTTTTTTTTTTTTTTTTTTTTTTTTTTTTTTTTTTCCCTCTAAAGTACAGTAGCTGGCAGGGAAAAGGCGCCAAAACACACAGGATTAACTAGTAACATTCTCTGAAGCGGTTTTGAGCTGCAACACTTACAATTTTTACTTTGAATCACAAGGAAAAGATCAAGCACTTCTATAAGTCTAATTTAGTCATTTAAATCCAGCTACTAGATGCTTTCCCCCACCCCTATTCCAATATTTTCAATATCTAGCAAGTGATATGAACTGCCAGAAAAAAATGTGTTGTAATTTTATTTGTGGTGTTATCATTGCTGTTTACCTCCAGGGCATTTGAAATCAGTACATGAGAATTTTTAAAGAATTTACTATATTGGAAAAAGAGGGTTTCATGCCTTTGTAGGGCTGTGGATGTGACCTGCAGTGAGGACAAAAACTGCACGGTTGTGTAACCCAAAATGCTGTGGTTTATAGCTTTGCACTTGAGGTTTGATGTTTTTATTTTCTGGTCTGGGAGTTGTGGAAAACTCAAGTGTTATAGCCCCCATCAAACCATATGTGGACAAAGGTCAAGCGCACACACCCGTCATACGTATGTGTCTCTGTTTAGAATAAGTAGTGTATTTATTTCCTTTTGATTGTATACATGCACACTTTTCATCTGACTGTACATATACATAGTTTATGTATGGTATGTGTTTCTTCCTATCACCCCAAACCAAGCAAAAAATGCTATTTATTATTATGATACTTAATTTTATTGTTGTGATACCATATTGGCTTAGAAGTTGTACTGACTGCTGTTTACATTAAAAGTAAAAAATAACTTAAAAATTCAGTCTAATGAAGCATATCAAGGCCCCATAAACCAATATATTATCAGTTTTCTTATGTACCTATTTTTCCTCCTGAATTTCTGTGCATATACATGCGTTTATATATGTATATATATGTCACCATGCACAGACAATATTCCTCCATATAAGAAAACTGTCCAAGGCTCTGGTTATGCCAAAGAGACAAAGCTTTACTTTGTAGGTTAATATGCTTGTACAAGAAGACTTGCAAAGCACCATGACCACTCATTCAGATAGAATGTCCATCAGGTAACAATACAATATAATATAATATAGCATAGTTTAGATTATTTGTTACTCATAAGTGATATAAATTACACTCTATTTGTGCTATTCAGTATTTACGTTTCTAGTCAAGCAATTTTTTATCAAATGGACATGTGTGTTAATAACATTTTCTAACAAAGGGTGAAAAAGGAGTTAATGGTATTATTAAACTAGATCCAAAACTTATGTTTTTGATCACAGAGACCTCTTATATAAGAGTCTTGGTGCTAGTTCTCAGATATTCCATACTTTAGAAGAAAAGTCATGTGCCAGAATCAGCTTTCTGATTTCTATAAAGAGACAACTGGAATTTTCATGAAAAGTTGATTTCTTAGAAGTTCAGTATGTATATGTTTAGATATTTGATCAAACTGCCCACATTTATTCTGAGGTAATCTTAGGCTTCACACTTCAACATTAGTGATTCCTTTCTTTCTGTTCCATTAATAATAACCTTGTGCTCCAAAACTGAAAAACTTGAGCAGTTGTCCAGCCAAAAGACAGCAGCTGAAATTCTGATCTAGGTGGGATATAAGTGGTCTAAATGGCCTTTCCACTTTTAAATGTTATTATCTCTGAAGTCTGAGGGCAATGCCTCTTTGCAGTATCTAGTGAAATTTGTGAGCACGGTTTGTGAGGGGGGGGGAAGAAAATACAGGCTTTCAGTGTAAGTTTGGCTTACCAGGGTCTGCACCGTTGGCAGAAAACTGCCCTGGGGAACTAGGATGGGTGGAAGAGAGAGAGCCCATCTGCCCATGGTGTCGAAAAACCCTTTGTGGTTCTGTCCTGTGAGACGAGCATCTCAGATTGTGCAGTGTGGGCAGTGGATGTCCTCCCATCCTAGCTGCCCTGCCAGAGTTGAATGGGAGGCAGGGGGAGCATGGGAGCAGCTCCCCAGTCTCAGTGTCAGAGTGCAGGCTCAGGAGGAGGGTGGCTTGCTCATAGTTTTGGTATCTGCTGTTTACTAGTGTGAAAGCTGCCTTTTCTTCCTGAAGGTCCATTTCTGTGCCATGAAGCTTTCTAGCAGCCATGTGCTGGTGCCCACCTGTGTGTGTGTGTCCAAGCAGTGCTATCAGTCCTCATATTGCATCCCACCTGAGAGCAGGATCCCCTAGGCCAGCCTGGCCCTGTGAAGTCGATGGGTTAGGATTAGTGTTAGAGAACAGCTCTCAGTGTCTCTCACCAGGAAGGTTGGAGAGTGGCTTTTATTTTCTTAATTGCACACATTGAAATGTTGTTGAACTTCCAGATACAGCGTGAGGTTGGCATAGCTCTGGCAGTGAAGACAAAAAATAGTTGTCCTCCAGCCTGGAGCTTCAAGGATAGAGAACTTGAAGCATTAACAGGGATTTTAGAATGTGGGGATGGAGAGAAGGGTCTTTGGGGTGGTTGAGGAATAAATGCAAGCCAGAATTTGAAAGCAATTGAATCACTTTCTTGTGAGGTCTGCATGCCAAGGGCCAGCCACTGTGCCTGGTGCTCTTGCTGCATTGATGCCATATTTCTCGAGGCTAACCCAGTTACCACATACCCTTTCTAACACATCTCTGCAGCAAAAGTGACAGAGACTTACATTTTGTTATGATTTAAATGTAGTTCTTTATCTTTTCTGAATAGAATCTTTAGCTTGCTTCTCTGTGAAGGAAACTGAGGGGCTGGGATGGGATGGAGGAGGATGGGGGACATAGGCACTTGCACACGTGTGTTTCTGAGGAGGGCTCTCCAGGACAAAGCCTTGGTCCTTTATGGGCTCCCACTGGGATTAACCAGGAGCAACAGAGACAAAACATGTGTTTGGGTGACCAGTACAGCCTGCTTTCTGTCATGTACTGGGAGCTTTTGGGTCAAATCCATGGGTAAACCCATGGCAACTTGCACCTTGCTTGCCATGCCCTATAGATCATGCAGAAGACAAAATGCTGCTTGAGCCATGCTGGCTGGGCAGTTCCATTTTCCCCAAAATGCTTTCATATGAGAGGCCTGTTCAATCCTGGCCGGTAGACTGGCTCTGGAGATGGGGGCATCTGGCTTTGCCTGGTCTGCAGCAGTGCTATTCTGGGGGTAGTGGCACATGCTGCAGGGCTGTCTGTCCTCATCTACTTGCTTGTGCACTCTGGGTGGAGACACAAACCCATCCTCAGACAGGTCTTGTGGGGATGCAAACACAATCTCACATTGACTCCACATCCCTTGCAGTAGCAAAGGCTGAAGAGAGTGACTGGGTTTTCTCTGCCCTTACCTTGCTGGAATTGTTTTTTCCTGTTTGCCAGACTGCCAGGCAGTTCTTGCTTTTAGTGCACAGGACTCTAGTGCAACCACAATCCCTTGACTGGATCATGGGAGGGAGTGGGTTCCTCTGCAAGCCCTGCCTGGGGAAGGGGAGGCTTCTCACACCTATGCAGCTCACAGGGGCAGGCTTGCTGATGTGGTATTGTGGATTTGGTTAGGCTGCCCTGATCCGTATGGAGGGATGAGAGTGATAAAGGGGACAGAGGAGAGTTACTGTTGTTTTAAGTCAGGTCTGCAATAATGGCTTGTTGTGTAAGGGTTCAAGCACTCAAAGAGGTGTGTTCAAGGACATCAGTGCATTTGTGCCAAGAGGAATGTCTTTTATGCTAAATTAACTCCTGTTAAATAGAATACTTATTCGAAGGGAAACTCCATAATTTAAAGCTGGCATTATCCACTTTTTGTAGTGTCTGGGATAGAGTGAAAAATGACAGGATTTCAGGAGTATTTTATGCCAGATATAAAAATAAATTTTGCTAATTATGGTTAACCCCGAGTTGGTTAGTTCGTCTTTGATTAAATACATGGCCTCAACCTGTCTTATCAATTTATACTTATCAGTATACTCTGTAGAAGAGAAGATGCATGATGGTTGTTTGAACCCTGCAAATCTGAGAACTGGGCAAGAGTAGCCAGCCAGAAACCATTCTATGGGGACGTGGTGTGGATTCTGCAAGGGTTACTGCGTTGGGCTCTTGCTGTTTCCTTCGACATTACCTGTCTTGTACGGCGTCTCTCCTTCCCCCACTCATCCTTCTGCTTCTTTTTGCTTGTAAATTTATGGGAATTGCAGCTGGTAGCCTTGGCAAGCTCCCCTCATTAAGAGCCCTCTTTGAAAATGGGCTGTGTTTGAGCATTTCCCTAATGAGGACAGGACGGGGTTAAAAAGTGACCATTTCATGGTTGACTTGAACCTGCTTACTTTCCTTGATGTGTCGTTGTGAAATGCCTGACGTGAATAAACTCCCACTTTGGGCAAGGAGGAAGCCAGCGGTCCCTCCGGGACGCGGCCGGGGGCTGCGCCGGGGCAGGGGGCCGCACACACCGGCGCCCCGGAGCTGGGCTCAGCACCGCAATCCGCCTCTCAGGAGCAGAAAGGACTTTCGCTCACTGTTTTCCCCCCCTTTCCCAGCTCCCCTGAGTAAAGCTGCCCCAGGAGGATGAAATCAGACCCCGGCACCCTGTTGCCGCCCGGAGCCGGGACCCTTTCGCCGCCCCCGGGCCAGCCTGCGAGACATCAGTCCCCGGGGTGCGGGACAGGCTCCCCCCGTCTGGGGGACGGAGGGGGCTGCCCTTCCCCGTGCTCGCCGCGGAGGGTGGGGGGAAGCGGGGGCGCCTGAGCCCCGCCGCATCTGGCAAAGTCTACCCCGAAAGAAGAAAAAGAAGCCTCCCGCAGATGGCAGACCCCCCCAACCCCCTCCCCTTCGCCCCCGCAACTTTCTCCCACCAGAAGAGCGGGAAAATGAGGGAGGGATGTTTGCGAAACGTGCTCGTTCCGTCTGCAGCGTTCGGTGGTAATGAATGCAGAGGGAGGGCAGAGGAAGGGGATCTGGTGGAGAAGGAATGTGTTTGCAGGAGGAGGAGGAGTGTAAGCGGAGATTGTGTAATTAAATAATTAAACAAAAATACTTAAGTCTCATTTAGGGGGAGACCTGGAATAGGGTCCACAGGGTGTAACCGGTGAATTTTTCAACTTCCAAGTTTTGCAGAGCCGGGGGCAGGATGGGGCGTGGGGACACTCACGGGCACGTTGAGAGTAAATCGGGCGGGAGCGCCGGGGGGAGATTTATAGTTTGAATTTCCAGGAGATCATTCTTATTGCGGTGGCCATTTGGAAAGCAGTCTCTCAGCACTGCCCGCACAGCGAGGACGGGCGGAGGCTGTCCGGAGGGCCGGCAGGCCGCGCCGCCGCTCTGCCCGCCCGAGCGCGCCCCCGCCTCGGCGCGCCCCCGCGGCGCGGTCCCGACCGCCCGGCGAAGTTTCGCCTGCCTTCTGTGTCCGGGAGCCTCTTGCTCCGCTCCGGGCTGTAACCTTGAACTTTCCAAAGCGTGGTGACAGTGCCGTGTTATCACGGCAGCACCGCCAACCTCTGAAAAGCGAAAAAAATACACCCCTCCCCCTCCCCCCGAAAAATAAAAAAAAAGGAAAAAAAAGAAAAGGAATAAGGGGAAAAAAAAAAAAAAAAAAAAAAAAAAAAAAAAAAAAAAAAGAGAAAAAGAAAAAAGGATTTTAAAAAAAAGCCAAACAAAAAAAATCCTCCCGCCCACCCCCACAACGCCCCCCCCCCTCGAGTCCTTCCCCCCTCATCTGCAAAACAACCAGCAGCAGCAGCAGCAGCAAAAGCAAGACTCCTGCGCCGCCGACTACAAGAGGGTTAAAAGTGTAGATTGGATTTCACCCCGGGAAATCTAGCACACGGAGTGAACTTGAATCTTTGGCTATTTAAGGAGGACTGGAGTTTGTTGTGAAGTTGTGGTGATCCAGAGCAGAGCCCCGTCCTGATTGATTTCATCTTCCTTGAGTCTCAGATGACTGTAAAATGAATAGATGAAATTATTCCTTTTTGAGGCTTTTCTTAGGGGCTCTCCGGGCAGCGTGTTCTCAAAGCGAAGTCATGATGTATTCTCCAATCTGTCTCACTCAGGTATAGACGCTTTTATTTAATTTATTTGTTAATTTATTTATTTTCACTTGTTTGTTGGGATTTTTTTTTTTAAATTTTATATATGTGTGGGTTGGTAATGAGTCATTGCTAGTAGTTGTAACGGGTTAAAGCACAGTCGTAACTGCTTGTCAGATTCAAACTCCTTTCTCAGGAGGGAATATTAGAGAATAAACTGTACCACGCCATTGTTTTGGGGAGATCCATTCAAAGTGTCACCCGCAGACAAATACAGTTAGTTGTTGGTGCATAAGAAGGCAAAGGTTAACAAACTGGAAATGAGCATAATTATGCTAAAAACCCGTGTTTGAGAAGTATTGATTTGATTGGAATCAAACGATTTGCACTCTTTTCAGCTCGCCTGTTTACACACAGCCTAATGAAAGGGTTTGAAAGGAAAAGTGCTCTTTTTGACAAAACACGACCACTGGCCGGTGCGAAGTAATCCCGTCTTATGCTTAATTGATAATATGCAGGCTGCCAGCAGTGGGGGAGATCTGAGCGGGGGCGACCAAGATGTGCAGCGTTTTCGGTTATACAAGGGCACGGCTTTTTCCTCCTCCCCGCTAAATCGCGGCGCTGGCGGAGGAGACACCGACCCTTTTTCCCGGCCGCGTTCCGATCCCGAGCGCGGCTGTCAGCGGGACGGCGGGCGGGGAGCGGCGGCGGAGCCGAGCGCAGGCCGGGGCAGCCCGAGCGGGGGTCCCCGCCGCGGCAAAACGCAGATTTTGAAACCTGAGGGGTTTCGGGAGCATGTTTGGGAAGTTCCCCGGGTGGCCCTGGAGCGTCCTCGCCCGGTGCACGGTATCGGCGAGCGAGCGCCGGGGCACCGGAGCCTGTTTCGGACCGTAAACCCGGTCTCTAAAGCCCGGGAACAGTTCTCAGCTTTCGTGAAAGTCTGTCTTAGGAGGATGTGATGTAAACTGATTAAGCGATAACTGCCTGCTTCCACATTGGTGCAACAAATAGCTAAAGAAGCAGAAAATGTGCGAAAGTAATGTCTGCTGCAAGGCTGCGGCAGAGAGGCCAACGATGCACTTACAGCTGCACCGTGAATAAAAAGTGTGATTTAAGTTATTCTGCAGTTGCAAACCATTGTAATTCGAAAGGCCTGAAGTATTCATAAATTGTTATTGAAGATGGAAACAATGATAAGGCTTGTTCACTGATTGGACACAGTCCTGCAGTTTTTTGGCTGACACATTTTTTATTGTTTATATTTTGTTTGGCATCTAAATGTGATTGACTTAGATATGGATATTTTCAGTAAGTAAACGTGAGCTGCAGTTGAAGAAAGCTGGAAAAAAGTGCTATTGAGATATTTCTTCTTCAGAAGAAACACATAGGAAGCATTTTGTGATATGCACATGCTTGCAGGTACACACACAGAAATAAATTACTTAGCGTGGAATCTGTGGTTAGAAAAATTAATTCTGTGTAGGTTGTCCAACGTGTGAAATTATTGACATACAATAAGACCTCTGCATCAGGATATAAACCTGAGAGTACAATTTAAGAAAGCAGTTTTTGCATTTGAGACACAGATTTTCACAATCACCTCTTTTACAGCGGTAATAAATTATCTTGTTTCCTGCTCTAATGACTTTTTTCCATTATATTTTCTTTTTGGACTCATTGAAGCAATAGTTTTCCTCATTCTTTACAAATCTGTGCTAAAATACTGTGTTCAGGTGTATTAAAAAATTCTACATTGTACTTCTACTGCCATTAATCCAAGAAAGCAGTTCCTGGCTTTTGTGCATTGATACTTTCTCCATAATATTTTACAATCACGCTCTACCATGTGCCATGCAGAAACAGTTCCCATTTGGTGATACATACATGGATCATAGTTGCAGCAAATTGATTTTTGTTTGGAATCTTTTTCGACCTGCTTGGAATGATAAGAACAGTTTATTAATTATTTTTTCTCTACATAAATTAAAAATTAAAGTGACACCAGCAATGAGAACTTATACCTTGCATTCTTTATTTGTTTAAGGCAAAAGATTGATTCATCTCACTATGAGGAGCAACTGCATTAAAGTATTATTGCCAAAATTGTTCCCTCTACTGTATTCTCTGTCTCTAGGACTCTTGCAGTGCACACTGACTGTGTTAATATATGTTCAGAAGAAAATATTTTGGTAAAAGTAAACACAGAACACCTGTTTGGACGGAGCTACTTATGAAAGTGGTAGTTCAGTTTGTGCTGAGGCAGCGCTGAAGAACGTTTTAGTAACAAGTCTAAAATCCAAAGTACGGCTTTAAAACAAACCTTGGCAATTTGAGTGTTACCCATCACACTTACAATCAAAGTTTGTTGGGGGGAAATAACTCCAAGGTAGAAGAAAACTTACCAAATGCAATTTAATTTTGGGGGCTCCCTTCCTCTCTTTCCCATATACCTCTTTCTCTATGTTTTGTAATGAGTGGTAACTGCATTTATCTGTCTTGCTGAGGCATGAATAGGATGCAGTTACTGCATGCCTTTTCGTGCTTGCTCTCTTGTGATATTTTTGCCGTGGCTTATTATGTTACAGTAGTCCAAAATCTCAGAATTTGTAGTGCTTTCTTTTGCTCCTATTTGTTGTTTCACTAGGTATGCGAAAATCCTTGCGGGGAAATTGAGAAGACGAAGTTTTCTGTGTAAAATTTCCATACTTCTGCCCACTGTATTTATTGTACAGTCCTCAGACTGAACTTTCATGGACTGATACAAAGTTTAAAAGTGAAAGATAGGAGAAGAGCACTGCATATCCTCTTTACCTTTTCAATAAAAAAACCTGGCCTATCTATTGTCATTATATGACAAACTGCTATTTTTTCCTTTCTTTACAAGCTACATAGATATTATATAGTAACTTCCATTTTAAATTGCCAGTGCACAATTGTTCCCCTAAGCTATTTGATGTGAAATTTTAAAACCTTAGCTTTATAAATCACTTAATCGCAAGAGCAACTGTGGCACATGACCAAGTGCTACATAAAACCAAAAAAACTATTGTCTATATGAATATTAAGGAGGAAAAATGGAATTCTGTAGATATATTTTTAGGAGATTCGATGGAGAATGTGTGTGATTAATTGCAAATGTCCATTTAGGATCATTTTTATGGGCACTTCCCCATGTCAAGTGGTATTTTCATTTGAAAATACTCCAGGTGCACAATGAATAGCTCAAAAATCTGATAAAATTGCTTTCAAACAGGATGTTCTTTGCTGTGTTTCTCCTCCATACTTTTTATGTGTATTTATATTTTTAGGGCTTAACAATACTGTGGAAAAAAAACCCACCTGAACACAGTTTTTAAAAGGTTGGAGTTTCTGCTGTGTATGTTTTTGGGATTTTTTCCCCCTCATTTTGAAAAGGAAACATTAGACTACTACAGAAATAGCATTACTGGAATTTAAACAGTGAAATTGTCTATAAAATTTTCATAGATATAAAATGCTATGGGTTATTATTTGTTAATACTATATGCATTACCTCAAGGCGTAGTCAATCTGAAATAATTTATGATGCTCTTCTTCAAAATTAAAACTAGATGTGCAGTATTCTACTAGTGTAGAATATGGCCATGTTTACATTATTGCCATTTTAAGTTATAAATGCCAAAGGCTGTTTAGATATAGGGGAAATCATTGTATTGAGGCAAAAATTAATTTCTCCCAAAGCTCTTCAGCCACCTGCCTTCACCCCACCTTTAGCCCCAGCTGTTAGAATTTTCAAAATCTGTAGTAAATCTGTTTTATTCAGCCTGAAATGAATTATGAGGATTTAACACTGTAGAGTCTTTATGCTTCCACTAATTAAAAAAATATTTTATTTGAATACTTAAATTCAGATGACTTCTGTAGGAGAAAAAAATAAACTTTCTTTAGTAGTTATAATTGAAAGGGGAAAAAGTATGGCATCAGAAAGCATATGAAGATAGGAAAGTCTTATCATGGGCTGTGGTTGCTCAGAGCAGTGCTGCCTTCCCACACAAAGAACAGATTGTGGTTTAACTCTTTCCACGGCCTAGTTTTATGTGCCAGTATAGTATCAGAATTGTTCAAATCTGTGCTGGAAACTACTAATCAGTTTAATTGTTGCCTTTGTAGGTCTTTGTCAAGCGTCATACTGTAATGAAATTGTTTATGTCCTGAAGTATCTTTCTATATTGTCTCTCTGTTCTTTTTTTCAATTTTTTTTCCCCCTTTGCTTAATTTTTTTTCCCCTATGAAGTCAAAATGATCATAGGTAAACTGCTTGTAACTTTTCTGTTGTTTTCTGTTTGACTTAAGGATGCTTAGGGAAGAGGGGTAACTAGTTCCAGTGGGTTTTGCAACATTCAGGAAATTTTGAAGTTGGTTTGAAATTCAAAGATTTAAATATGGAATTCTTTGCCTGAAGCTTCACAGACTGCACTCTATAATTGAGACCATTAGTTATACTTTCATCATTTTTACCTAATGGAGTTAATCAGCCTATTGATTAAACATAATTCATTCCTTGTCTAGCAGCATAGCTAAAATAGTAGTTTGCTAATTGTATTCTTGAATATAATCACATAAAAAAGGTTCAGTTTTAGTTTGATTGCACTGTGCCACTAAGTATGATGAGCAATCTGCGTGGTATTTAATACCAAATATCCCTGCACACAGGAAGAAAGATACCTCCTGTAAGGTCTCCCTTTCAACCCAAAATACAGTAATGTTTGATAAGCAGATTGCAGTGTTTTAAACAGCAGACTTGTTAATGGAAAATAAGTTTTTGGGGAAGGTCTATTTAGATATTAACATGGATGTGTAGGATGGTACTTTAAGCAGACAAACCAAATTAATTTAATTGCTATAGGATGTACTTGTAGACAACAACTAAGCATTACCTCCTTAATGCAATCCATATTGCTGCTAGGCAGAAGATAAGAACTTGCAGGTGAAGCCAGACAACAGAAAGGGATATTTTGAAACTGTAAATAAATTGCATGGATTTCACAAAAGCAGCATTGGACCAGCGGTGGACCCATAATGTCTTTTTGCCACAGCATGCAGAAACACAAAGAATGCAAAGTTTGTGCCAAGTTGCCATTTTTCATTGTACACCTCAGATTGATTTTTAAGGGGTTTAGAATAATTGCCAAACTCATGTGATCAGTTAACAAATTAACTGACTCTATGTGGCTTCAAAATCCACAGTGGAACTGCTGGAAGGACATAAACATAATTTTTGTTCTCACCTTCATAAAGTCTTAGTTTTACAGAGTTTGGGGGTGGTGGGAGGGAAGTAAGAAGAGCTGAAAGCACAGAAGCTTCTGTTCAGGATTTGTATATGACATGTTATGTCTTTTGCCTGCTTTCCCTCACTGTATACTGGTTTCTGTAGTTACCACCACTGGAATGGTGCTGTTTCAGTGCTGGAATGTTGGACGTTTGATAAGAAAATGGATCAAGTTTAATGGCGCATGCTCTTTGTGCCACCAGCAGTCTCTTGCTGAGAGCATGCTCCAAAAGCGGGAACTGTGTGGCATTACACTGAGCATGTATATGCTTTGTGTTTCTGTGCCACAGAGAAGAGAAATGAACTGTGGCATTTGCCTCAGCCTTCTGAACATTTCTGCTCAGATTTTTTAAAACAGTGTAGTATCCTCTTTGTGCAATGGTACTTTTCTTGATGCTAGCTGTTCACTCAAATATTTAAATGTTAGGAACAAAACATCTTGGTAGCATCTCTTAAATTATGTTGTCTCTGCAGTGTTGTGGGATGGAATGAGGGGAGGAGTACAAAATAAAATTTTCACATGCTTCTTTCAAAGAATGAAACGTGGGAAAAAACCATGATTGTCTATGCACTTTTTGTTTGTTGCCTGACAACAGTAATAATTTCATAAAGGTGTTATGCAGAAAATTGCGTAAATTTTAAGTGTTTACTCTCTTTGTCTTGTATTTCACTTAAAGATTTACAGAAATGTTTCTTGATACTGCTGTGGTTATGAGAACCTGCTGACTTTGAGTTTTCTTCTTATTTTTTTTCCTTCACTTCTTTCCACAGGATGAATTTCACCCGTTCATTGAGGCACTTCTTCCACATGTCCGTGCAATTGCCTACACTTGGTTCAATCTTCAGGCTCGAAAACGCAAGTACTTTAAAAAACATGAGAAACGAATGTCAAAGGATGAGGAAAGAGCAGTCAAGGATGAGCTACTTAGTGAAAAGCCTGAAATAAAACAGAAGTGGGCATCCAGGCTCCTGGCCAAGCTGCGCAAAGATATTCGCCAAGAGTTCCGGGAGGATTTTGTGCTCACAGTTACTGGGAAGAAGCACCCATGCTGTGTATTGTCCAATCCTGACCAGAAGGGCAAGATTAGGAGAATCGATTGCCTGCGACAGGCTGACAAAGTCTGGCGTCTGGATCTAGTCATGGTGATCCTGTTCAAAGGCATCCCCTTGGAAAGTACGGATGGAGAACGTCTCATGAAATCCCCACACTGCACAAATCCAGCACTTTGCGTCCAGCCACATCACATAACAGTATCAGTCAAGGAGCTTGATTTGTTTTTGGCATACTACGTGCAGGAGCAAGGTAGGAAGCAGATTGTCATGTTTCTATGTTAGTATGTCAGATTCTGACTCCAAGTAGCCCTGTTTCCCCCGTGGGCTGGCTTCCAGTGAAACATTGTTCTGTGGTCTATGGATGTAGTGTGGCTACATATACATTTGTAAATCAGCATGTATACATATATACTTAAACACACACATATTCCTGCAGACCTGTGTGACATGCATATTTGACATATGTGCCTCTTTCAAAAGAGACACACACATACTTTCACCACTGAAATTGCCTTTGATTTTTGTGAAAAGTGGCAGTTCATAGTTGTGACTTCAGAAAACATTCTTGTTTTCAAGTCGTGTTTTTAAAGAAAAAGAAAACCAAAAACCTCCCACCCTGGTACTATTAACAACAGATGCAGGTATATGCAATTATACAATCACAATAAATGCTACAAATATTTATAATTGTCTTTGTAGCTATAAATAATCAAGAAGTAATCCTTAAGCTGATGACTCTGCTATCACGTTGAAAAGCAATTGTAGACTTTATCATACCTATAAAACACTTGAAAAGCTTGAAAACACTTTATCACAGCTATATTTCTTGTAAGTGCCAAATAGAATCAGAATTGCAGGATACAATATGTAATGCTTTATTAATATTTTACATCAATAGCTCATCTTCTCTATCTGAGCTTTAAATCAAAGTTCCAGCTTGTAATATTTTGAGAAATTTTTATGAGGAGTATATTTTCATAATCACACTCATATACCTTTAATTGGAAGGTAATTGAAATGTGGAAAATTGCAGGAACTCTATGGAAAAGCTTCTTAAACTTAATATTACAGAATGCAAATAAAACCAGGGCTTCTGATAGACTCGTGCCAGGGGGAAAACCTACTAGCTATATTTCATATATTGGATATTCAATAACAGTACCCATAGGCAGATTCCCTAAAATTGTAATTTGCTGTAAGTGCATAAAGGTGTTTTTTTTTTTTGTTTTTTTTTTTTTTTTTTTTTTTTGTATTGCTTTGTTTTGTTTTGTTTTCTCCATCTCTGATACTAAGCCTTCTGAAATACATTTTCTTAGGAGGGTAATTTTGGTTCTCTCTGGTGACGATACCATCTTCTAAATGTCTTTGTAACGCTGGCTGATCAGCAGCAGCAGCAATGCATTTCTTTTTTAGCCACAGATCTCAACTAGGGAAAGTTTGACCATCTGCAGATGGTGGGCCATTTCACAACTTGGCCTGGTAGTAGGTAGAAATGGCCTGCAGAAGGGCAGATGGCAGGCTGTTATCTGATGCTCGGTAAATAACTATGGGATTTAACTGGAAAACAAATTGAATTGATTTTTTTTTAGTAACAAAAAAGTAAAATTGCATGTCTTCATTTGGTGTATACTCATTCTTTAAGGGGAGACATACGCAGTAAAATATTTCTGTTTTAAGTGAATTCTCCTTTAGCATTTACTTATGCAAGTGAAGAACTGTTTTAGTGAACCTATATATCAAGTTCTTTATTGTTGAAAATTTCTTATGGAAAAAAATTGGCTTTTTCCTCCCCTCCCACTAGTAATTTTTGCGATTTTTTTGTCTCTCCAGAGCAGTAGACACATTGAGGTATTTTACAGCGACTTTAAGTAGCTGCTGAGTCGGGTAAATCTGATCCCAAATAATATTGGAAAAAAGATTTCCTTGATAGCATGAAAAAAAGTAGCTTAATTACAATTAATTTGTACCTTTAAACTCCTTTTGTGGAAAAAAAATCAAATTATATTTTGAATTCATATAGCTAAGTCATAGCTTACTGATTAATTCTATGGATTTACCTGCCTCTAAAAGTCAAAACTACAAAGGGAGGCAAAACAGTTTAAGTAGCTCTTGAGCCAAAGAAACTGGGGTCAGAGTACTCTTAAGACATTGTTGACTTATAAGTTGTTGAAAGACAGTAACTTGAAGTGGGAGAAGGAATTGCAGGGCATAGCTAATTTTATTAATTTAAATGTATTGAGAATATAAGTTTATTTAAAGCACTTTTGTCTAATTGGAAATGAGGAAGTTAAGCATACTGTAATATTATAACTTTCAAAGTTACACAATGCTACTTCGAGAATATACTGAAAATGAAGCGGGCTAATTTCTATATACCAAGTTACTCTTAGAAGACCCTTTTGTTTATTGCTAACTCCACATATTTTTTATCTCTTTCACAGCTTTACTGTAAGTCTTCCATTAACATCTGTTGGCTTTTTTCTTGAAGAAGTTGTATTAAGTTGTCTATGTTGTTTTTTTTCCATTTTATCAAACTTTGATTATCTATACTCATTGAAAGAAGGTTAATTGTGGCACTTTGTAGTGTACATGACTGAGAGTGCCAGGCTTTGTGAAAGATATGCATTAAGTCAACCAAAATGCTGTATTATGCATATGCCGTTTTGCTTTTTATTTATCTTTCAGAACATATAAACACGCCTAATAGCACCATGTAAAAACTAAGTGGAAATGTAGAAACAATTAAATC
The DNA here is from genome assembly GCF_029582105.1 of Oenanthe melanoleuca. NCBI lineage: Eukaryota > Metazoa > Chordata > Aves > Passeriformes > Muscicapidae > Oenanthe > Oenanthe melanoleuca. Next base: position 45,802,163 of record NC_079362.1, read on the forward strand.
CCTGAACGAAATATGAAGAAGGAATTAGCACATAAAATGAATAAAAGGGCCAAATACTTTGCTTTTTTTGTTGCTTTAAAATAGAAGAGTAGGGCAAAAAAGAGGAGGAAGGATAGTTCGAGTGCCAGTGATGGTTGCCAGTGGCACCAGGATTGGCATCAGACCTTCTTTGTTTAGCCTAGGATGTCTGTGATTTGTTGGTTGGCATCCGCATTGCAGTGCAGAGTAATGTTACAATATATTGACAATTTCCAGATCTAGAAGTGTCAATAATCTTTTCAGTTCTTAACAAAAAGAGCTTCTACTTCCATGTCTGCCTTGAAAGAAGAAATAAGGACTGATCTATGAAGTTCTATCATCGATGAACTTCCTCAGATACTACTTTTCGCTCATCTCAAAATTCAGCATCTGTTTTCCCCTCTATTCACTTTCTGCTATCCTATTAAAAAAAATAAAAAAAAGAGGATTGCCATAGGTTGCAATGCTGCTCTTTTGACTGAAATTGAGGAAGAAAATGTGAAGTATACACTGTGATCAATGTTTAACATCAAAATAATCCTTAGTTATAACACGCTTCTATAGGGCTCTGCCTGGTGTGTGTATCAGGGGCGTGTGTGTCCCACACAGATTGTTTATAAAACCCAAACTTGAAAATGGTGTGACATAATTTCTATCGACAGAATTGTCCTTTTTTTTTTTTAAATTTTTTTTTCCCTGTCAGCATCAGAGAGTGTCTATCATTTGGTACAAAATGCATTTGAGTCCATAAAATCATTTGATGGTATTTGATGCAGCGCAGCGCTTTTGCTGTGTTCCCGTTGCTACAAGAACCGCCATTTTGTTTGTCGAGTGCCAGGAGAGGGGAAAAAAAAGGCAGACAATGTGCTTGATGCCAATAATGGTTGCCAGTGGCACCGAGGTTGGCATCAGACCCTCTTTGTCTAGTTGCTGAATGCCTTTGATTCGTTGGTTGGCATCCGCATTGCAGTGGGCACATTGGAAAGTTTTTGACAATCAGTGAATGAAAGCTGCAGTACTTGTTTGCTGCAACAGAACCAAGATAATATAAATCTCTCCTTCAGATAGATGTTTTACTTACTCTCACAGAGATTAATTTTAAAAAAAGCTAAACATTGCTGTTAATTTTTTCTACATCATAAAATATCTATAGCAGTGTCTTGTCTGCAGAATTCTGAATTCCCTCATCATCTCTGCTACTTTTTTTTTGCTACATAAATAAAACTCAGACATGATGTTTATTTTAGGTAATTCAGCATATACTGAATGAAGCATAGTATACACCTTGGGAAATGCCTTAAGAATTTAAAGAACTGAAGCAGTGGTACATATAAATGTTAAGATTTTTAAGTGTTTTTAGTGCGTCTTTCAGAGTACATTTCTCTGATCAGTCATGTTACTGTTTACACTCTCCTTTGTCCTTATGTAAGGGTGATATAATTGGGGTAGCCCACGTTCCCAGCTGTTAATAAACTGGAGTCAAAGGAGGAGATGATCTTTTAAACAATCTAGGGAGTGGGGAAGAAAATAGATGCAGATGTTCTTAGTCTTGTAGTGTTCAGGCACTCTTTGTTTTTTAGCTTCTTACACCATCAAGATGCTACCACAGCTCCAGCTGTGTGACTTTGTTACCAGGAAATTGGCAAAAAGAATAAATCATTTCTGTTGGAAGTTTCCTAGATAGTTAACATTAATATTGCTTTCCGGTTAACTGCTATTATCTCGTTAATTAATAAGAAGGATTAGCAGCTCTACCCAAAGGGCTGCACAGAAGGAAGCCTGGCCTATGTGAGTCCCTGAGTTGCTAGACTGTGTCCTGTCTCTCGAGGACTGGAGGAGGGGGTGCTCGGCCAGGAAAAAAAAAGAAAGAAGCAAGAGAAATATGAGAGAAGGGGAGAGTGCTTGCCGGCCAGGGGAGAGTTTTCCAGGACGGTGGTGCTGAGCTGGGCCTGTGCTGGGGAGCTGGCGGGGCCTGCCCTGCCGCAGGGCCCTGCCCGGCTGGGCACAGCCCGGAGCGCTGCCCACGCTCCCGAAAAACGCTCCTGCCGGTCACCTCAGCCCGTCAGGAGAGCTGGAGCTCTGCTGCTCTCAGCTAATGCCAGCAGACCGGCAGCCCCTGGCCAAGTGGGGGTATCGCTTTCCCCGTTCAGACAGCCCTGGCAACATGTGTGCCTCGTCTTACTTGAAAAACGTGCCCTCTTCCAGGAGGGATTGGAATTCTTTTTTTAACGTGATACGTGTGAATCGCAGGAGTGGGTGGGTTTATAAATGGCTTGATCTTTTTTAAAAACTTTTTTAATTTTGTGAATTTATGTCTATAGGGAGCTCAAATATCGAAAGAGGTTTGCAGACTAGTTTTCATGTTAAGTTTTAGTTTTCATTCTGTAAGTAGAGAAAATTTATTGTGTAGTCATTCTATTCATATTTTAAAATGATAATAAAATTATTTTGGCTAGTTTTCTGTGACTACATGAAATTCCACTTAAAATCACACTCAAAATAATGTTTTAAGTAGTTCCTGGTTAAGTCGTATTATGATCATGTGCCTGAATATCACACCACCAAGATAGATTTTGGATGAGGGTTTGCATTTTTTGTGTGCACTGATGTTCCCACGTACAATTAATTAAAAAGCAATGGGCTTAGATGAATCAACCACTTGCTGATTGTTTCTATTTCTTTTAATCTTAACGATTTGCCTCCTTCTGAATTCTTTGCCTGGGAACACACAGGAGAACATTTTATCTGTTCTGTAGTAGGATATGTCAGTGTGCAAGGTGATTTGTTGGGAGTTTACACAGCAAATCATGAGTTGCAGCAGGAACAGCAGCAAATAGAGCTTATTACTGCCTGTACATACAAGCTTCTATATGCTCTAGGACCTTATTTCTTGCACAGTGAAATGGCATGTGATCCCCTGCCCTAAATCTCAATTTTGAATCAGAAAGCCAGTCAGTACTGAACCAGAAGTGTGAGTTTCTATTTTATCTGCACAAGTGCGAGAAGAGCTTTGAGTAATTTAAAAATCTCATACGGAATAATCAACCTTTTTAAAAGTGAATTGCTCTGGACAATTCCAGTCTGTTGAGGCATGCAGAAAACTCAATTTAAAAAAAACTTTTTTGTGTCAACTGAAAAAGACACTGTATTATTTTCTACTTTTCTAATGTAAAATTTTGGATAGCTATTTTCTTGACTGTCTCTATTGTACTGAAAATTATAGGCAAGAAAGACATTTGGCTTTAGGAAATGGAGGTTAATTCAGTGTATATACAGATGTAATAATTTTTAAAAATTAATTATTATAATTTCTTTGTTTATTAAGATATGTAGGATACTGAAACATTTTGAAAGGCCACTTAACAATTTTCATTTTTTCAGAACATTTATGTGTGAACTAACATTCAGACAGTAGGTCTGAAGAATTCAAAATGTTTAATTTATTTTTTGTAATTTAAAAAAATTCCTTCAGAGCAGGAATGCGGGTCATACGACAGGTTCATGGAAAAGAAAAGGGAATTTTTCATATTTAGCATTACTGTTAACAGGAATTAAATTTATACACATTTCAGGAAGGAGCATTCACCTCATTCTGATTTTTCTCACCTGATACACTAAGAGGAGTAATTTTCACAGGGTTAAATAACATCAATTGTGGTTAAGATAAAGGAAACTGAAGTTGAAATAAATTCTTTTCAACTACTCGAAAATGTAGAGGTCAGTATATTTATTTACTAATGAATTTAGTTCAAAAACAAGAAATGATAAAGAAAGGAATGGAAAAGGAATCAGAAAAGCCTTGCTTCATGGTACTTTCAGACAGAAATAACACTGTGAATAAAGAGGATTCTTCTAAACTGTATGCAAGACCGCTAATTAATAAAGGAAATATCTCAATTTAAAGCAGAGTTTTATGTTTTATATTTCTTAAATTTTCATGCATATTGAATTCACTGTAACTGTGAAAACTTCATTAAGATAATTATGTGCTAAATGGCTCTGCAGGTTGGACTTTAAAGTTAATTGCAGAGGTTGCTGTCAAGTCTGCATTCTTTATCTAGCCTTCCTTTCCCCCCCTGCTTTTCCTCCTTCTCTTCTCTGCTCCTAGTCTAGTATCATAGTCATGTCAAAGACAGGCAGCCCTCTGAAATGGTGCTCCACAATGCCAAACACAGTAATTCAGGAGGTTTCCCAAAGTGTTGCTTTTCAGTCTCAACAGCAAGGTGAAATGTTTCTTTGATGTAATTTCTCGGACTAGGACGATCTTAAAATCCAGTTAAATGGCTATCTTAGCTGAAAAGGGTTGCTCCTTCCATTGTGAGGTGAAGAAGAGGGCTCCTTAGGAAAAGCTACTTTACAGATATTAAAAGAATGTGGAAAGGGAAGAAAGTCTCTGTTATTATACAGCTTGTTTGACAGACATTCATTATAGGAAGGTTTAATGATTTTACTCTATAGCTCTTTTTTATTTTTGCAATTTTAAACTCTGGTGGAATTTTTAGAAGTTTTTGCTAAAACCCTGGCTCAGGGCATTCAAACCTGGATTACAAGACATTCGAAAGTCTCAGAAGATAGTAAAAGGGAAGTAAATCTCAGATTATTAGTTTTGTCTTAGAGACAGCAGAGTTCATTTTGGTGTGTCTGTTGTACTGTTTTGTAGCAGCGAATTGTGTGTGAACCTGGAAGCATTCTTTTAGGTAGTTGCTTTTATTTTCCCCTCACCATGTTTTTATCGACAAAAAGATTACTTGTGCTCTCCCCCCCCCACAGCAAGTTCTCCTCTGAGGGGGATTCTTTCTTTTTCTGAAGTATATTGTGCTTTTAAAATTGAAAAAAAAAAAATACATTTCTTTAGATGTTTCTTGCGAACATCAAAAGTGGAATGTGATTTTTGTTCTATACCACCCACTCCCCTCTCCCATCCCCCTCCCCCCTGAAAGAATGGTGGGAGATGGGCACTTCAGACTTGGTGTTTGGAGGGATTTTGAGAAAGGGCTGATAGACTAAAGTGTGTTTATCAATAACAGTGTTTTGAATTTTTTTAGATAGCCTGAGGGCCAGAGCTTTTACTTTCATGCCCTGTGACTCTTGTGTGTTACATTCCACTTTATATGAGATCCCTCTTCAAGTCAGTCAGAAAGGTGACTTAAAATTTTAAGGGATGTTGGAGTAATTTTAACCTAAATTTGCCTAACTGTCCATGGCATTTGGAATTTTTAAACTGCATGTATTTTTGTTTGTTTTTATTCCAGGAAATAGAATTGAAATAAGGAGATATTAATGTGATGTAACCTGATGTGAAAGCTTATCTGTATCCCCTTCAATCATTGTGTTCTTTTCTCTCAGTGAAACTTTGCACATTTTTACTAAAGTAACTGCTCATCTCCAGAGTGGAAAGGACATGTTAAATTTTTCCAGTGCTCTTCCATAGGGGCACCTTCACTAAAGACATCTCTGTGGCTTTAAGTGGGCTTTGTATTATTTCCCCTCTGAAAAAAGTACATATGGAAATTGATAAAAACAGTTCCCCTTTTCTTCCTTAGAAGGTGAACAGGAAAGAAAAATGCAAAAATGAACAGGTAGTGAACTCTGAGAAGCTTGTTGTGGCTGTTGAGAAATTAGGAAAAAAAGACTGTGATTGTTTGTTGAAGGAAAATAGTGTGCACAGGTAAGTATATTCTATATTGTTTGGAATGATTTAAAAATTGATAATTTTAAGTATCTATGTTTAGAACAAATTGTTTACATATTTGATTTCTTGATCCCCAAGCAATATCAACCTGAGTTACTACACATCTTTTCATAAAGGATCAATTTAAACAACTGAAAGATGGTTATCTATTTATCTTAAACCTAGCACTGTATTTTAAATTCCAGTCAATTTCCTTGCCATATCCTTCATAAACTGTGTTCTGAGGTGTCATAAGATTTACATATTTTCCTTTAAAATAGAATGAAAGCAATGTGCATGCTTTAGAATTCAGTAATTACAAACTCTATGCCTTTAGAAATAAAATGAAATTAAAATATTCACAGAGTATATTTTTTTTGCTTGTGAATTGCATTTGGCTAAAATGCCAAACCATTTTCAATCTTTTTCATGAAGTGGCTAACAGGGAAATGCTTAGAAGACTATTATGGATGTGTGTTGTGTCTGAGAGATAGAAAATATACTTGCAGCAGCATCAGCTGTCCATTGCCTGAGTAATGCCACTGAAAACGATGCCTGATTTTTGCAGGGATAACTCCACTCTAGCGTCCCTGATTTAAAAGTGTGAAAATTTCTCCTGATCAAGACAACTTACTCTAACATCTGCAATTTCTAGACGGATTACCTTAAATTTGTTATGCCACTTTAAAAGGCATGTTTTACGAGGCTGGCCTCAGCTCCTGGCCTTAGTGTCAAGAGCCCTGCTATGTGATGCAACGCATCTTGTTAGGTTTAATTGACCAAAGCTGATTTGTTAAAACAATTCATTTGTGCTGTAACTCATGCCCACCCCAAGCTGCTACCTGAATGTCTTGACCTTGGTTTGTCTGGGTCATGAAATGGCTGTGAACTGCTTGACCTCTCCATTGTTCTGTGGCCATGCCACTTCCTCCACTTCTTTGTGGTAGCTGCTGACAAGAAGACCTCGGCCCTGAATTTACACCCAGTGTCCCCCCAGAGCATCTGTATCCTCCTTTGGAAGCGCTCCTGCTGTCACCACCTATTGTCTACTGACAGTGAGGGGGAAAAATTGCCCTTCATAGAGGCAGTGAGGGAATTTCTGGGAGCAGGAGGAAAACTCCATCCTCTCTCAGGCTGCTGTGCAATTCTGTTATGTTGGGGTGCTTGGGGTCACTGCTTTTTTCAAGGGCAAACATCATCCATCTTAGTCAATCCCATTTCACTGTAAGCTTTGTTTAAGTGGGATGTGCTGGGAAGAAAGTTCTGCTTTTAAAATATTTTGTGATAAAAATCTAATGACTATGCACACTATTTCAATTTTTAGTACACAAGAATGATTAAAATAATTTTTTGCCATGAAATAGAATAGTGTTTCTTGTCAATATTATAAACAAAATATTGATTTCTAAAGACCTAGCTTGTATTCAAGACCTGCCATGGTTTCTAAAGAAAAGGACTTTAAACACTATGCTTGATGCAGTATCTAAACTCAGTAAAAGGGAGAAAGAACAATCTTTATATGGCTTCTTTAAAAAAAAAAAAGTGAAATGTATTATTTCTAGTGGAAGCTACTTGTCCTTAAGAATTATTCTTGGTGGGAGACAGTCATTGGCCCCTTACCCTGACAGTTTCTCACATACTAATGTCAACTTCTTGATGTAGACCTTGTGCTTCTCATAACTACAGTTTATTTTATTGAAATGAATATTGCATCTGATCACACACTGCATTGTGACACATTTTTAGGAGGTGGCACAAAATCAACGGCTGGATCTGTCAAAAAACTGTGGCTAGGTTAAGAAAACTTATAGGCTAATACTGGCACCATTACAAAACAAGTAAATTTGTATTCCTGTGGTCATCAGATAATTGGTATGTTTTTATTTTAAGTCCTTAGACTTTGCTCACATGAGTGGATTTGTTCAATTGAATTGACATAGTTTAAACCCCATATTCTTCCACAGCACTCTGCACTTTCACAGCCAATGAACAGGTTTGTATTTCTGCAGTACACCTGATTTCTTTGTAAACTTAATCTTTTTTGCTTCTTTCGTGAAAAAAAATCAGATGGTATGTTTACATACAACATTCCTGTGCACTTGTATATGATGAAACCTTTTCTTTCTGTGTGAAACTCTGCAGGCTAGGTGTGATTTCTAATTGCAGTTGCATAGTTCCTCTGAAGGAAGAGGGTGGGAATGCTGGTGCAAGGAGCTTGAATGCTATCGCTGTGATGACAGTGTAAAGCATGACTCAATGTTTAGTTACAAGGACTTCCAAATCCTTGTCCCTGGTCCCCAACCCTGCCATTGTCCCCCTGGGTGACTTCAGGCAAGTTAATTAATATCTCTGTGTCTCTGGACCTGGGGAGAGAGAACACCGCTTGCTTCAGTGCTGGCCCGGCGAGTGTTGTGATAAATACTGAGATAAGAACTGGCTGAAAGATTCCCATATTCCACTGCAAGCAAAACCCGTGTGCTGGTGCCCAGCCCCCAAGAGGGCTCTGTGTCATACAGAAATGTTGTACCCAGTCTTCTCATGCCCAGACAGAAGGAACTTGCCCAAGCAGGAGGGGCGGGCACGGAGCATTCCTTGCTGCAAGCCCTGCGGTGGTGCTGCTCCGTGGGAGAGGGTGCCAGGGAGAAACCTGGAGCAGGGCTGGCCCCTCACAGGGACTGGGGCTCGGGGTCTGCACTCCTCCTGCCACCCCTGCTTATCCAGCAGCAGCTCTGGGCAGGGCTGGCCCTTGGGCGTGGGGCATGGACATGGCACAGACTGCCCTCTGAGCTCCCCTGCCCTGTGACAGTGAAGCAAAAATGTACTCTGGACAGAAAGATATAAGATACACTCGTTATGGGACAAGTGTATGGATATTCATCAATATTCAACCACAAAGGAGGGATCTGCAGGGGCCTATGAGCTCAGTCTGCTTTCCCATCCTTCTCTGCTCTCATCACAGTTTTCATTCAAGTGGGCCACTTGAGCACCAAAGTTCCTGCACTGTTGTTCCAAGCTCAGGATGGATGGTCAGGGATTTGGTGAAGTGTGGGGTGAAACCCAAGCTGATGTAACAGTCTACCCGTGTCTGGAATATGCTGGCCATCCTGTTTCATCTCCCTGGCTTGGACAAGTCTGGTTTGTGAGGCAGCTGATGGGCACACTGTTGGTTTGTAGGGGCTTAGTCCAGGATTACATCTTAGAGGGGCCAGCTTTGCCTGGAGCCCCAAGTGAATGTAGTGAAATGCTCCTAAATAATTAGTAACCTGTGTTTTTTGGACCTAGAATGGCATCTACTTCTACTTCTCCAGTCACTGGGCTCCTCATTCATTCCCTTATGATGATATTTCCGGGTTGGTAACGAGCTAGCCAACATCTACAAAATTACTGCATCTGCTTCTCAGAGTGGGAAGTGGCAATAATTACAAAAATGAAGTGTGTCCATGCATTTTTCCAGCTGGTACTGAAACAGGGCAGTTTACAGCAAAACAAGGGTTAACATCAAAACTTATTCTATTGTTTAACTTCCAGTTAAAGAATAACCAGCTTGTGCAGAAAAGAGAATTGAAAAATTGATTGGACTTTTGGATTCAACCATAGAATTTAAAGGATGTCAGGTTGTGATTTTGCCATATATCCATTCATAGGTGAGTTTACAGCCTGCAGTTCAGTCATTTGTAGAGGCTTATGTTGTAGGAGCCACAGACTTGGTTTTATCAAACCCAAGGGAATTAGTTTTAAAGCTATGTGTAATTACTTTAACTGGCTTAATTAATGCCATTTTTTTTTTCTAGTTAAGAAAACATATCAAATTGTCACTTAGAGCATAAAATTGTTTTTTGCACTTTATAGTGAGGTGTTCAGGTGTATTTTAGAACGTATGCTGATCTTGCTAGGTCATACAAAAATGTAACATGTGTATGTAGTCCTTCTTGGCCTTTCATATATTTTTTCACTATATTGTGGATATAACTTGAATATTATGGGACAAGAATTATAGTTGTCCTGTAGTGGTTTCTGTTCTATTTACAACCTTCAAATAAAGGAAAAGCTGCTTATAGTAAAATGAGGATCACTGGTCTTTCAGTAATTAAATAGACTTGTTATACTGCATTAATCCTTTTTTGAACATTTGGAATGGCTTCTTAGCACTCACAAACACAGCATTAGGGCCAGCAATTAATCTGTTGTTTGTCCTTCAATATTTGTGTGACATAAAGAATGTGCATTCAAAGATGTAATTAAGGTTCAGGATGATGACCACTGTAGAGTCAAATACTTATATTGATCATTTGGTAGTGTGAACCAAGTCCTAGAATGAAGTTGCAATAATTGTTGGAAAGACTTACACGCTACTAATTACAGCCAAATGAACTAGAAATGGTTTTCAATGTAGTTTAGTTTTGGTTGCTCTATGTACATGAGGTAAAAAGTGTGAAGTATTTGGAGGCAGCCAGAAACTTTATAATTTTCCATTTAACCTTCTTTATAGGTAGATCAGGAAGTAAAGACTCAAAATTTCATCAGTTAAGGATATGCTCAAGAAATAAATTCAATATCTTTCTAATTATGAGGGCAGTGGTTTTTTTCATCTAGGACAGGTTTAGGGAGTGTAGACCAAGATGACATTTTAAACCTGATCTGGTAGAAATGTAGTTCAGATGTTCACTTTATATTCTTTCGAATTTCAGGGTTCAGTGGTGCTAATGCATTAGTCCCATTTCTTCTTTTTCTGAGCTTTGACTTCACAAATGATGAGCAACTAAAATCACACAAACTTTCTCTCAGATTTTTGCAGCTTTTTAATTGCTTTTCTGGACAAAGTCTGCTTAGTCTTTGATCAGCAGGCCAGACTAATTCACTTGGTGCTGTGTTAGAGTCCTGTGCTGTTCTGCTGCATTGTTCAGCTGTAATTAACCTGAAGCATGGTACAGAGCATAAGCTTCTGAGACTGAGTTAAATCAGCAGAAGAGTCTTATGCTCCTGTGGTGTATAGTCTTAGAACACATTATCCTATTGCAGTAAGATAAAAGTGTTTTAAATATAGTCCAGCCAGTTTGACCTTGTCAGAATACAAGTCATATTGTTGGTATCTTGGGCTTGCTGACGTGTTTCACAGTAGGATGAGCATTAACACAGAACTCCCTATTCCATCTGGTGAGGAACCTACAGAGAGGGCTATACATAGATTTTTTCTTAAATTCTATGTTACAGTGTAATGAGATTCTGTCTTCTCTGTGCTCATGACACTTCTCTTGCCATTGATAGGCACCTTTGTCAGAGACCAAGAAGTGCTGAGACACTATAAAGTGACAGTATGAGATCATGTGGATGTGAATGCTGAGTAGAGATAGTTATGGGTTGTATTCTTGGAAAAAGTGATTAGTAACAGCTTTAGCAAACGTTTTATGAAGTCTTTGGTTTTCAGGGTAAATACCCTGGAAACAGGTGTCAAGATGAATGGAACAGAATTTATTGATTAATCTACACGTTACACAAAGTTACAAAAAGACTACAATTTTAAAATTTGATTCTGCCAAAATTTGCCTACATGTTGTAACAACACAGTGATAACCAGTGACATCATGGTGTGGTCTGAGAATGCTCATGTGGGTCCTGAAAGCAGCAAAATTGCATTCATATGGCATTTTCATGTGCTTTCAGGTAAACTGCTCCTTTGGGCTCCCTTTAGAATGTCAATCTACTCTGGAAAAAAAATTTGCCCGTTGGTGTAACTATAAAAGATTTATTTGAACTTGTCCCTGTTACATGTGTGTTGTATTTTCCAATAACAATACATGCATATGACTGTCTGTCATGAGGTGTTTGATATGTAGTTTGCAGTCTGAGTGCATGCTGTTTGGCACACATCCTCATCGTTATGCATCTCATTGACAAAGGTGCCTTTGCATTTTGTTGCTGTTTTTTCTATCACTGGTAACTCATTACCTCTATGAAAGCGGCACATAAAATCCCAGAGTCACTTAAATTGGAAAAGACCTCTAAAATCTGCAAAGCCAACCAGTAATCTAGCAATGCCAAGTTCACCACTAATCCCTGAGCACCACATCAACTCCTCTTTTCAATGCCTCCAGGGATAGCAGGTCAACTGCTTCCCTGAGCAGCCTGTTCCAATGCTTGATACCTCTTTGGGCAATCAATTTCCCAGTAATAAATATGAACTTCCCCTGGTGCAACCTGAGGCCATTTCTTTGTGCCCTGTGTCCTGTCACTTGGGAGAAGAGGCTGACAACCACCTGGTTACAATCTCCTTTCAGATGGTTACAGAGGGAGCACTAAAGTTTCCTCTCACCCTCCTTTTTACCTCCAGGCTAAAGAATATCAACTCCCTCAACTGCTCCTCGTGGAAGTTTTTCTCTAGACCTTTCACAATCTCTTTTGCCCTTTTCCTGGACTTGCTTCAGCACCTCAAAGTATTTGCAGTAGTTGCCCAAAACTGAACACAGGATTCAAGGTGAGGCCCCACCAGTGCCATGCTGACATATTTCTCATTGCCTGAGGGGCAGACAGCTGAGTGGCAGAATAGCTGCTTCTTTGGACATCACTGGTGATGAATAAATATGCCAGCATTCTGTATCTTCACAGAGTGTTTTCACAGACAGTTCACACTCATCAGCTTTTTTTTTGATTTTTTTGATTATTTGAGTGCTAGGTGGCTCTGGGCTGTTTGTGCCTCCTTGCCAATGAAAACTACAGCAGTAACCCAACTCCTGCCACAACTTGTGCTGATGTGGGAAGTGGGTGAGGTGAGGGAAGAGGGAGAGTATGGGTCTGGGGAGGAGTGGGCAGGGGCTGTGTGAGCAGACCCCAAGAGTGTGTGTGAGTACAAGTGGTGGAGGATGCCATCTCTAATTCCAAGAGCACCAGTTTTGCAACCCCTGCACTAGACAGTTCTGTTGATTGCTGAATAGCAATCTCACTTCTTCTGTCTCCTTAGTAACCCAAAGCTATTGTATACAGAATGTTTGTAGTTCTGGGTTTTGATGCTGGAAGAAGAAAATATGTTAATAGAATGTTGTGTTCCATTTAAGAACAATGAGAAAAGCAAAGGAAGGAAGAAAGAATCTCTGATTTGTCTTCCTGCCCTTCCCCAGGTTTGTAAATGTGAGGTACATTCTTCTTGTATTTCGTTAGTTAATATGGATGTCATCTGGTCTCCTTGAATCTCATTTAGCTCAGGAGGGGTTGTTTTACAGTAATTCAAAGTCCTAATGCTGAATTCATGTTTCAAGGACTGTGTTCAGATACTTCTTCTCTAAAGATGTTCTTTAAGGGGCTGTTCAGAAGCTATTCTGGTGTATTGAGTTCCCAGGCAACAAAACTAGAACACGTATGACTGAAGTACTGCAGACTCCCTAGACTGTAAACCTAATCCTGCAAATCCCTATTTACATAAATCCCACTGATTTCAAAGGGCCTGCACATGAGAAAGCAGGTTTTACAGGATCAGGCCATTCTTCCTAGGGACCAACATCTGTTGCACCAACTGTGATAATCTCATGACTGTTAAAGAAAACTCTGAGGGAACATTTTATCTGGACTAAAAGAAAACAGCAAAATAGTAACACTGTTATCTGTTGTTATAAAGTAGTTTCTTACCAAGCAGCTCTCATTATATGCTGTGCATCTCTTCCCTTCCTGCATATTTTTGTTTACTCTAGGGAAAATGCTATATGTAACTATGTATGGTTGCTGCTATTCCACACCCATGCTGCACGAACCAGATTGTAGATGTTGAGATATACTTAGGTACTGAAGGAGGCTTTTTTTAGGTTAAAGACTATTGTTGTCTTTTGGAGTTTTGGAAACTGAGAAAGAAATATCTTCAGTAATATTTTAAGGTATTTTAGGTCTTGCTCTCTGCTGCTTTGGCTGAATTAACTCAAGTACTACAGCCAGAAAGTCCACTTGGTGTTCACTGTGAAAGCATGGCTGGTCAATTGGTAAAACTGCAAGCAACTAAAAAGGAACAGCAGAAGCAGATGGTGGTTATGTTGGGAAGAGCAAAGTCCAGATCCTTTGCTTTTCTTTAAGAGCAGAGAACACTTGCATAGCTGTGGTAGCACTTGCTGCAGCTGGGGCTTAATGGCTTTTGTGACGTGTACATTGAGATCTGGAAAAGGACAATAGGCTGCTGTGTTACCTTGGTTGACTCCCAGTTTCTGTAGGCCTGGTTTCATAACACACAGGAGTGTGTGGATTCAGAGTGGTAGGGTCCTTTGGTGTGTAGTCCTGGATGCTTCCTGCATTCTTTGGCCTGTGCAGCTGAAGATAGGGATAAAGTATCATTCATTGTCCCTTGCAGCATAGAAGTTATAGTAAAATAGCTGTAGAAAAGAATAGTGGAAGAACTGGGCAGGTCAGCTGGGCTGTTATGCATTGGGGTTAAAGACCCCCCCTGAAATCCAAAAGCAAATGGAGTCTATATCAATAATGAAGTGCATGCACAATAGTTCCAGCACTTCATCCATGCTTTGGATTCCCTGCACTTAAAATTTACAGTCAGTCTATATGCATGACAAGGACAATGGCCTGGGATTTCCATGAGCCATGTAATGGACAATAAGGTACTGCTACTCATGTCATCAGATCAATGGGAAAAACGGAGTAAGATTTCAAATATGTCTACAGTGCTAGAGTGCTGTCAGAAACTGCAGGGTTGGTTGACCAAAGGCATGTTATTCCTCTACATGGTTGCAAGTTCTTGTAAAATTTCCTGCTAATTTTGAATACTTGTAATGATTATACTTGCACCTCTGTAAAATGAATAAAATAGTGTTCAAAGTCTAATAGGTTAATAATCTTGAGGGACCCAAGATATGGGTAAGATGTGGTAAGGATCTGTGCAGTTACTTGAGAAAGTAACATGTTCAAAGGTGGTGCTTTTATTCACAAGCTGTAACTTCAGAGCATTTTTGTCTCCCTATCTTTTTTGATTATTATGAGTGAAGTTTCCTTCAATGTGCAAGATTCATCATTAAGAATACTTTTCATTAGGGGAAAAATGTTTATTATAGATTTTTCTACTATGTCACCTGTATCTTTGCACTATGGTTATCACAATTCCTCCTTCCCTGCCACAAACCCATATTTTCTCTCATGTTTTTAGGAAATAATTAGGAGTTATACTCTTAATGATTTTTAATGAGAGTTTAAATATACCAGTTTGCTTAGAAGTAATTGCTTTTGAGAAGCAAACAACATGCTTTAGGGAGTATTTTTTAGATTTTATTTTGAGCTCAGTGGAAGATCAGACCTATGCTAAATATGCAGCATAAATCTATTATACTATGCTTAAAAAGCAGAATGGAGATGAACCTCAAATGAAATTACAATATTTTGTCTTCAGAATGAGAGAAAAACAATTTACTCATATACAAATACAAAAGATTTGGGAGAAAAAGACCTGGAGAATCTCTAGAAAGTTTATTTATGTTAAGAAAATATCAAGTTAACACTTGTAATATTTTTCTATATTGCTATATCATCTTCATTTGCTAGTGGTAATTAGTTTAGTCAGCAGAATTTTTTTCCTTCATTTTTGGAACTACACAGAATTAGTATTTTCAAAATAGCAAGTGTTTAAGATCAAGCTTGTAATTGTGCACATTATTTTATTGCCTCCCCTGTGTCAATTCCCAATAAATGTAAGTTCTTTATGGTCTGAATTTGTCTTTTGTTTGTGTAAGGTCAATTCTAAATAATATAACAAACATTTGTAGTTCTTTTACATTTTACTGGGCTTTGTGTGGTTTGAGATTTATTTTCTGATATTTTAAATCAAGCCTTGTCAGAATTTGGAATTACAGAAGATTTGGCATTACAGAAGATTGTGACTGTGTGGGAAGAAAGTAGAACTCGTTCTCAACAAGAAGGAAACCAACCAATTAGTTTTGAGAAATAGTTCATTGTTTATTTTCAGAACACTACTTGTAACAAGTGATTCCTTGTCTCATTTTCCAGTTTTCTGTATTACTCTCTCATATATCAGAAATAACATTCTTCTTCATCAGAAGCAATGTACCTTGCTAAGTCATAAAGGTAACAGGATCTCCTGTCATTCTGCTATTTTATGGGGCTCTTGCTGAAGGTGAGCACCTTCAGAATGCAAAAAGAGTTTTTCAGTATTTCCCTTTTCAAATGCTGTCTCCTGACTATCTAAGCAGTCATATAAACCTGCTACCTTTTTGTTGCTGCTTCTAGAAATGCTTTGCACAGACTTGCAGCTGAGTGTCTGAATGGAGAAGGAATGCAGGTATTTGAGATCCACATCCTTCTGTGCCTCAGCTTAGCACCAAGCACAGCAGGATCTTCAGCCCTGTTGAGGCTGTGGTGCACAGTGGTATTTGAAATGCTTGGTGTGGAATTCTGTGCTAAAGCAGCACTCAGCTTGGTATAGCTGCATTCCAACCTGCAGGCTGTGATTCCTAGCACTTTCTTATTGCTGGATAAAACAAATCATTAAACCAATCAGGTTTGTTCATTTCTGATACTCTTCATTGTGGTACTGTATTCTGAAATCAAATTCTCTGAATAAGAAAATATTTCAAAAGCATAAATAGATAAGTGTGTTCTGCATCATGTTCTTTACAACAACTGTTGTGTTTGCATGTCTTATCTCTGACAATAAAATCTAAAGTCAATGGAGAAATAGTGCTCTCACACTTAGAAATGCTTAGATTTGTAACTTTTTTTTCCTATGATAGTTGTTGAAATTCATGTCAGTAGAGAAAACTCTGGAAAGGAGGTAAAATTTTGTTTCAGAAAAATAGATTTCAGTTAATTATAGTGAAAGCATATTTCCTAATCTTTATGGCTGTTAAAAAAATCTCAATACACCAAATCAAACAGGACACACTGTAGATAATCACAATTACGTTTTAAAAATTGCTAAAGAAGAAATAAAATTACTTTTGATGAAATTTCACAAGTTAAAAAAAACCCACAACAAACTAAAACATATGTATAAATATAAAGGGTGAGTTCTTCTTACTGGGTTGTTCTGGGATTGCCTGGTATTTTTTGAGGGGTCAGTAGCTGATGCTCCTTGTGATGCTGTCATTGCTACTGATGCAATTATGATAATTTATAAAAGATTCTAACTCAATGAAAGTTTAGGACCATGGCGTACGCTGCTATGATTTCTCTTTGAGTCAAGCATTAATTTAAATTTTGTTAATAAATTAATAGTGTTTTTTTAAAATGACCCTATCTCTTTCTCCATTTCTGAATTTCAAAACTCTTTAGATGCAGCTACATTTTTGGTTTTGACTGTTGGCATGTATAAATGCATAGGCTTCAAAAGGAATGTGTTTCACTTTGTAGTGTTCAAATTGCCCATTTAAGTAATCTGCTCCCTGTCCACAGAATCATACTGAACAGTGTGTTAAACAGCCTTTTAAATTAAATGTTTAATGTTAAAAGTTCATGGTTGTTTTTAAGAAATGGTGAAGATCATTAGTATAGTCTTCATTGATGAAAAGTGTTTGGGTAGCATGGGCGGCTCTTTTGCATACTCTGTCTGTAGAAGAAGTGAAAAGAAATTACATAATACAATAGCATTTTTCTGTCAGAGCAATTGAAAAGTTCATCTTAAAAACCACAAAATTGTGACTCTGGCATAGAGCTCATCCAGATAAAAATATTGAAATAATAAGTGACTCTATGAGTTGAAGAAATTTATTTTCTACACAAAGCAAATGTTTGAAAGTGTGTGGCAGGTAGTGTTCTCACACATTTGCTGAAAAGTGAGAAATCTGAGGCATCTAAGCAAGTTCAGATTTTTGAGAGGCCTCTGCTTTAAAATATGAATGCATTTGTTCATGTGAATGGAATAAAATTTTGGCCTGCAGCAAATTAGTGATGCTCCACGAGTGATCTTGACGTGCTTTCTGCCATGATTATTTATTATTGCTTATCATTGGCTTTCCTTTTGATATTCTTCAGATTTTCTTATCCTTTACCTCTATTTTCAAAACACGTTTATTTGTAGTGTGTGTGTTTAGTAGTAGTGGTTTATCTCTCCATAGTTTACAGAGAGACTTAGAAGGCAACAACTGTAATTACTTCCATGTTCATAGCTTAGCAGTAAACCAGGAAAGTGAAGTTAAGATATGCCATCTATTCAGTACATCAAGAAAGAATTACAGGATGAAATCATTTCTATACATTCTTTTGGTTTAATGATGACTGTTACTTAAATTTGGTTTTGGGGTGTTTACCACTGTGTGTTGTGTTTGTGTGACCACACAAAGAGAGTTTAAGTTACCTGTTTTGTGAATATCTTCTTATTTGCCACTTCTTCATTTTGGCTCAGCAAAATTGGAAATTCCTGACAATGACTTTCTACAGTAGCCTGGCTTTGTGCTGTGTGGAACCTGTGCAGTTTTTACCCTTAGTGGTAGAAATATGTAAGCAAGGTTAGAACACATACATCAGAGTTCAACTGTAAAGTGTCATAGCCACTACTCTCCTCTGGCTTGCTCACATTTGTTTAACATATTTAAATGAGACAGTTGCCTCTAAGGTTGAAATGAGTATAATTGAGAGTAATATGCAGCAGGTATTCTCTAATAATGGCAGTCTTAACATCTAAGGATACAACTCATTTACACAGATGTATTTACACATGTATAATTATTTTTTGATATTTTGGCAATTAAGTTTAAATACTCTGTATTTAGAATATAGCTTATTTGTTGTGGTTCATGATTTTTTTTTTCTTCCTGCCATAATGATGCATATATTTAAATATTATTTTCTTACTGAGACCAACTTGAATTCAACAGAAGAAATATATAATTTCTTAAACACCACCAGTATCACCAAGTGAAAAGATGCAAATGTTTCATAATCTATATGATAAAAAATGTTTAGCCATATGGAACACAAGAGATAGATCTAAGTGACCTGAAACTATTGAAGGGTCTAATTGAATATGACAGCAAGACGTCTGAAGTTAATATAAATTTTCTTCATTTAGTACATTAAGCAACTTTGCTTAGGCCAAACAAAAAATAAATGCCAAACTGAAAAGGAAATTCTAATCTCCAGTTTCTGGCCCCTGTGCCCCTTCAAATGGTCCACATTACCTGGTTCTCAGGTGTTTAAAATTAGGGCTGGTTTCCTACCCACATTTATCAATATGTTTCCTCTTGGTTCCCTGGGAGTCCACTAAAGTTTTTCTTGTGTTAGTGTTGTGTGGTACCATCATATTGGCATCCAGTTTCAGAAGGGAGAGCACAGTTATATTTTTTAAGGTTATTTCTGAGCACTGCTGTAAAGCATGTGAATAGGAGATATTTGTCACAACCCAACTCTTACACAGAAAAGTCTGAGCTCACCTTCTTGAGAAGTGCTTTGTACTGAAGTGGTTAAGAAAATTGCAGCAGGATTAGGAATTGTACAGCATTTTGTGAGCAGACCTAACAAACTTTCCCTGCACTTTGCAGTATCCACATGGCACTCAGCTCTGGCCAGCTGGCTCATGGCACAGTCAAGGCTTGCATACCATTGCCTACAAATACACTCCCGTACTTGCAGCAGAATGTGAGCAGGGGAGTGGTCACACTGACCTCACAAACAGCTCCCTTCGAGCTCAAGTGACAGGGATGAGGGAGGCATGTGTCTGGGGAGGGGGATGGTGGGGCCAGTTGCTTTTCAGATGCAGCCACTATCTTCTAGAGGTTCCCTTTGAAGTGCCCAGCTGCCACTTAGCAATGTAGCCCACCCTTGTAACACGACCTAGCACAGCAGCAGCAGGACTGGCTCCAGCTAACTATCTTTCATCCCTCTCTGGAAGGCATGGTTGCCTATTTGCAGTTTGCATGGAGGGATGGAGGGACAGGCTTGCTGTAGGCTTTGTTCTCTCCAATTCCTGGTCAAAAAGCTTCCTCATTTGTTTCAATCTCTGGCCCCCCTCTTCTTTTTTTTTTTTTTTTTTTTTTTTTAATTTTTAAAATATTTTTTATTTTTTACTTTTTTTTTTTTTTTTTTTTTTAGTTTGTAGAAAAGCAGAATAAATTTTAAGTTCACATTAGTTTCAGAACATTATTTTTACTGAGTTGTGAATGCATCGGATTTAAAAGATCCTTGTTTCTGCTGGCAATAACTGCAACATTAGTTTTTTGTTTTGTTTCAAAACAGTCCTTGAAGACTTAGATTTGGAGACCCAGAGGAGAAATTACTAGGATTTAACCTTCACTTTCCTTCTGTTCCCACCTCTGTGCTCTCCCCATAATTTTCATTTGATGGAAGATTGCCTAAAAAATGCTTATTATCATAATAAAATAAGAACAGTCTGAAATAGTTGAATTCCCCAGGAAATAACAGTGATTTTTTCTAAATGAACATTTGTCATGGGATTTAATGTGGTCATTCTTTTTTAGGGACTGAAAGAGATGCACAGATTTAACATGTGTACCTTGTTAGCAATGTTTTGACAAAGAGCAGCAGCTGTATAAACTAATCTTCCTGTAGCTTTCACACATGGGACTCAATTAACAATGAGCCACTTTCAGTATCTAATCCTTTCTATCATTTAAAAAAGTTTCCTGGTTTCTGTACATTTTTCCATGTCTAACTCTTACCTATAAACTGAGGGAAGTGGCAGACTGTGAATGGAGTGACCTTGCACAACATTTTATATGTGATTTATAGAAGACAATGGCACTTGTGTTTATATTCCTGGTAAACTCAGATTAAAGTGAAGATTAAAGTCTGTTATTTGCAGAACGTTGTAATGATTGCAGGATCTAGAAGAAAGCTTTGTTTGAAATTCCGGTGTTTCAAGCTCTGAAGTGTAGAGAATCAAGAAGCATTGCCCCAGGTATGTCATTCAACCTCATTGTGGTAAGTGCTCTGGAGGAAGGAGGAAGGAAGAGCTCTGTGGTTATTAAGCCTGTGAACCCATGGCATGTATTGTAAGAAAGTCTGTATTTACCTATGGCACGGTCAGGTCACAAGACTGGATAATTGGGCCTTTAACTAATTTCCAGGTGGATCTGTGGCCAGAAATTGAAGTATTAGGTACTTACACAGTGACACTTCTGGAAATTTTGAGAGGTTTTAGAATAAGAGCAATTTAATGCAAGCTCCATTTTAATTGCACTTGACATTTCAACCTTTAACTTGAAATTCCTGCACTAGAATGATCTAAAGAGGACATTCTGGAATTACAGGGGCTTCTTGTCTTTTGCAAGTGAGCAGGAAGATGCCAAAAGGATATAAAGGCAGAGCCCAAACATTATGTCATTAATTTTTTTCTTTAACCTAGTAAAACTTCAGTAAAGCTCGAATTGCTAAATTCAGAATAAGCCATTGTCACTACTTGCCAAATAGTACATGCTTGTGCATCTGTCTAATCTATATATGAAAGCCACAAACAGAAGCACATAATTTGGCACAGCACCAGAAGCATGCCTCGGCACACTTCTGGAGATTCTTCCAAATGACTTACTGATTCAAAAATTCTATAGTGTTTGCCTGTGTGCACGCGCTGAGTGTCTGGAGGAGTTAAGCATGAGCTGCTCCAGAAAACTAAGTGTTATATTTGAATCTGGGATATGATGATTATGTATCTTTACTAATTTATCAGAAGTCCTAGATGCGTTTGGTTTTTTGGTGTAGTTGTGTTTGTGTGTTTGAGAGAAAATTTACAGAGGCAGTGTACATAAAATGGACAGGTATTGAAGAGTATTTCTTAGTCAGAATTGCTTTTTTGCCCCCCTGCTTACTTTGTTTTCTGCAATTCCATCATTCTCTTGCTGTCAGATTTTTAAAAACAGGGGACAAACACTGCTTAGAGACTTCGAAACTAGAGTAGAAGCCTTGTCCATAAAATAAATTAATTAATCAGGAGATCAGTATTTTTCTTCCTTGAGTAACCATTGTTCCACATTATTCTCTTGAGGCTCTTCTTAGACACATCTTTTATTTCACAGTGAAGTGTTTCAAATATTCAGATAAATTTAAAAGTACGACTCCATGAAACAGCTGGTATGACTTTATGGATAACTTCTTTAAAAAAGATCCTATTCCCCTCTGGCCATCTCCATACAGCTTCCCACAGAAATATTCTTTTGCCCTAAAACTGCTAGTTGGCTGTCTCATCTCTTTACTGATTTCCATTTCATGCTGGTGGAATGTGTTTAGGTAATCAGAGGATGAATTTAGTCTGGAGACATATTGGTTTAAAATACTATATTAACAAAAAGCAGATGTAATTATTTGATGCTTTGAAATATAATGCAGTGAAGTACAGCACAAAAGTAGGCAGCCATTTCATTTTTTCAAGGGGTGTGAGTTTCCCCCTTAGCTTTAAAACACTAAGCTAATTTCTCTCATGCTTATTTGCCACTCTAGATGTAAAAATACAAAATTTTAAATAGTGTATTCTGTTGGGGCTATTTCACTATAAATTGATTCTTTAGCTGCAAGTGTTTAGAAGTGAAAAAAGATGCATTAGAAGAGGAAAAGATACTTTAGTTCCTAGGGAAGTTTTCCAAAGTTGTATTGTATTATACCAGAGTAGCTGTCCTGGTAAAGCTGATGTATTGGACAAATCTTTTGTGAAAAAACTTTTTTTTTTTTTTTTTTTTTTTTTTTTTTTTTTTTTTTGATTGCACACTGTGTGTGCCAGAAAGTAGGTGTGAGAGGTAGATGTGTCTTATTGTGGTTCATACTTACATCAGAACAATGACTAGCATTGGATAAAAACTGAGAGAAATCTGAATTTTCTTAGTTTTAGTGTGGAAAATGTGTAGGTTTTCTTCAGTTTTTGATGTGGAAATATTGTCACCTCACAGCTGTAAATGTAAAAATACCTTTTTTTTTTTTTTTTTTTAATGATGAATAGAGAATGGTGAAAGACAATTTATGTCTTAAATTGAGATTCTGGCTTTTAGTCTGGGCACTACTAGGAGAGACAGGCAAGCACAGAATATTCTGTTGCAACAAGAAAAAGACAAAGCCTATTTTGTCTTTTTTTTTACTGTGATAGGTTGACCTTGGCTGGCTGCCACATGCCCACCCAGCTGCTGTCTCACTCTGCCTGCTCAGCAGAACAGGAGAAAATGAGGACAGAAAACTGGTGGGTCGAGATAAAGACAGGGAGGTCACTTACAGATTACCCTCATTGGCAAACATACTCAACTTTGGGGATATTTGATATAATTATTGTCAACTAAAATAAAGTTAGATGGTGAGAAACATAGAAAAACTAAGCCACCTTCCTCCCACCCCCTGCCTTTTTACAGGCTCAACTTTACACCTTTGTTCCTGATTCTTCTACCACCCTCTGTCCTGGGCCCCAGTGGTGCAGAGAGATGGGGAACTGGGGCTCTGGTCAGCTCAGAACAGCTCTTCTCTGCATCTCCCTCCTCCTTTTCCATGTTCCAGCATGAATTTTCTCCATGGAGTATAGTCCTTTAGGAAATATTAACCTGTGCCAGCTTGGAGTCCTCCACCAGCTGCAGTGTGGACATCTGAACATTGAGCAGAAACTTTACTGCATGAGTGAGCAGGTTTCCCAAAATTGTGGTGGAGTCTCTCTCATGCAGAGATAAGCAAAAGCTGACTGGACACAGGCCTAAATTACATAATCTAGGGGATCCTGCTTGAGCAAGGAGGTCAGACTGTATTACTTCCAGCGCTCCCTTCCAAACTTACTCATTCTATGATTCTGTCGTGGTCCTTCCCACAAGCTGCAGGGAAATACTTGTTCCACCACAGTCCTGGAGCACTTCCTCCACATCCTTCTCCTGTGAACTCAGTGTTTGTAGGGTTGTTTATGGTGCTTTTTCCCCCCTCAGTCCTCATTGTTTCGCCCTGTTTTGGATACCTACACCCGGTTCACTCGGCATTAAAGGGTGTTTCCTGTAGGAAGAAGACTCCGTGCTCTGCATATGCCATGGGGCATTAAGCCTTTCCTTGATAGGTAACAAAGAAGGAAGTGGGACTCCTATTCTTCCTTCACACTTAGTTCAAACTTACTGCATTAAGCTAAGCATGTATCAGGTATGCAAAACATCAGAGATGTATTCTGCATTAGATTTTTCAAAGACTTGGTATGGAACAAAAAGACTAACAATTGTGCTCACTCTTTGGAAGGCAGTTTTCAAGCACATCTCTACTTGTCCGAAGGATGAGACCTGTTAGCAGTTGTTTCAGCTGAGGTTGGATTCCAGAGCTTAAATCAGGAGGTGTGAGGAAAATTTGAGTTAGTGTAGGCAGTTTTTTGGCTTCTAAGAGGGAAACGGTGGTTTAGTAATACAGGACCAATTTATTAATTTCAAAACTTTTGACAAAAACTTTGTCTACTTTCTTCTTGTAGTTGGAAACTCCAACCTAAATGACACTATTCTTCATTCTTCTCTTCCACCCTTTCACCTCCTCCAAACAATAGAGAAATTTTAGAACAGTAGTGTGGTATAATAAATATTCTTCAAATGAGTTTAGGGTTTTCTCTGTATGGAAAGACTTTTTAAAGTAAGCTAAATAAGCACAGCTGCAAACTCAGCTACTCTCTTCTGCACTCCAGTAAAAGCTTTGTACCAGCTCTTGGTGTGAACATTCTTAGCTGGTGCTGAGTGCCTTTGTGCAGGA
Organism: Oenanthe melanoleuca; assembly: GCF_029582105.1. Lineage (NCBI taxonomy): Eukaryota > Metazoa > Chordata > Aves > Passeriformes > Muscicapidae > Oenanthe > Oenanthe melanoleuca. Next base: position 45,826,473 of record NC_079362.1, read on the forward strand.
AAATTTATTGCATTGGCAGAGTTTAGAAATATGATGGCATTGCTAACTCTGGACAATGCTGCAATGATTGCCCAGTGTAGACAGACTGTAAAATGAAATACATCTTGGAAGCTACCATATTTTCCTGTACAACTGGTGTGGATGGGCTGCTGAAGAGAGAATTCATCATACAGTTCATATTTAGAACTTTTTAAAGGAAGGATGAAAACAGATTTACTTGCCCTTAAAGCCCATTGATAATGCCAAGAATAAATATAGCAATTTTTTTCCATGTAACTTTTAATAGGAAAAAGTTCCTGCAGTTACTTTTGTGAGACTAACGATTAGTCATCAGTAGAATTGAGATTAAAATTTTGGGGGAAAAAGTACATTAAAAATAATATGAAAATGAACATTACAAGGAATGGTATTCTGCAGTTATAGGAACACAAAAATGCATACAGTATAATGAATACTATTTTTATATATCCCTATGTATCCTTAACACTAAACCAGGAAATTAATTTCCTGTAATATTTCTGTTAAAATGATATAGAAGATTAGATCTTGGCTTAACTACAGGTTTCCAGCACATGTTTTTGGACCTGCGTATAGATTTGTCAAAAATTTCAAATACTACTTTAATTTGTATGCACCCATTCCAATTGTAAACTGTCTTAGCCTCTGTCAATCAATGGCCAGGAACTTGGATTCTCTGGGAATTTAGATCAGGTTCTTCAGTTTCATTAGTGAGCTTCTCTTTGATTCCTGCCTGAATGGAGGCAAAAGGCAAAAGTCCTTTGGACATTGCTAGGTCCCTCAGCTTCCCTCTCCCCCTTAGACTGAAACCCCTAGCACGTTTGCTTCTCTCCCAGTCATGGTAAGGCTAAACCATATTTGTAAGATACTTGTGAAGCACTTGGATAAAAAGCAGTGCAGCGGTTATCAGTACAAAATCAGCAATTCTCCATAGTTATTGCATTGTGCTGTCTTGGAGACTGCTGTATTACCTTGTTTCTAAAATAGGAAATGACTGTGGTATTTCAGAGGTTGTGGTTTTGGAACTGTCGATAAGTCCTGATAAAGACTATATATAAAAATCAAAAATCTCTGGACCAGATTTTTGAGTGTTCTGTGCTCTGTTTTGCCTTGATGACTGGGGGAAAGTTTTTCAAATTTTATCCTTACAATATTAATTCTATTCTGATGAAAAATAAAAATCAAGTCTATAAAATTAAAATGAAAAATTGGTCACTCTAGTTGGAGATCTACAAAAGAGATGAAGTTGTGTTATCATATAAATAGTAAAATCTTTATTTTTAGGAGCTTAATTGTCAAAATACGAGTTCAGTTTTATAACTTTAGTTTTGTGTCCTCAATTACATCTAAAATCTCATAATCTCATATATTGTCAGCTTGGGGGAACCAGAGGGAAAAAGGGCTTCTGTTGTGTCCAAAAATGAGTTTGTATTTCTGAGTAAAGCACTGATGTGTCTCTGGGAGAACAAAATCCAGCCACTTTATTGCAAAGATAGAGGGGAAGAATGATCCCACAATGGGTGGTATAGTTTAACAATTGGCAGTAGTGCCACATCTGGCACTGATGGGAGTTTTGGTTTGGCTTAATCACAGTGATCTACACTGCTTTTTAAAATAATTTTGGCAGCCAGCACCAGAAACATACACTCTGTTGGTATAATCTGTAATTGAGCGTGATTTAGAGCAGAGACAAAGTGTAGTTGAAGGCAGGACAATGCACGTGGCCACTACTTGTCTAGAGGTGGTGGAATAGATTTATGGTGTCTCCTGGTATTTGGTAGGGAAGGATGCTGGATCAAAGGAAAAATGTATGAAAACATGAACAAACCTGCCCCAAAACCACACATTTCAAAACTCAAGCCCCCCAAACTTATTTTTTTCCCCTTTTTAGTCTGTGCTGGTGCTGAATATCCCCTTGTCTGCTGTTCTGCTATTCAGAGGGGGTCTGTGGTAGGTTTGTCTGCTGCAGTGTTCTTGCCTAGCACTGCTTTGTTGGGAGCACACACTAATTGATGATGTTGAACATGGACGAATTTCAGTCTGAAAATGGTAAAAGCTGCACTCAAGAGACTTGGAGCTGCTACTGTGATTAACCAGTAAAAGTTGGGAATAAAAGTGTTGTCAGAAGTGCCTGCTGAAGGATATGGTCTTACTCAGCTAAAAGGCTGAGGATTTAGTCTTGTTTCTGGTGAACTTGTGACTGTTTTATAGCAAACCATCATTGAAATGGCTGGTGATCTCAGAAGAGAAACCCAAGGCATGGTTAACTGAACAATTGTTGCTCTCTTTGATGTGCTTGCTCTAGAAAATCATTAAGGCACATTGATAGATCTGTGAAAAAAACCACTGTCCATGTTTATATGTCATTTGCTCTGTAGTTGGGGGATTTGAGCCATTAGCAGGCCAGTTTTATGTGCTATTTTTACTTGTGTTTTACACTCCTCCTCCCCCTCCAAACCTGAACAAGTGAAACACATAGTGCATCCTGCCCTTTCTTACAAAATCAAAACTGTCACAGGAGCCTTAAAATTTTTAAATATCTATATACAAGTTCTACGATGAATAGCTGCAGAGAAATAAAAGTTTGCAGGTTCTTCACTTTCAAAGTTACTTACAGTTCAAATGATGAAAAATGGATGCACAAATGAAATAAAGTAATTTAGTATTATTCACACAAGTAGTGTTAGTTACAAAAGGTTGGAGAATAAAGCTTTTCAGCAGGGTAAATAATTTTGCATACCCGAAGTGGCATGCTCAGAAAAAAATATATCCACAGGAAGGAGGAGGAGAGCATTTATAAAATTAGCAGAAATAGTGCGGAACACCTTTATCAAGAAAAAATTGAAGATGTAGTAATCTGAGGACTCTTTTTCTTAGTTTTGAGCAGATTTGTGCTGCTGTGATTTTTTTTGTATGTGTGTGTGTGTTTTGTTTTTGTTTCCTGCTTGTTGCACAAAATGTCAGTCCTTGTCCATATAAGCACTTTCTTGATCAGACATTTTTGTACCCTCAGATATGATCTGGAATTCCTTGTCTTATCTCGTTAATGCCATTGGAGGTGAAAAAAAGGCTGTTTCCCTCTTACTAATTGTGGTGAAGTGACACGTTATGTTGCATTGTAGTTAACAACTTCAGGGGCGCCGAGAACCTTTAGTTTTGCCCCTGGGGAGTGTGACTTTTCCTCTTTCACTCAGCTCCAGGAAACTCGAACATTTGTATTTTCAAGACCACGTACCATTGGGAAGGAAGCAGGGGTGGAGATGTGTGCAGAGATTATGTGGATATGAGAAGCAGTTATGCTTTGTAAAGATCTAGGAACTGCAGAATTTAGAGAAGTATGCGCTCTAACTGCTGTGTCCTCTGGCATTTTTAAGAGTTCAATGACAATGTTGATTGATCTTCCAACGTGTCAGAGAACCCTTTGTAGAATTGTTTTTCATATGTGGTTATCACTGATCACACTTTTTTGCATAATGTTCCCTTCATGCACTTTAGCATACATAATGTGTATGCAGTGCATGTGTCTGTGTGTGGGTGCACAAGCTTTTGTGCTCTAGCTGCATTTTTCTGGAATACATATTTATCATTCATCATGGTAAAGGAATTCTGTAACTGTGGGAACTAGTTATGAAAAAATAACTATAAAAATATTTAGACCAGTTTAAAGTCTTTCTAAGTGGATATTGCATTTGCAAACAGTAGTCTGGATTTAAATTTAGAGTAATGAATTCTACATCTCTTCTTATTTTAATTTCTGATGAGATGATATTTTGGGAAAAATACACAGAGCCTTCTGATGAAATTTCAATTTACTAGGTACTTTGTAAATTGATGGTACCAATCAAAAACTTTGGTCATGTGCATTGTTGTAGATTCAGTTAACAGTGTACCAGCTGAGAAAAAAATTTCCTTTTCTTTCCTGTTAGAACTCCCTAAACATATTAGCTCAAGGCCAGATCCAGTGTGGTTTATAGCTACGCTTAAGTGCTTCTGCAGGGCAACATGTCCTAGAGCAATATATAATTTGTGTGTTCTTACAGTAAGAACAGAAGCAGTACACTCCTGCAAATTGAATTACCCATGCTTTTATCAGTGAATAAAAACTGTATATCCTTTTTATCAAATAATGCATTAAACTAAAGTTAGTGAGAATCCTGAATGCACCATGTTCTTCCTTGCTTTATTTCTTCACTGTTTTTCTGTTGTTTTCTTTGGAGGAGCAATCTGTGCCTATGGATCAGGCAGGGCAGGAGCAGGTTGTGGGGAGGGCACTGCAAGCAGTTCTGTGGCAGGGAGGAGCACAGTAACTTTTCTGCCTGCAGACCTAATCATACCATGGAGAAAGCCATAGGTTTCAATATCAACACATCAAGTCCAGTTTAAAGATAATTTCTCCAAAACTGGAGCTTTTGAGAAGACAGAATCTGAGGCTCATCCTAGCAGGCATAAAAATCTGTGCAGAGCAGCCTGTCTGTGTGATTAATATGTTTCCTGTTCCTTCTTTATTCTGGTTTTACAGCACTGACACATTCAAGTGATAGTAATTTATTTTCTAGGATACGTAGCAGTCTTATTTGGCAAAAGCAAAGCTGGGACTTCCTCTTTAGTATTTACTTTCTTTTTATGCCTCTCAACTTTGGGCTAAATGAGAAAGTTGAATAAATCAACCAAAATTTTCCTTCAAGTAGCAAAAATAATTGAAGCAAAACCAAATAAAAACGAATAATTAAAAAGAGGTTTCGACATGGTTTTCCCAGTAATTTGCATACATATTACTTAAAAAATATGAAGAGGCCAGGCAACCAGTATCATCTTGTCTGAAAGCTAATTCTACAACATTTTTTCACCAGAAATAATGCTGGAGGTCTTTACTTGCAAAGGGTGGCATTTGCTACTAACACAGTGAAAAATATGCACTAATGGGGGAAGTGGTGTAAATGAAGAGGATCTATAACAAGTAATTTCCTATCTACTTTTCAGATTGTGTTTTGTGACTGACTTAGAAAATATTTCTTTTTTTCTGTAACTGATTAAAAATCCCTGCCTCTGATAGAAACATTTTGTGAAGATATGCTCTTTGTAACAGAGAAGTTATTCATCAACTCTGTGTCCTATTCTGGAGGAAGCACAGTGACTTGACAGCGAATCAGTTGGGACTAAAACAAGACAAAACACTTTCCCGAGATTAATGTATTTACTGCTTAATATATTTTTATTCACTGAACTAAAACACATGATATGTGAACATATCACCTGATTTTGATAAGAGTCTGAGAATTATTTAAAGCTAGTTAGCCATCAGTTGCAGTTTGCATTTAAGGACCACTTTTGAGACTGAAGTACAGTCAGAGGGCTATGTCTTTCACAGTGAAAAGTTGTTATGCTCTGTTTTCCAGAAAAGTGTTGCAAAGTACAGGATATGAATACCTTTTCTCTGAATGCCAGAGACCTTTAGAAGTGTAGCAAGCAAGTATATGGTTTAACCATTTTGGTTGAGTTCATACCTGTGTTTTAAAGAAAGGAACTTATTATCTGGATGAATTGTGGCTGTGATCCAATAGCTTCAGTAACCAAATTAGTAGGCAAGATGTGCATATCAAGTGTGGCAATGTTTTATCCTTTACAATCTGAACTAAGTAAAACTGAACTAAGAAATCTGGCTTACAGATATTTTACTTTTCTGAGTATTTTATTTCTTTTGCTATTTTCTAAATATTTAAAGTTTATATAGGTAAATATATTGGACTGGTTTTTTTCCCCCAGAGAATTTTCCTTACTCTAGTCCTCATTAAGTCTGAAAATACCTTTACTTAAGATATGTGTGTTACATTTGGAGTAGCTGAACTGGGGAGGGAAAGACGAGATAAGAATTACCAGCTTAATATGAAATCTTATGGAAAAAATATTTCTCACAAAACATGCAGATTTACAATCCTTCTGTGAGGAGCAATCTGTTAATATGCTTTTATTTATTTCTCTCTTTCTTTTTTTTTTCCCCCCTTTTTTTAATAAAGCCCACACAGAGGGATAGAGATGTGTTTGCAGGAACGTTCTAGCCACTCCTATCCTCTCTCCTTCTATTTTTGCCTTTGGGCAGTTAGTAAGGCACATTTTTAATAACTGAATTGTGGAAGGTTAGATTTTTTTCTTCCTGGACTATTTCCACCCCCACCATATATTTCCCTCCTCTAATGCCGAGTGTTTTTATTTCTACGTGTGACAAGTCTGCAGTCATGTGTTCTTTCTGAGTTATAATGACTCAGATGTCATAATTAATTTGATGAGCAGGTGGGGGTTATTAGCCTTGTGCTTCACTTGCTAATAGCTGCACAGCTTTTCTAAAGTACTCTTTCAACTAAGGAGGCATTTCTTCACATAGAATAAACAGTGCAGCACAAAAGCCTCAGTTAGATAACTATCCATGGGTTTGAAAAGCTGCCAAGCAGATGTTGTTATTGGAGCGGGCCCAGACGAGATTGGGCAAGGCAGATGCGATGGGGGAGGGAGAGGCTGCGCAGAGCCCAGGCTGCACACGGGGAGCCTGGGAGGTGTCTTCCCATAAACCAAATCCATCCCTCACTGGCCCCATGCTCATTCCTCAGGACCCACCCTTTAACTGTAAATAAATGAGGAGGAAGCCCCCTCCCCCTGCTTTGTCTTAATATCCATGTGGGAATGAAACCGAATGTTCATCCAGCAGTCAGTGACTTCTGGTTTGCATTAAATCGGCTGTGTGCAATTTTTGAAGGGCCTACAGAGACTTTGCTTCATACCTATCAACATATGTAATGAACATGACTGCACTGACATTTACCAGAACTCTTAGGTTCTGCTTTATTACTATAAATTAGGTTGTGCAAATTTAAGACAAAATGCTGTTTTGTTTCCTGTCACCTCTTGTTTTTTTTTCCTAGTGAGATTTTTTTTTCTTCTTTATTAAAAAATAACAAATATAAAACATTGGTCCATTTTTATTCTTTTAAAAGAAAAGAAAACATCCCACTTAGAAAATCCAGAGGATCTGTATGTGAGAGACAAGTAGATTGAGTTGAAAATTGAGCTGTTCTGTCTTTTACCCCCTCTGGATTTTTTTTCCCCTCTGTGATCCTAGGCTTTTTAAAATACATTTCTCTGTCCCTCTCTCTCTTGATAAAATTGTATAATCCCATTTTTCGTTGACTTGATCTCAAGCCAGTGGTCTGGGCTTTTATTGCCAATGGATAATTTTTGATAATGGGCTATTAAAACACTTGGAGCTTCCATCATACCTTTCAAAACTGTATATGCATTGATTGTATTTTTGTGGAGAAAGAAAATCCCTTTGTTGGCAGAAATCAATAGATTGTATGTTTGTGTAGTATAAATGACTTAAAAGAAATAGGTGCTTGTTAAACTAAATACAACATAAAAATATCACAAGATGCAGGTGACTTGGTAAAAGATGTTCTGAGTAAATTGCCTCTATGTTTTATTTGTTATCTGCAATGACAGCTTGCTGAGACTTTTGCAGACTGATAAGGTATGTACAGGGAAGTTGTTCTCCAGTCTCTTTGACCATGGAAATTTACTGGCACCTGACAAGGTGTACAAGGTATTTGATCTTTCATTGCCATTTGAAATTTAGTTAATATTGGTTTCAAGAGGACAGGGAGCTTAAATCTGTATATTCTATATAGATATTCCTATATAGATATATAGTTAAGTATTTAGAATGTTTGACTTGTAAACCTTATTAGACTTCTTCAGTAAGTATTCTAAGTCATTAAAGCTCTAACTAAGATTTTATTTACCACAGTGTTCTTTTTACTAGCTCAGATTTGATTTTCCAGTCTGAACACAGTACATTTACTTGCTTCACAAGTAAAATGGTGGGCAAAAATCAAAGATTCATTTTTTCTCTTTTGAACGGATGAAACTCCTTGATGCATTGGTCTAGGAATTTTTTCCTTAATTTTAACTGTTATTTTTTCATGGTGGTCCTGCAGCAAGTCCATGGACTCTTGCTGACCTGCTAATATTATCTTTTTATTATTTCTATAGCTAGAGTTGGTTTAATACAATTTCAGAAGAAGAAAACATAATGCAGAAACATTTCAAAACCCAAGCAATTAAATTGTTTTTGGGGACAACAGCAAAGCACAGCTTCTATACATCTTCATGTGGCAGACAGACTGACCTGGAAATCTTTGGTTTTCTACCTTTTCATGTAGCATAAGGAAGCTGATGTTTTGGGACTCTCCATATATTATTCCTTACCTTCAGGCATTAGTTCTGTTTCATCCCTAGTTTTTCTTCCTTGATTGACCAGTAAACATTAAGATGCTGGTCCTTAACTCTTCTCCAAAATGGCAGTATTTTAATATCTCATTCAGTTGCATGGATAGGATTAAGATTTATGTTCTTAAACAAAAGCAGAAAACACAAACCACCCTCAAAATCATACATCTAGCAACAGGAAAAAAAAGAGGAAAAACAAATTTGCAGATCTGCTAGAACACAAAGAACATCAGTCTCAAGGGCCAAGGGCCTCATACAATTTCCTTCTAACCTTTTAATCATATTACCTTTTTTGAAATTGGTGATACTTTGTCTGAAAAGAAACCAAATGAAAAATTAAAAAAAAGTCATTAGTTGTTTACTTTGGTTTACTCTTTCTAAAACACTGAACATTTAACTGTGTATTTGCAGAATGGTTTCTTGTTTTCCTGATGGTCTTTTAATTTCCCAACTGCACCATATATCATATTCATGAAAAAGGAAAAAAGTTAAAAGACGTTTAAGATACATTAAAATAAGTTTAACTGACCCTAGGGCACCGATCTAGTTGCTCAGCACTATTGCAAGGAAAAAAAAACCCAAGAGAGGTTAAAGTGAATATCCCTTCACATATAAAAGTCCAACTTCTTTTCATTAAATGTTATTTATACGAGATGGCTGTAATCATCCCAGTAATAGGTGTGAACAATGAAAATAATAACAAATGGAGTTGATAATCAATGGACACTCTTCTGTCATGTAATATCTTTTTCCTATGGTGTTTCACACAAAGCCTAAAAGTTTCTTCAGTGACAAAGTTTGCAGATACAATTGGAAAGATGAAATGCTATAGCAAAAAAATCACTGACAATGCAGTCACTACTGTTTAGTTCAGGACTAAAAATAAAACTCGGTAGAGCAAAGTATAATAATCACACAAATATAAGAAACAGTGACTTTGAAGTGTAATGGATAATATATAATAGACAATGAGATGAATGTGGCAACAAGTGTGAATCACTTATATATAAACAGGAAAATCCTAATCAAATGACTGGTAATTTTGGCAGAAGCAGTTACTGATACCAGGAGCTGCTCTAACATATGAGCTTCAAGAAGAACAATTTTTAATGAATATTTTCATTAATAGTGCTTGAGATACTGTCTAACAATTAGTTAAAATCAACTTTGAATCAGATATAATTTCAAGGAGATACAGTAATCTAGATTTTCACTAACTAGATTTTCAAATAATAAACTAGATTTTCACAAACTTTTTTTTTTTCTGGAATTATTCTCTAGTTCATGTTTCCATCTGAGATCAGAAATGCTAAAATACAGCAAGTCAGTCAAATTTCACACTATTTCTGCTCCAGTTGGAGAAAGAAACTATTGGCTTGATCTCATAAGATTTTTAGCCCAACATTTTGTGAAATATCTTCTTATGAGGCAAGGGCCAGATATAAAACCAAAGCTTCTACCAGTTAAATAATGCTGGCTAGAGTCTGTGAGATTTTTCAGTAAAACTGTAGTCTGTGCTCAATTCAGCTACAGAAATGTTTGTGTTGTAGTTATCTCTTGTTCTGTGTCATTTCCCTAGGTTAGTAAGACAGTAAGTTCAGAAACTAGAGTACTTTGTTTCATGATTTTATTTCTTTCAGCAAAGAAAAGTTGATGTGCAGTCAACTGAATTAGTTTCTGCAAATAGTACAGAATATAATAACAGAAGCACTGGCAGTTTCTGATAGCCACAAAATATTGTATGGTCATAAGTATCATGTAGCAGTTCTATTTCAAAGGAGTGAACAGTTAACTTTTCTCAGTGTCATTACTATTGCCATTTCACTGTAGGAAAGCTTTGTTGTTTTGACCTATACATTTTGCTGTAGAAGCTTTCAATTACTTTATTTCTCTTTATAATATTACATGGGCATTGAGATTTTAACTTTATTAACTTAAAATTTGTGAGTTGGCAAATAGCTAATATCTGGGCATTTCAAAATGCTCAGCCTCATTCCTTTCCCAAAATGCTATTCCAGCAGCCATGCTATGGTAACTAACATTACTAAAGGTGAAGTTGAATCCTGTGTTTTACTCTATATAAAGTTGGAAGAGGAGCACAAACTCTGTGTTATCCCATGTCGAGATGAACTGCTTCATAGAGTACAAGAATCAAGAGATACAAATCTGTCCAGAATCCCAGAACACAAAGTACTAAGTGGAGCTAGAATATCTGAGGGATTCGGTTTTTCCAAGGAGCAGGATCCCCTGAAAGAGGAAGCAATTCCCTTGAAGGCAGACAAATCCCCTGATAGAAGCGGTTCTTTGTCAGTTTGACATGAATCTATGTATTTATGATCTAGGACTTCATTGCATGATTTCTTTATTTTATATTTGCCAAAGAGAAAGCTGCTCTTGTGTGTCTGCATGTATTATTGGCTTCTGTGATTTAGCAAGTTTTTTCTGTATGTTGTTCACTTTACACCTATTTTATACCATGCTAATACCATGCAATTGTTTCCCTACCAGTTTTCAAAAGCACATTTACTGAGGCAAATCGCCTCAGGAAGAGTCAAATGTGCTTCAGACTTGATGGGCAATATGAGAACAACATTTCTGTTGGTCTTCTTACTTGGCATGACACTGGGTAGAGTTTATTGGAGGAAGGTGATTTCCTAATCACAGCAGTGGAAGGAGCCACTGCCTTCTAAAGGGGCAGAGGGCTTTATGTATTTCTCTAATGCAGGGCTTTTTACAGTGTATCTAGCTGGGAATCAAAACCTTCATTCAGCATGAAGATCTAAAAAAATCTGACCTTGTCCTTTCCATATTGCTGTGGAAAGGGTAGGCGGAGACAGATGCAACCATTTGTCAGCTGAGCACTGTTCTGAACCCCAAAAGTTCCTTAAAGACGGTGTCTCATGGGCTAAGAAGGGTGACTTAGACTTCTGCTTAAAGCATCTGGATAGTATATGAGACTGGTCAACATCTTTTGGGCTCAGAATTTTGTCATCCAGGATACTTTCAAAGGCAAATCCTTGATGAACTAAATGCTGTCGCTGTACCTCATAAGGATCCATATACTATATCAAGCTTAGCTAGTATCCATTGTCTGTTTGGCAGAAATCTGGGAAGATAATTTCATCTCCCAAACACAGACTTTTCCTATATTCATGTTATTACAATTCTAAAATGTCTGAATTACAGGTGCAACTGGTTATTTTTTTTTTTTTCTTAAAAAGTTCATTATTTCTTTTTATTCTAAATGGAACTGGTTAAACTGTTGAGAGTTGAGGTAGCCAGAATCTTCCCATTATTAAGGTGTTTCCCTTTATTTATAGATCAGTCAAGCTTCACTTCTTTAAGCTTTGACTCTGCCATGCAGGATGTCACCTGGAGCTGAACTTCATTGCAAAGCTTCAGCAAAATTGCTCTAGACATTCCTAAAAATGACATTAACAAAAATAAGTTTGATTATAATAAATGTATCTTACAGCTGTTTGTTGACAAACTTTGACTTCTCCATGCTATTGAGCAAAGTCTTGAAATTTGGGATAGAGGTCATTGTGGTGTTAGGGTACTCCTATTGCTTTTCTTCTAAAAAAAAGACCTGGATATGGCCTAGTTATAAGCCTTTGAAAAGATTCAGTTTGCATATTAGCTTACAGTCACATCAAACTTTGGCACACAAATCCAATTGAGGGTGCTGAGTGCTTTGAGCATTTCCAGTTCAGGAACAGTGCTGGACTTTCTGCAGCTTTTGCAACCAGCTCTTGACGTTCTCTTTGGAGTTAAGTAGAAGAATATTTTCCCTCTTCTTTTCTCAGTTCTTCATCAAATAGGCAAGTGAGGGGAAAAGCTGCTGGTTTTTAATATAGTGGAATCAAGGGGTTTCTTCAGAGAAGTAGAAGAATGGTAAAAAGCTAGGATAAAGAAGAACACATTACTGGTAAATATTATACTGTTAAAAAAACCATAATGTAATGATATTTGATTTATTAATGGAAATGATACAGCTTTAGAAAATGTGGCTTTTTAGGATAATTTCAAGTAAGGAACAAGAATTAATTTTTGGCTTGCTGAAATGGCAGTAGTGAATGGAGGGAATGAACAAACCTCAGCTATTTCTCCTTGCCTCTTTGGCATTATTTATTTCTTCTTGGAAATACAAATCCTTGTGAAACCATGAAGCCACAGAGCTGTGAAGCATTTTTCAGATCTGATACTGGTGTGGTCAGCAGCCATTAGTCATTAGACAGTCAGAAGTTGTTGGTTCATTTCTGTGGCAAGGGCCTTTCAATGGCAAAGATATGAAGAAAAATAAACTGCCTAGTAGCACAAAATCAGACTCTAATTTATTCAAAGTGTTTTGAGCACATCCTGGAAGTTGAGTCAGTTCAGGTTTCTTTAGAGGGTTGCTGTGAGTGGCAGCACTAATTTGTGTACAGAGGCTGCTATGACAGTGTGCAGGAACTCTAAGTGTTAGTCTGAGAAAGGAGAGTTCTCTGCTTGTGTCGGAGCAACAGTGTAAATTATCTTTGTTTTCCACCCTGCCAACATACAAACTTACCCGGAGTTTGTTATAGCTACATGGGGCTTGTTCCTTCTCATGTAAAAAATATTCTACAGGCCAAATTATATCCTCAATTGCACTTTTGCCTTGAGTGAATCTGTACAGGTGTGCAGCTTTAATAAACAAATGTAGCTCTAATAGAAGGCTAGAATTTATTTCTCATGCTCTCTTAACTAAATAAGGTCTTCAAAAAAGTCTTTTTCAGTTTCCAAAATGAGTAGGTTGTCCCATGGATAAACATGATGCTGGTGTTTTAATAGTGAACTTACCATTTGTTTTTACAGATTTTCATATTTGTCTTTTCAAACTTTTAAAAAATTACTTATTCTTTTGGCTCTTTTGAAGGTCAACCCCCACTCCAGTGTCCATCACTCTCCAATTAATTTAGTGAAACATCTTTTTTTTACAGACAAAGAAAAAATGTGTTCCTATTACTAAGTATATGTATTTTCAAAAATTTGACCACATTTTTGCAGTTATATATATTTCTTCAGATTAGCACTCAGAATTTTATATTTGGATTACACAAGGACACCCTTCTGGTCGATACTTGAATCTATAGAAAAGAGTGCTTTTATTAACACTTTGCATGAGGAATCACACATTTGGGCTTTTGATATTTTTGCAGTTAATAATTATGTAGCATACATAAACCCACAATAGTTTATCCCCACAGATAAAGAATGTCCCCTTAAGATCTCAGTGAGCCATACAAAATAACTTTAATTATAAGTTGAACTGCAGTCTGATTGAGTAATCAAGTATTGTTAGTCAGTTATGGCTTTTCTTAGGGGAGCTGTAGATTCCTGCTATGTATGTTTTGTGCACTGAATTTGAGAATGAAGTGCTGTGGTGTACATGCATATCTACCTAGTAATCAATACCAAACTAGATCATCACAATTTTTTTTTTTTTTTTTTTTTGTTCAAAAATGCTAAAAGCTTCTGCACTAAAAAATATTAAAGATTCTGGTAATAATTCTGGTAATAATTTGCACTTGCTGTGCTATGGTGCATTAATTACCTGGATAAAAATTGCAATTATAGGCTCAAGGAGTTATCAAAAACCTTCCCCTCTATCTTTTTTTTTTTTTTTTTTTTCCCAGCACTAAAACTTTACTGTATACATTACATCTTTGAGAGAAAACTAGAAATGCAGAAAAAAAAAATTTAAGAAAAAAATTTCTTACTGGCACTTCATGCTAGACTCCAATATGAGTAAGTTGGTGAGTTAGTCAGTAAGTTGGTAAGTTAAAAGTGAGACCTGATATACCATGCTTGGGTTTGCACACCATGCTTAAGAAGTGTTGTAAAAAACCTATATAAGTTGTGGAGCCTGAATGTTTGAATATATTTATAGGCTCCCTGCAAAGACTATATAAAGAAAATATTTAACAAAAGTGAGTAAGATTTTTCTCCTATATTTTCTTCTTTGAACACTGAAAAAAAATAATTCAAATAAGCTTCACAGGTATTTAAATAATATAGCCAAATTTCTATGTAGAGTAGTCCTGAAAGAACTTCCCAAAAACTTCACTTGAATCCCTACTGTGTAACAGTTTGAGATTCTAATGGATATTTTGTCTGAGATTTCCACAATGACATTGTAGTATCTTGAAAATGCAGTTCTCGAAAATGTCAGGCAGCAGTTTAAGGAAGCTTTTCTTTTATACTTTCTAAGACAGTGACCAGTTAGAGGATATGAGGGTGAAATTAAAGTTTCAGATGTGCTTTTTACTATGCTTGAGGATATTCACTGCTGCCTGTGGCACATAATACATGAAGGGCTTGCCTTTCCTGACTCTCAGTTGTAGGTAACTGTCTTGGTTTTTCTTGCATGGCAGCATGAGCCTGTTTGCACAGGCTGTGCAGCAGAGTACACAGAGAGTGTGTGCTTGCACCAAGCAGGCATTTACCCTTTGAGTGTTTGAGGTCATTTTACACTGTGCTATTCTGAGCCCTGATCTTCCCCCAGCCCTGTCCTGCCTCTGTCCTCCACTCTCTCCTTACCATCTTTGATTCTGGCAGAAAAAGTTCATTCCATAGCTCAGGTCAGACAGAAATGATGCATTGCATCACAGCTGCTTTTATGAAAGTGTTTATTTCATATCTGAAATGTTTTTATATACATTTGCTCTGCTATGACTTGCAGGAGGAGAAAGAAAGCAGTTTTACTGGAGGCAAAACAGCCACCTGTGAAAACTAATTGCGTAGGTTGTGTTGTGCTGATATCTCTGGGAATGATCCATCAGGAAGAAAGTAAATATCCTTAATCTGTTAGGAGATCACCTATATGCCAAAATGATCTCCTTTATCAAAGTGGTGATTGAAATATCCCTTCAGATTTGCAGTGGTATGTGTAAGGGGGGGGAAGGAGGGAAGGAAGCATAACTCCTGTAGAGGCAGGTGTCTCATCTCAGCAAAGTGTATAGACAAATGAAAAATTATGAACTTGAGAGGCTCTGACTAAATTGTCTCATTAAAGAGTGTAATTTAATATGCTTGGAATCCATTTACTTTCAAAGAAGAATTTCAAGAGTCCAGGCTGCTCTTCAGCGTTTTTTTCCTTTCAGTAAGATGAGGCTTGCAGTGTCAAATTATGCCCCCCTCCTCGCTTCTGCCCAAAAGTTCTGCTCTCCATCAGCTTTCCAAAAAGCTCACAGTAGACTTAAAAAGAAAAATGGGTTAAAAAGTGCAGAGCTCTAAGGCAGTTCAGCTGCCTGCCACCTCTGGGTGTGTTGTTCATGCAACCGTGTAAAAGCCTACCATTGCAAACTTAAAAAAAAAAATTGGGACATTTCTTCAAAGCATGGGAAGGAAAAACTGCTTTGTTTTTGCAGCGTGCTGTGCTCCCCAGTGGCTGCTTAGAACTTGCTGAGAACTCCTGGCTCTCCCCCCTCCCCTGGCTGCAGTGGCTTAGGGACTGTGCCCAAGTGCCCCAGGCTTGGATCCGTGTCCCGACGTTTCAGGACAAGGCTGTGACTGGGCTTGTGTCAGCCTTGAGAGGGTGGATCCAGGATGCAGCTTGACTTACCCAAACACCAAAGGCCAGGGTGTTCACTGGACAGGACTATTTCAGTCCAGTCTGGCTTTCTCTTCATTGTATGATAAGATGACTTCCTTATCTTTAAATTTTCAATACCACTGTATCTTAAGACAGACCGGTTGAAGAAATTACCGTTTCTCTGCAAAAGCATGAAAACTTGCTACTGACCCCATTCCTGTGATTTGTGAGCATTGAGTAGAGGTTTCAGACAGCTTTCCCATCCTTATTTTTAGATTTTTGGGTTGTGGAGACTCCATGGTGAAAATGATAATTAACTGCAGTATTTGATTGATACTTCACTACAGCTTAATACTTGTCATATGTACTCACTGACAGTAAAATACATTACAGAAAATTGTAAGTGTAAAACCATTTTGAAGCTCTGTGTTTTAAGCAAAATATGAAATCATGTTTGCCTCACCATTTCCTTAATTTTAAGTTCAATTTAACAAAGTTAAGGTTGGAATATGTGAGGAAAAAAACACCAGCTGATTAAGAAATAAAATTAATCAAATGTCTGGGCTTATCGATTGGGATGCCTCTAACACTTAAAAATTGAGAATAACACAGTATTTAGTAAGAGTATGCAATCTCTGTATGAAATGCAAATGTTGTATACAGTTCTGTTAGGAATGAGTAACTAGAGGAGCCAAAACTAGAGTGACCTTGAAATCTGAAATGGACTCCTAGTATTATACCTCTAATTAAATAAATTTTATCTTTGGGATTGACAACAGTGGATATAAGTAGCAAGGAGGAGATGTCAAAATGACAGATTGTATAATATATTGAGATACTTCGTAGCAAAGGAGACAAAATGAAGTCATAGAACTGGTTGTTAGTGGCAGGGAAGATCACATTTCATTAAAAATGCACATTTTTCAGAGACAAGTTTGACTGCCTTATACATTTATCAGGATCATAAGAGGTGAGGCTTATATGGCACAACACTTAAATGGATTTTGAGAGAAGGCTGTAATACTGATGCCAGGTCCTTGCTTTGCATCATGGATATTCAGATTTCCAAAAGATTTAAATTAAGTCCTTGGATTTAATTTGTGAGTAGTGAGTCATGTTTTTGCTTAGTTTGTATATAGTACAGTTATTGCATTCTATTTTTCCCAAGAATAAGTCTGAAAATCATGCACAGTAATTTGATCTCTGATACTGTGACGTAGGTGTATCTTTATTCTAGGGTTTAGAATAATATACTCTACAAGCCTAATTGCCACCAGGTGGAAGGGTACTAAACCTGAATGACATAAAAGATGCATCTCCTCCAAATGGAACAAACCATGTGTTACTGTTGTTATTCTGTCTTGAAAAGTAAGAGTGGCAGTTTTAATGTGTCTTGGTTGCTATTGCTTTTCTAGCTTCTGTAATTTGACAGATTATTTTTTATCTTATGGGAATAGCTGCTTCTTCAAGTTGATAGAAATGGGTGTCATAGGTGCAACCTTATATTTTTTCTGATTAGACTAAGGATGAGACAGAATGGCCACTTGTCAAAGTCTCAAATGCTGGAGGGGACAAGGATGTTGCTGATGCCGAAGAAATCTGAGAAACACACACCTGTTGTTATTTCAGAGTGCCATGCTTCTGCTGATAATCAAAGTTATGTGTGATTTAACTCCATAATTCTACAAGACATAGACACTAGGCTGAACAAGCACAAGTCAAAAGCTGAGACATTACTGACTGTTGGATTGACTTTGGAAATTGGCAGTGGTCCTCCAAATTAAAAAGGAGTCCCTGCATTTTTGCAGGCAGATGCTGGCACACATGTCCAGAGACAGACATTTGAGCCAAAGGGGTTTGGGACTGCGTTTCAATCCCATCTGCTTTTGTCACCAGGCCATCCTGACATGCTCACTTTGTCAGCTAGAGATTTTTTTGTTCCCAATTCTGTCTGTGTTGTGAGAATTCCTGGCTTCCTCAAGTATTCTGGGCAGCTGTGTTGGGCCTGAGGCTCTAGCTCGGTATTTAAAGCCAATTTTTCTACAATACTCATGTTGGTTTGTATCTTGCATCACTGCTTCTTTTGGTTTAGACACAAAGATACTACCTAAAAGTGGTCAAAATCAGTAGAATTTGGCTTTGTGAAAATTACTGTTAACTCAATCACTTTTTTTTTTTTTTTTTTTTTTTTTTTTCTGTTGAAAGGATGCCAGAGATGCTCTTCAGCATCTCTTCCCTTCTTCATAGTCTCTGGTCTTCTTAGTGGCTATTCTCCATGAAGTCCAGAGGACTTTCCTAAAAACAGCGTCATAGAATGGTTTGGTTTGGAAGGGGATCCTGAAGATAATTTCATTCCAAATCCCCTGCCATGACCAGTAATACCTTCAACTAGACCAGGCAGCTCAGAGCCCTGTCCAACCTGGCTTTGAACACTGCCAGGAACGGGGCATGCACAGCCTCCTTGGGCAGTCAGTGTCTCTCCATCCTCACAGCAAAGAACTTGTTTCTAATACCCAAGTTAAGCATAATATCATTTTGAACCCATTACCCCTTGTCCTGTCATTATATTGCCTTGTAAACAGCCTTGCCTCATCTTTTCCTGCAAGTTCTAGGTGGCCACCATTAGGTCACCACAAAGCCTCCTCTTCTCCAGACTGGACAATCAAAATTCTCTGTTTTTCCACATATAAGAGGTGCTCCCTCCCTCTGATCAACCTGGTGGCTACCTCTGGACTCTCTCCAGCTGTTCCATGTCCTTCCTGTGCTGGGGCCCCAGAGCTGATGCAGCACTGCAGGTGGGGTCTCACAGAGCAGAGCAGAGCAGAGGGGCAGAATCCCCTCCCTCCCCTGCTGCCCACGCTGCTTTGGATGCAGCCCAGGACATGTTTGGCTTTCTGGGCTGTGGGTGCCCATGGCTGGGTCGTGTCCAGCCTCTCCTCCCCCAGCACCCCCAGCCCTTCTCCCCAGGCCTGCTCTACATCTGTTCATCCCTCAGCCTGTGTTGATCCAGGTGCAGCTGGACCATTAATACCTTTGGGATATTTCTCTGGGCCTCATACACTCATACAGGCAAAAGAACCTGCAAAAGAAACCCTCAAACCCAAAAAACCCTGCAGGGAAAGGGCTGCCTGTTTTTCCTTCACTTAGTCACACTCAGAATTCAGAATCCTAACTGCACAACTGCCTTGTGGGCTTGACAAACCTGCAAATTCTGTTTTTTTTTTTTTTTTCTTACAATCACTGCATTTCACTTTGAAAATCACATTTACAGTATTATATATGCTCTTGAGTATAATAGATGAAGGTTAGCAAGTTTGTGTATTAGGCTGGGTGAAATTTGCAGGGAGAGAAATCTTTTATGAAAAATACAGTGCTTAGAAACCAGTTCAATTTTTTTTTTCAGTTTTGAATTTCCTTAGATATTAAATGTATACACATTTTCTTCTTCTTAGACATTTTAGGAGTTTTGTTTCTATTTCATACATCTAGCTAAATACCCAGCTGGTTTCTGTTCAGCTCTAATACACCCAATTCTCTGGTGTAATCTCTTTAAAAAAAATATTTAGAAATGTAGTTTCCAGAGTGAGATTTGGTCAGTTCACTTAGTGTAGCAGTTTTTAAACATACAGTAACTGCAGGAGGCCTGAATGGACGCCACTCTGTGCCCCCCTGGATCTCAGAAACGCTCTGCAGAGGTGGGGATCCGACCTGTGCCTATAACCCCTGGAAGTTAATGCAGGTGCAAGCCTTGCTGAGCTTCTGACATTTGTTTGCATACCATTTGCAGCAACCTGAATGACTGGTTATTCTGGTCTGGAGAAAACAGCACTGACATCATGTGATTCTGGCAAAGTGAGCCACACTGGATCCTGGCCTTTGAATACCCAAGGGGCTGGCAGCAGTCTCAGGAGTTGGCCGACAGCCCCATTGAGCTCGCTAGCAATCAGTTGACTGCTGGGCTGGACAAGCTGCCCTACTTTCTCTGACAAGCTCTGTCTAAGAGAATGACGGGCAGCCTGCCACTAGTGCTCTTTAGTGGAGTTACTGAAGATTAACTGTTTAGCAGCTCAGCCCTGACAGGGCTTCCCTTTGAAGAATGGGTGCCAAAGAGGACTTTGATGACTAGGGACGCCACTTTTTTTTTTTTTTCTCACTTGTTACATATTTGAGTCTTAAGAAGCAGGAGTTTCCTTTTCTTTATTGGTTTCTTTTTCTTGCCAATTTTCAGAGAAATGCCATCAGATTTGTTTTTCTTTGAAGTTTCTAAGGTTTGTTTCATTTGTAGTGAAATGTTGTATTCTACTAGTTACTCAGCATTACTAAGCTCCTACACTGCAGAAATTCCCTAAGGAAAGACAGAAAAAAGAAAAAACAACCCTTTGAAAGGCCCAGAACATTTAGTATTTATTGTGACAGACAAACTCGTGCATTACTCTCAACAAAAATTTTGAAATGTCTTCTATAAAAAAAAGTGGGATATTCAGCATAGAGGGAGAATTATATTTGTGAATAGTTTTAAAAACCTGATTGTCATAAACAGGAGACTGACTGTTGTCTACCAGAAGTGTAATGAATAAGCCATAATTATAAAACAGAAAGGTTTTATTGACAAGAGGCCTGTTTATCAGGTGAGGTGGTGGAACTACTGTTACAGTTATGTCCCACAAAAAAGAAAGGAAGTGCTAAAATTTAGTCTGTAGAATAGATATTTTTTCAGTGGCTATTTTGTGTAGTATTTTGCTTGATAGTGATATTTTTTTCAAGAAACATTTGTCTTGGAGTCAATAATAATAACACAAAACAAGCCACTGACATTTTTAGATAAATATCTGAATTTTGAAAAAAGGAGTTTCCCATGTCACTATCATGATTCAAAGAAGTTAATCCAAATTCTTCTGTAATCGATGGAAATTTTTATGACATTTCCCTCTCTGACAACTATGAGAAACCCAAGAGCTTATTATTTTGTGTCTTTGTATTTCGTCTGTTACATGCATAGACACTGTCAAATCTGTATATGTCTTGTAAACCTTTCCATCACTTATGATCAGCTGGTTCTACAGATTGGCTGCACTTGAAAATTATTTTCCTTCCTCTAAAAGAAAATGGCAGGCAGAGAAATTCAAAAATCAAATTATATTCTGAGGATACCTTTGGAATGTTTCCATTTAAATATTTTGGAAAATCCCATTTATGTTTCACCTTCCTATCCTCTATGATCTGAAAATAATACTTGGACTCCACTGGTTTTTAAGACATTGCCCTGAGCAGTCCAGCCAATGAGTGGAAATTTGGGCCACTTTAGACCACTTAAAATGAATGTATTTTGCTGCTTCTTTCAGCAGTCCTTCTCCTCTTATTTTCTAAAACTTTAAGTAACCTTACTCTTAAGCCTCTTTGGTTTAGGTCATAATTAGTTCAAATGTCTGCCTGACAGACAATGGCTGATCAGTGGCTCACCAGCTATTGTAAATAACTTCTATCAGCTATCTGCCAAGAGATAAGATTTTCTGAAACCCAGTGATAAATTAGACCCATTGCTATTAGGAGATGCCTTACCTCTTTCACCTGGCAGTATATAATTTTATTTCACAGAGCATAGAAATGAGACACAGTTTTATTGTTCATTAGTGAAAATACACCAAGAACAAAAACAAGAATCTCCTCCAAAGATGCCTAAATTTCTCTGACTCTTGTGATCTTCAATTGCTTTTCTAGCATGAACACATAGTCACTTTGAAGGTTCCAGGCATGGCAAAAGTTTTTTTGTGACTGCTTTTTTAATTAAAAGGAAGAATGCAAAACTTTTAAAATCCCATAAATATAGTAGCTAGTCTTTTTAGTGTCATTCACTATGAATGAAAAAGAGCACTGTTCATACAGAGGTAAGATATACATGTGCAGTAAAGCTTTTAATTTACTTCAATCTTAATCATATTACAGGTTGTCAAGACACTTTTGATGGATATTAATAGCCAGATTTTAAAAAAGGATTTCTTACTTACGCAGATACACAACACAGAAAAGTTTCTTTATGGGGAACGATAGTAACCTAGACAGTCATTAAAATTTATCCCCTAATTGATATGGTCCTATAGTGTATTTCTGTGTAATTAAAAAAAGAAAAATTAATCCCATATTGCAGCACAAGTTCTGATTTATGTAACCCATTTTAGTTATAAATACCTGATTCTCAAGACACAATTGTATTCAATTAAAGAAAGTGCCTACAGGTTAATTCCTTTGCCAGTATAATTCTGAGGAATTATTACTTGAATTCTCTCAGAACGATTTTTTGTGATTATTATGGAGGTGCTTGTATATCATGGCAGAAACATGCTGTTTATGTCTGCATTACTCAAAATCTGGTTTTAGACAAATTAGAGTAGTTCATTGCAGGAAGGTTTCTTCCACCATTTAAATTACTGTATCCATTTCTCTCTTTTCTTTTAGATTATTAAACCAGAAAAATACAGTGTTTCAGTGCACTACTATCAAATGAGTGTTCATAGAGGGAGGGGAAAGAAAAGGTGGGAGAAAAGGAAGAAAATATAACATGGAAATTATATTTAATTTTGCTTATGAAAAAATAATTTTGATGAAAAACATATGTTCATACCCATGATAATGTTAAAACTTGCTACTATGGATTGTAGCTGTGCAGATCCTTTACATTTGGCAGTGAGGGAAGAGTCTGTTGGACTAGTCTAAGGAGAAACCACCTGCATTAGCTATTTTTATTAAAAATTCCCTGATTTCAGACATTTGAAGATATTAGAGGTATTCCTCAGTGATTTGCAAACCCTCAGTGTATTTCTAAACATGACAATTTATAGACCTTTCAATTGCTCCATTTAAGCATTTCAGCAGGAAACAATATTTCAGATATAATTCAAACATTTTCTTGAAATATTTAAATTTCTTTTCTTCTCCACTTTTTATTGAACAATGACCTGTATAAAATAAATTTCCATGGAGAAAAAGTATGTTGTAAGGTCTTTGACTGATACAGAATAATTGCTTTGTTGATTGTATATCCATGCATGATAAGATATGCATAAGAAGAAATCTGGTACAGAAGTATAAATAATACTTATCTTTAAGCCAGCATCTGTCATCTGCTTCAGCAGACAGTGTTTTCTTTCATTCCTGCATAAAAAGAGCTGAGAGATTTATGGAGCAGCTTTGTTTGTGCTCTGTGATGCTTAATCAATTTTTATTAAATTCTAAATTAAAACTTGGCTTTCTTCATAGACTTTTTTTTTCCCTACAAGTAGACATGTCTGATGTATAGAACAGGAGAAAGGCTCATGACAGCCACAGAATTTATGTGAAGGTGGGAGGACTTCAGTCTTGAACTTCTGAACACTTTGTTTTCAGAGGGGCCACTCTCAGTCACTTTTTAGAAGCTATACTGGTATTTCTGTGACATTCATGAATGTGACAGAATGACCTTTAAGCTATTAATATCTGGACTTCTTGGTTGGTATAATTATTATTGATCTTTGCAAGAAATCTGCAAAGGAATTTTATTTTTATTAATTTGTAGATGGTATGAACGGTTCTGTTAATCAAACTATTTTAAAGTTTGCTTTCATCTTTACGGCACTTTAAAACATTAGTTAATTCACATTATGCACTGAGATATGTAAATAAGTAGTGTTATCTCCATTTTACAGATGACAACGTTAAGGTAGAAGTGCAAACTTGGTTAGTCAAGGTCACATCTCTTGAAAGAGGCAGAACACAGGCAACAGGAGTGCTCCAGTCCTTGGCTCAAATCATATCTCCAATTACTTTAGTAAAGAATAGACATTTTAACATATACACAAATTTTATTTTCAAAGTTTAGAGACATGAAACAAATTACTCCTCTGAGACAAAAAAATATGTCTTAAAATTTGGTTCCAATGCTTTGTCACTCTTGCTGAGGCTAGATTGACGTTGTTTAGCTTCACTTTTAAGTTCTTGCTGTGCCATTCATGTGAAATTGACAACGTCTTTATGATCTGTTATTTTCTTCCTATGAAGGTACTTAAACATGCCGATTAAAGCATTTTCTTCCTTATTTTTGAAGAAGTCTAGGATTTATTCTGTAAATCCTCAGTAAGGTTTTGTCTCAATCCTTCTGAAATAAGAAGACAAAATAGCGCTTCTTCTGCTTTTCTCTTTTTTATAGAGCTACATCATGTTTTGTCCTGGATTGTGCCTGGCATCTTGTATTGCAATTTCATTATTGAAGCCTTTCAGTAACAGGTTTTGGGAATATAGCCATCCATTCTTATTTTTTTCTGACTAAAATTCATGGGGAAGAACTGGAGAGGAGCCATCTACTCAGTATACTCAAAGGGTTCTAAATAGGTAATAAAAATATTTGCCTGTTTGTTGTCTTCAAGGAAGTTTGAAAAATAGAAAAATAAAAAGAAACATTTTTGTTTACCCTAACACTCTCTGCTTTCAGATAGGTTTGCTTGTGTCTTCTACAGGGTCTCTGGAATGCACCAGTCTGTCTTTGAGACTGTTGGTTAGTGACACACTAATGACAAAGTGTGCTGAAAAGCAAATCTCTCAATCCCCAAAGCTGCCTTAAAAGACCCCTTTCAGTTTATGCATGTCCATTTTTAAGAAATACAGGAGAAATACAGAATTTACAATAATGTTAATTCAATGCTGCTGAACGCATTAATTTCCTTTGGTGAGCTTTTTTAGAGAATCTGAGAAAATAATTTTGGTAATAACTCTCAGAAAAGTGGAATACAATCTTCAGAGTTTTTGTAGCTCAGCTCCTAATGAAAGAGAAGACAGGGATTTTTTTTTTCTCCTTTTGCCTTTTTATCCACTCAAAAACACTGCTTGTTATCTATTGTGAACACATTGGTTCTGTGTCCAGTGCAGCAGCAGCAGCAACATGGAAAAAAAAGCGTGGAGCTGAGAAACTTAGAAGGGAAGACAAATAAAGAGAAGTGTCACTGAAAATTTAAAATGAAAACAGGATGTGGAAATCATGTAGAAGAGGGTTTTCATGATGCAGTGCAACTGT
This sequence comes from Oenanthe melanoleuca, assembly GCF_029582105.1. NCBI lineage: Eukaryota > Metazoa > Chordata > Aves > Passeriformes > Muscicapidae > Oenanthe > Oenanthe melanoleuca. The sequence goes on from NC_079362.1 coordinate 45,851,363, forward strand.
CTTTGTAGCGGCCCAGCTTTATGCTGTATTGCTGTTTGCCAATGTTCCTTCTCTTTTCTTTTTTTTTTTTTTTTTTTCCCTTTTTTTTTTCTTTTTTTTTTTTTTCTTTCCTTTTTGGATCTATTAAGTTTGTATCTATTTCATGTGGAGTAAATTTAGACTAGATGAACTGATTTTTTGGAGCCACTGCCAAATGAGGTGGTGATGATGGCTGGAGAGGTCTGGAGTTTGGGAATGCTTCTGACTGGAACACAGCACATACTGCATCATGCCTTTGACCATGATGCTTTAGACATGCTGCCAAGTGTTTCTAACAAGATAGTGCTGTTACTGCGTTTTAATTTTCCTGTTGCATAAAGTACATTTCCTTTTTTGTTTTATAAACTGTGCTCTCCATGGGTTTTGTACTTCTGTAAACAGTTCTGACTATTTGATATGTTGGCAAAGTATAAGGGAACTTCATGCAGATTACTCCTTGTTATATGACGTTATGCACTCCACACAGTTTTGATTGTGTGGTCAGCTTGAGTCCCTAAAATATGCAAACGACATGAATAGAATTTAATTGCTAGATGCTTGCAAAAAAACCCCCCAAAACAAGGAAAACAAAGGGGATATTACTTAGCTCTTTTAGATGAGAAAAAAAAGACAATTATCAGTATGAGAGTCAGAGGATACATGAGGATGTACCTTAACAACAGTTAGATCAAGATTTTCTAAGAAAAACAAGAGTTTAGTTTTCTGTTTTATAGGGAGAACCGGTGTATTTTTTTCATAAAATCCAAAACCTCTAAAATTTAATTGAATGTTACAGAAATCTTAAAAAGTATACTATTTCAATCTACAAACTACTCATACATTTATAGATTGAAATTTTATCTCTTCAACAGAAGAACAATTACATTATTTTTACATTTGGAAATGGGGTCATATAAAACACCATTGAGTTCACAAGTTATTAAAGCTACAGTAATATCTTTCTGTAAGGTTAAAATAGGGTATAATGCATTTTACCTGAACTATTATATTTGTTTTTCAGTCTTTTCCTTTTTTTGGTTTTTAATGGTGTTCTCTAACAGATGTGCAACTGGGGGTCACTGTCCTGTATCCTATCCATGTAATCATTATTTGGTATGTAATGATTGTGCAGGATCTTGCAGTCACCTTAGGTACCTTTGAGAAGATAAGATTATATTAATTGTGAATGGTTGTAACTGCAGAGGTTTGAAATACTGAGTATTTTTAACTTCACTGTTAAGCTTTTGTCACTGCCTATCTGTGGTGGATAACATGATTTCTAGTGGTATAAAACAACAGCAAAATTTTCAATACCTTTTATTTGTCAGAATTTTTAAATGCTGTGGTGTTTGCCCAGTAGCATACCATATCAGCATGAAGTACTGCAACTCTTGTAATGTTAATCTGGTCATCCACATCATAAACAGTTTTGTCAACTAGCAAGAATAGCAGGGTCAAAGCTGTGTGATGTGGTTTTGGCAACACTTCCATTGTTTCTTCATGCTTATGCTTTCTGTAAAAGGTATCTGTTAACCCTGAAAAAAATATGCTAACCAGCAAGTGAAAATTTACTTCTTGTGGCTTGGCTACTGTAGTTACTATTGTGAATAACCTTCCTATGTTTGTGTTTGCAAGAGTGGTTTTCCACTCAGGGGGATTACTGAGTCACCTTCTCAGCCTGCACACCTTCTGTGTTCCTCCCCAACAACATGGCTTTGACAGGTCAGCTCAGTGCTGGGCCATCATAGCAGGAGAAAATATGGTCACCACAAGTGATTTCCTGCTGGTGAGTAAATGTTATTGCAGAGCTGGAGATTAGGAATTGAAAAGAAAAGTTAAGGACCAGGAGCTCTCTCTTGAGCAGAGTGTTTATCTGAACACCATTGCTGTTTCTGTTTATCTGCTTCTTTTCTGGGTGGGCTTTTTTTTGTGTTGTTGTTGATTTTTTTTGTTTTGTTTGTTTTGCTTTTTGATTTTTTTGGGTTTTTTTTTGTTTTTTCTCTTCTTCTGGTAAAAGAGTGAAGAATAGGTACTGAGTTCCAAAGCACTGACTCATGGGACCACAATGAAGCATTAGGATACAGCCATTTCCTACCTTTGTTTGAAATCAACCAAACGGCTCTGGCGGATGCGGCCCTCAGCTGCAAGGCTTGGTGGAAGGAAATGCTTTTCATCTTTATGGAGTATGGAAAGTTGCTCAGTGATTACTTTGTGCATTGCATGTGGCAAGCATGTAAAATGCTTTGCTGTGTGTTGCTATATACCTCACAGTCACCTCTGTCTCTGAGGTTATTGACTTCAGGAAAAATATTTTCCAAGTAGTTAGAAAAGTGCAGCAAGGGAGATGAGATAATGAATTGTAAGAGCACTGTCTGCTTGCACTCTTTCTAAGGCTGTTTTACAGGTGTGAGTAAAACAACACCAACTCTCCCTTGAACCTGAGAAACATGGTAACAACAAGATGAAACTAATCATAGGAAAAAAGTACTTTCTTGTCTGAAGTGATGCTCTGAAAATAGCTGTATGACTTCATGCGCCTATTTTTCTACTCTGACCACTTAACTCCACTTAAGGGGGTATGTCATAATCTCAGAAAAGACAGAGTATTTGCATGTAGTATGAGTAAATGCCTTAAAACCCCAAACTTTCCAAATAGCCCACTCAGTGAAGGACTAGAAAGAACAATGGAAGTACTAAACAGAAAACAATGACAACTGGAAAGTTAGGTGGTTGCTGCATATTGAAATTCCTTGAGACTCTTTCCAATACTTTTTTTCTGGGGTCTTTCATAAATGACTCTTGTGACCTTTCATTTAACAACAGTAGGCATAATTTCTCAATTTTTTTTAACTGTGTTTAATTTGTTGGTTTAGTGATTTGATTTATATCTCAGAGGAAATTTTTTTATTGGTGACCTATCATTCTTTTCTCAATTCTTGCCTTATTGGCATGTGCAGTCAGTGTAAGTAAACTATTTAAAGAAAAGGCAAAAAAAGTATGGTCTTGGAAATTCTCCAAAGAAGGGTTTGGAAACAATGTATGGACAAATGCTCCTGCTTGGAACAAAATAGAAAAGGGTCCCTGGTCCATGTATTTGTCTGTATGTGTTTCTAGTTTTTGTTAAGCCAAAATTAAACACAGTACAGTTCAGTGTTTTCTAATCACCATGTGTTTACTCTCTCTTCCAAAACTGAAGTTGCCAACCAATACATTTTCTACTCAGTGCTACGAATCTGTTCAAATAAACATGGGAAGTAGTAAAACAATGACACTACATGAAAATACATCCTCATTCACTATAAAGAGTCCAAAAATTTTTGAGGAGCAGAGAAATGTGCATCATATGGGCTCTCCAGCATATGAAGAAATGATAACATGACATGAATTATGTTCTCAAGCAAAACATCCTGTAATTTACAGAGATGAACATTGATTATTTTAGATCATGCTCCCTCTGTGATCCCTCTGGACTTGTGCATTTTGTGTTTCTTGTGATTTTATGTTAATTAGGAAGGTAAGTGTCTTGCAGAGAGCAAATGATCAATTCTGACTACTGTCTTAATTGTTAAAGGTTGATAGCATGTCCTTCAAAGTGAATTTTAAAAGGACTACACAGATCACAGAGGCAATAGCAGAAACATTGCAAAAACAGAACCACAGAATCATCATGGAATATCCTGAGTTGGCAGGGACCCACAGAAGTCTTTGAATTCTGTCTGTACACAGGATCACCCAAGAGTCACTCCATCTGCCTGAGAGCATTGTCCAAACACTTCTTGAAGTCTGTGAGGCTGGTGCTGTGACCACTGCCCTGGGGAGCTGCTCCAGTGTCCTGTCACTCTTTTGGATGAGAAGCTTTTTCTAATATTCAGCCTAAACCTCTTTTCACACATCTTCATGCTTTTTCCTTCAGTCCTGTCACCATTCACAAGACAGAAGAGCTCAGTGCCTGCCCTTCTGCTTCCCCTCACAAGGAAGCTATCTACTGCAATGTCTCCCCTCAGTCTCCTGTTCTCCAGCCTGACAAACCAAGCCACCTCACATGGCTTCCCCTCCAGACCCTTTCCTGTCTTCGTGGCACATCTTTGGATGCTAGTAGTTTAATTTCTTATATTCTAGTAGTTTAATTTCTTATATTGCAGTGCCCAAACCAGCCCCCAGGTCTGGAGGTGCTCAGAGCAGAGCAGGACAATCCCCTCCCTTGCCCAGCTGTGATGCTGTCCCTGATGCCCCCCAGGACAAAGTTAGCCCTCCTAGCTGCCAGGGCACTGCTGACTCAGGTTCAGGTTTCCATTGACCAGGATAGAATCACAGATTCCTAAATAAATTGTATTGGAAAAGACCTTTAAGATCATTGAGTCAGACCTACAACTGAACACCATTCCATTGGCTAGGCAATGGCACTAAGTGCCACATCCAGTGTTTTCTTAAAGACTTTAGGGAACTGTGACTCCAGCACTTCCCTGGGATGCTCATGCCAATGTCCAATCATTCTTCCTGTGAAAATTTCTTTTCCAATGTCCAGCCTAAACTTCTGCAACCTCTGCTTGTCCAGTTGCTGGTTGCCTGTGAGAGGAGACTGACCTTCACCTGGCTACACCCCTTGCAGGCAGTCATAGGGTGTGGAGTGATTAGATAGATCACCCTTGAGCCTCCTCCTCTCCAGGCTAAAATACCCCAGCTCCTCACGAGACTTGTGCTCCAGACCCTTCACCAGCCTTCTTGCCCTTCTCTGGACATGCCCCAGCACCTCAGTGTCCTTCCTGAATTGAGAGCCCCAGAACTGAGCACAGGATTGGAGGGGTGCCCTCCCCAGTGCTGGGTACAGGGGGACAATCCCTGTCCTGGCCCTGCTGGCCACACTGTTGCTGGAACAGGCCAGGATGCCCTTGGCCTTCTTGGCCACCTGGGCACTGCTGGCTCATGTTCTACTGCCCCCAGGGCTCTTCCCACAGTGCTGCTTTCCAGTCTCTCTTTCTCCAGTGTATAAGCACAACCATAATTGCCCCATCCCAGTGCAGGACCCAACATTTATCTTCTTTAAGCTTCATAGGGTTGGTGTTTGCACAGCCCTCTAATTTGTTAAGGTCTCTTTGCAGGACTCTTCTACTCTCCTGGGAGTCAACAGTTCGTCCAATTTTGTGTCACTGGCAAACCAACTTAGTATACCTTTAAGTCCTTAGGTGATGTTCTTTGCTTGTATGACCAGCTAATGTTGGGTGAAGCAGCCTTCTTTCTATGTGTGGCAGAAAAGAAGCTGTACCATACAGCTGTCCATTTTTCCCACCAGCCAAATTCAGTTGATTCACAACATATTTGGTCTGTGGCAACATTTATGATGATTGCAGCAGATAGTTTACAAATTAGTCAAAAGTAGTTTTTGACTATCAGTTTTGTCCTCACTGAGCTGGAGAATGGGAGATGACCTTTTTCAATACCTCATGCTGTGTTACACCTATTGGATGGAAAATGAACTATGCAAAATGCACAGAAGCAGACCATGATATGAAGTTTAACAAACCCAATTTCTCAAGAACATACTGAAACATTTTAGATCTCATCCAGAGGAAGAGATTTTCAGGAGTTCATCCCAGGGCGTGTAGCTCTTAATGGGAACCCGTACTTTGAAGGCCCTCTGTTCTTGAGATGAAGTCCTGAAATGGCATTCTGCCCTGGGGATACTCCTCGGCTGTCCTTGGCAGTAAGTCAAACAACTGCCTCCTTCCACCAGCAAACCACCTACTTGTTCTCTGTAGATTTGATTTTTGAACCCCATCCAATCCGTGATACTTGTAAGAGCTTATGCTTAAATCTTATGACTTGCTGTGCAAGGTGACAACCTGGAACTGTCTGATGTTGAGCTACAACAACTACATAATTGCCATACTTCATCTGTGGATTTTCTTTTGAGGCACAGCTTCATTACTAGTTCTGTTGATATTTCCTTTCTTTTTAAATTTTTTTTTGTGATGTTTATGAACTTAAATGCTAAGAAAAAAATGTTTCTGTTGCAGCTGGGAGCACATCCTTTACTGTGAGTCAACACTGTTGTGTTAGTGCAACCTGAAATAAAAACAGCAAGAAATATGAACTTCTTGCAGTACTCTGTGACTGGGAGACCCTGGCTTTAAATTTGAGCAATTATCCCTGGGATGCCTAGGAGTCAGGCAGTTCATTATTAATCACAAAGGGCAGCAGAAATGCTTGCCAGCCAAGCTTAGGGTCTCTCTTCCTTCGTCTAGTTGATACATTCCTCAGAAAGTGGATCCTGGGGGCCTGATATTGAATAACCCGATGTAGATGCAAAATGAAACTTGAATATTATTTTGATTGTTTGGATAATTTAGTAAGTAGAGTAAATGTCATTTGGAAAAGCATTAAGCTTTGTCACACAGTCAAGGATCTTTCATTGCTTGTGAGAAAATTTAAAGTTATTTAAAAAGGTTAGCATTTTTTTGTTGTTTGTTTGTTTTTCCCACATCAAGGAACACCTACATTAGTGGAAAAATTAGGAATGTGATATTCACACCTCTGCTGAAGAAGCTGTATGGATAGAAAATGTCTGCAAGGGTTTAAGGGCAGCAAAAGCATGAAGAGAGTGCACATGTGATTCCTCTTGAATATTTAATAAGTATTTAAAAATATTTTTATTCATACTTTAAATCACAGTTTTCTATTACATGAAGTAAAATTCTGGGGCCAAGAAGAATGTGAACAAAATCTTGACAAACTTTGATAAAAACAATGCTCAAGGCTTCTCCTTAGCCACCTTACTTCCCCTGTTTTTGAAAAATCTCTAGAAATGTCAGTTGGGATCAAAATTTAATCACACTGGACACTGTGCAAAACCAACACAGACATAGTATCTGCCCTAAGGAGTTTATGGACTATTTCAGGGCTTGATGCCAGGAAAGGGTGTAGCAAGTAGTGAGAACAAGGAAGAGGTAGTAGTTCTAGGAACTTGTGACTATCCTGTCTTGCTAGATAAATACTTTGCTCAGTATCAGCATCATTCAGTGAAGATAACATGCAAACAAAAATCATGTCATCTTCTTGTGATAGGCCTGGTGAATTTGTGAGATAGAGCTACTGTCAGCTCTATTTCTCAGATTTTATTATAGTCACTTTTGGGCAGGAGGTTTTGGGCCTGAGCTTGCTAACTTCTTGTTTATGGTCTGGTTTTTGATACATCTACTACAGAGGAGCAGTGCTGACATAGGTCTTTAGAACTTTTATTTCCAAATGAAGAATATGTTCATAAAACATAATGGTTGGAGGTTTTCTTTTTCTCTTACATTTCTGATAAAATGAGAAAAACTTTCCCCATGTAAACATTTCAGTCAGTGGGAGTCAACTAGGAAGCAAGTAAAACAGTGTATGTGAAATAGATAAACCAATTTTCAGAGTACAGGATGCTGCATTCTTTAGATGTTTTCGCTAACTCCCCTTTTCTTTGGCTCCTTTGGGGAAGGAGGCAGACTGCTGACAGATCATGAGCCAGTTCAGGAAGGCATTCTCTCTACAGGGCATCCTGAGGCACATTCTCAGAGCTCATAGAAACTGAACACCAGCTTCATTGCCCTGGCCAGGCAGGAGTGGCTTGTTATAAGAGGACCCCTTAAAGAGAGGTCTCAAAGTCTGTGTGGAAGTGCATAAGATGCCACAATAGAGCTGTGCTATGACCACAGGAATGTTACCAGATCAGATAGGATTCAGTGGTCCAGGTCCATGCGCTTAGCTCTTGGTGCACTGCTCCATGTTTGATAGGAGCCGGTGGGATGTGCAAGAAATGCATTAATTTTCACTTAGAGAATAAGCTGCCCATAGGGGACATTGCTTTCTCAGCTCAGTCAATTAGTGGTTTTCTTCTGCCTTCTAGCAGGAGTTTACATACTTTGTATTCAGTGAGCAAGCAAGTCCATTTGCTGAATAAGAGCTTCCACGTGGCTCTGGGAAACTGCAATCATGTTGTGCTCCTACTTCCAGAGCTGCTCCATGCTGCTCATAGGTACAGTTTAAATGACAAAGGGCAGGCTGAGAAAGCTCAAAGTAGAAAGGTAAGATGCATTTTAGTGAGACATAAACAGCAAAATATGTATGATTTATCTTGTTGTTTTTTTTGACTGCCTTTTTACTCTTTAGGTCAAAATGTGCTTCTTATTATTGATGTAGGGATTTTAGTCTAGTCTGTGATGTAGACATTTTAGTCCTTGGGGTTGTGATGCTAATCAGTAAATGAGACCAACGCCTTCCATCTCTTCTCACTTCTCTAACTCTCTTCTCACCAGATGTCTCACTGAAATATGCATCTCAAACACACCTACTTCCACAAGCTCAGTATAGATTGGCAAAGGGGGTGTTACATCACTCCCTTCAGAAAACATAAACAGGGCTAAAAATCTCATGAATATGAAGATTTTCCTGAAATTTAGAGTAAATATTCAAATTTTTTTTTTAAACTTTTTAAGACTTTCAGCTTCTTACAATCTATTTTTTGATGTGCCTTGTACCTTTACTATTTGAATGGTTCAAATCTCCATTGACAATAATCAAATGGCTTTGAATTCCACAGCTGCAGTCTAGTTACTGGACCTAAATTTTCAGTCTGATTGTAATTTTCGTTAAAATTTATAGCTACCTCACTATTATTGCAAGATTATGTAGAAAATATATATTCTCTTTGTTCTCTTAATTTAAGAGGTAATATTTATTGAATGGTTTTGGGGGACAGTGGCAAATGCAGAGCTGAACAAATGACTAGTTTATGTTGAACTGAACATTCAGTGTTGATGGATTCTTAATCTCTAAACAGATGGTTTACCACAGCCCCATTGTAGCTCAGAAGTACCTCTTGCATGAGAAAATGCAGTCATGCAGAAACCCTACAAACACTATTGACTTGCCCACTACTTGCCGCTGCTCCTTTTCACTCTCTTTCTCCTCCTTTTATTTTTTTTAAAACAGAATGCAGTGTTAGTTTAACTTTCATGCCCATGATGCCTTTTGGCCTTTTTACCTAGGATTTCTGTTTTGCTCCTAAATTAAATCAATATGATGGATACAATGGACTCAAAGGCCTTCAGTATGAACTGATTATGAACTCATTTTCAAATTTGCCCTGTTTTTTTTTATTATCAGAGGACACTTCTTTTACTTCACGTAACTTCACAAATCATGGCATTTCAAATTCCTGAAGTCCTGTAATACTATAATTTGTGAACAAGAGAGAGGAGAAAATAGAGATGTTTTAGTTCCTGCTTTTGTTTACCCATTTTTTTTTCTATGCAGAAAAAGAAATGGGTCTCATTACTCAAATTTGAAGATCTGCCAGCTTGTAAAGTATTCCTTTTCATATGAGGAAGATTAAGTTTGCATTTTATGCAAGTTCCCTAGTATGCAGCTTTGTCTCTTGTCATACATCACATAATTACTGCATTTCACCACCAGCAATCATTCTTTAGTTAAAACCAGCTATAAACCTCTCATTAGTAAAAATAAGACAATGAAAGTAGGATGTACACCTTCAAAAAGAGAACCTACTGTTAAGGGAGTTAATCTTTTCATTGCACAATACATAAAGAATAAATAATTTTCACTTGGGGCTTTTTTCTTCACATACAATCAAAATAGTTTGTGATAACATATCTGCTGCCAAAGGCTTCATGAACACAGTGTTTTGCAGATGGAGTTGTTCTTCCTTCTAGACTGCATTCAAATAAGGTAGCTTTTTTTTTAATCACAGCAGTTGATCAGATTTTTGTGTTTGTCTTGTGGAGAGTGGAGATCTCCTCCATACAGAAGGCATATTACAGGCAGCTGCACACCACTTATTTACAACCTTAGCCAGGATAAAGAATGTTTTCTGGACAAGGGTAAGCCCCCAGTCAGATCACATTTTCTCTAAAAAGTTTTGTCCTGAGTTGTAACTAGAGCATGGAGACTGGTATTGGTGCTGAGGGTGGCTGTTGTCAAGTGTGACATTATTTTGTGCCAGGCAGAGACTTAGAGTGCCTTCGTTATTGCCTTCTATGTAAAATCATATTCTCTTCCAATCCAGCTCCATTAAGCCAAAAGACAAAGAACTAGGAAACTCAATGGTTTTTCTTGTTGTCAAAGCTTTCCAGCGTTAGGAGGAAAGCCTGAAAGAATCCAATGTTCCATGTTCCAGTGGGAATTTCATCCAAAATGAAAGTACAGCTAAGACATCCTCCATGTCATGCCAACACTTTAAATGGCGTTTCCTATAGAAGAATGAATTTCAGAGCCCTGCTTTTATACCAGAAGATGGGTAGGCTAAATACACCTGAAAATTCAGGAAATAGGTTTTCTGAGTAATGACGCAATGTCGCGCAGGCACTTTGCAGGATTTTCATACATGACTTAAAATGGAAGCAAATAACCAAACAATTTTCAATTCCAAAACTTTTTAGCACCAGAGATACTTTGTTGTGTATAAAACTTCTGCATTTCAAAATCAAAATTAGAGGACAAATAGCATCCTGTTGTAGAAGTAGCATCCTGAAAATTAGCCATGCCAAATTCCTCCCCTGCCTTCCCCGAAAACAGTTGAAAAATCCACTGAATAAGATTTTTTTCCACGTAGTTTCTAATAGGATTGAACTACAGCAAAAAAAAATTCTAAGAAACCTGAAATTGTATAATATTAATTATAGTAATGATGAAAGATTCTAAATAAATTAGTTCTTCCAGAAGCCATCCATGAGAAATTACAGTGGGAGCCAAACCACAAGTACTTTTTTGCCTCTTTGAAACATTTAGATGGAATTCTTTCCAAAACAGGGATGTGCTTGAGGGGAAAAGAAGAAAAGTAATTTTGTTAACCAAAATAAGTAGAATTCAAAATTACTTTTGGAGCTTTCCCTTTCCTATTGAGAGAAAACAATAGAAGGGGAAATGTTCCTAAACTAAAATTTAGTTCATATGTAAAATACACTTGCCATTGCAGGGTCCTTTTGCAGCTGCAGAGTAGGAATATTCTCTGAAGCTCCTAATTATTTTCTTCCAAGTAGTGTGACTATCTAATTCTACAAGAACTCTCAGTGAATGAGTGCACATGAAGTTGGTTCTTTCAGGTGTGTGTGGTATATATCCTAGAGTTACAAAGTACTTTACAGAGAGAAATATCAAATAAAACCAACTACATTGCACTAATGACTTTTCCCCAGGCTCTTTGAGTTTAATTACTTTAACCAGTAGCAAGTGCAAATATAATTTCAGTGTAATGGGTCACCTCAGGTCCAATTAGCCTACAACTTGCACAGAAATCACATAGTCAAATTGCTGGGTCACCAGTTAGGAGGCTCACTGCTTTTCCAGGAGGTTTAAATCCCCAACTGTTACATAAGCCAGCATCAACTTGCCTGCTAAATGTGGGCACTTATATTTGGGATTCATCAGAATCTGGGAAGCAGTTATTTCTTACACCATATTTATGAATAATGACAAGACGCTGCCAGCTGGTATGTGTAAAGTTGTCTAGACCAATCTAAGAGCAGTATGTTTTTGCATCTTTTCTTATGGCAGCTTTGAGGGCCAAGGAGGCAGACTGGATGATTTTCCAGTGACTGCTAAATGACCTCAAACTCTAGCAGAAATAATGCCTGCAAACACTACAGCTTTGGCGGCTGTGACAGAAATACTAAAAGAAAAAAAATTGGAAGAGCATCAGCACTTATGCTTTAGGACTAATGTTATCTTAGAGAAAAAGGAAGTTTTCTACCTAGGTCTAATATTTCATAATTTTATAATGGGGAAATTTTGAATTGTCATCACAATTTTAGAGTGCTGATCACTCTTTGAAATGTGATAATGACTGAAAATTTGGAGGTGTAACCTAGTGGGGTAGGCAGTTGTATCTGCAGTGCATTCTGCAGTGTTCCCTGGTGAAAGACTGCATAAAAGAATTTATTAAGTTTGTTTTTCTTTTAAAACCACATTTATTGACGTATTTTCACATGCATTTCTTTTCTATCTTGTGTACATCTTAAATTCTGGGTAGCTGTGCAATTCTGTGATATAACTTGGGAGTTTCCCCCCCTGCCCCTTGTCCCCATACTTTTTTTCACTAAAAGGGAGAAGTCCTGCAAACAACATCCAGCATTCAAAGTGTCTTTAGTTAGGGTGAAAAGCCTAACCAAAAATGCTGAATTTTGAAGGGAATTTTTGTGTGGTGATCTAGAAAAGAAAGGAAAAACATGAGGTGATGGAGATATGGGATGAAGAAGACTTTTATGAAAGAGAATTTTTTGTAAGAGAAAGGAGGAAGAGAAAGTCAGAGGAACTGTAAAGGAAAGTTAGTTTTATTCTGAGCGACCTAATTTTTTCCATGAGGCATAAATGTTTTGACATAGACATCAACTCCATCTCTAGATGGGAAGACACCAGCTGGTACCATGATGACCACAAACTGAATTCCCAAATTCTTCTTAATAAAAATTACCTATAGCTTTATTTGTAATACCCTTGTCTTTATGCATAACAAATATTCAATTCATGCTGAAAAAATAATTTCTATCTTATCTTTGTAGGCAGAAATTTTGATAATGATTATAAATATACCAATCATTAATCTGTAAATAACATACAGCTAGTTCCTCTGAGTGACCCCTTGAACAGTCATATATACTATTATTTTTAAAAAGATTATCACTAAAAGTAGCATGCACTCAGTTCATGCTATTATTATGTCACTTTGAGGACTTACCTCTCTTATATTTTTTTTTACTGTGTATTCATGTCTAAAAAGTGCATATTTAAAGAAAATTGAGTTTAACCGTGTGTAGTAAAAAGATATAATTCTACTTATCTGCTATGAAAGAGAAGTAAAGATGTAATTCTACAGATCTCTCAAAAGAGTTTGAAAACATCTGTTAAAGTTTCCATCTCTTGCCCTACTCTGCCACCATATTGTAGAAAAGTGAGTGAGCTTATTTATTTACTATTTTGTTTTACACCTGGATAGAATGAGTTGCTGTGGGGAAGACTGTGTTTCTCAGGGGCATCTAGACAAACCGTGACTCATTAGACATTCCTGAAGTGTGGTGAAATGGAAAAGTCAGTGGAGTGCTGTAATATCTGGGTATAAGTTACGCAAGGACAGTTAAGAGTATAGTGTTGAGGGATTAACATTATGTAGTATGTTTTCCATTTAATTAACGAGATGATGCCGCTCCAGCTATAGCGGTATCTGTAGAGAAATGAATCCCATATCAATATGTATGTGTAGAACACTCAAGGCAAAAGCACAGCTTACTCAGCAAAGAGAAATTGCATTTCTGTTTGGAAAAGTATGGACTATCTGTGACACTGCATAGGTGCCCTTTTTATTGTTTTGCAGTGAACACTTACCCACGTCTCTGGAAGATGCATTCATCCATATTAAGGGGAAAGATGCAAAGATTCTGCATTTCTTGTTGAACCATAAGTAGGTGTTAGGATAGTTTATCACTGAATACATGGAGGGAGCATATTCTCTTCTGTGATATGTGCTGTCTGCTCTGTATCCCTCAGTCTTGCTTAAACTCTGTTTTTTCACGGGGAACCTCTGTTTAATGACATTTTCCCCCTTGTGGAGACCCCACCTTTCTTGTCTGACCACTAGAGTGGATGGGTCTCATTGCATCTTTTTCCTGTGCTAATAAACAAAATGTCTTTTACATTTTAAAGTTCTCTTCTCCCAGAAACAAAAGAGTGAACAGCAAGTGGGTCCAAAATGAGAGAGGCATGGCAGGAAAGTAGCTTCCACTGGTTTCTGCTCCCCTTTTCCTTCACCATCAACTGGCCCTGATAAGAGGCATAAAAGAATAGGAGAGTCAGAGAAAAGTCTGAGTAATCCTAGTCAGATAAGGATTGGTTTACACAAGTGTTCACATAAATATTTCAGTTAGTTGTGGCTTTTACTTGAGATGGTACAAAATTTGAGTTTGCAGGGCTGGTAGTCAAGGAAAAATAAAACACTGTCCCATTTTGCTTCTCTGATGAGCTGTAGTCTAACAATCTGATGGCAATTATGCTCTGCACATTGCTCTATATTGTGATTTCAGAGAGTGTCCTTACATAAGCTGTTCTTGTGGAAAGCCTCTTCCATTGTGGTTAAATGTTACAAGAGGCTGTCATCCACAACTGAAAACTTTGGTTGCCCTCCTTACTGACATCAGAAATGTTTTGGGCATGCAGGGTTATCACACATGCCAGAAATGGCTAACAAAACTGGAAATGACTAAGTAGATTAAATTTTATCAAATTATTAACTACTGTGGCACCTCAAGAAGTCGCATCTGTAAAAGACATTATTTTAACTAGAGAGGATTGTTATCAAGCCATCTAATAATTTCTTTCCATGGAACTCATCTGAGAGTCGTAAAGTAAGAGCTGACATCATCTTTCTATAACACAGTATTATAGAAACAAAATATGCATTTTTTCCTTTGTTAGGGAAACAAGTCTATACTATTTAATACAGGATTTTTTCCTGCTACTATTTGTCATAGACGGGTTGTTGTTATCCATGTTAAGACAATTAACACTGCTAATAATTCTCTTTTGCAACTATTCCAGCATTCCAGACTTCTAACTGCAATTACTAAATATATAGTAATAGTTTTTTAAAAACCCCAGTAAAATAATAAAAAAAAGGATAAAGGGTCTCCTCCTTTATTTTCAGCACAGATCAAGCGTCTTCACTCCTTCTTGCTTAACACTGATAAAGAAATACAGGCAAATAAAATAGCAAAAAGCTCAGCTGGACTGATCTACATCTTTAGAGAAGTGTGAATGGTCACTTGAACTATGTCATGCTGGGACACATGACTGTTCATATGTGTCCTTTATATTGTTGCAAAAGAGAGAGTAGTCAGGATGCACAGCCTCTGTGCTCCATTTTGGAAAATAAATTGTTCATCTGGAATACACAAAACTACCAAGGGTAAATTTGTTTTGAGATCTCTATCCTCTCTTACAGGTTTCTATGCCTGCACATTGTAGGGCTGGATATTTTCATGGAATATGGTATTTTTGAGAAGATTAACATATTCTGTGGTATCAGATAAACTTTTCCAGAAGTTAACTGGGAGAAATTTTCAAAAACACCCTTCACAGCAAACTTCCTCTCCCCCTCAAGGTGGATGCTGTTAGGAAAAAGTAAACAATTTGACTGTTTTTTCCTGAGTCCAAAGACTAGATGCACTACAATTAGATATGTGTATCACTCCCCATTTAAATTCTGATTCTGTTTCTCTAATAAATGGTGTATGTTTTTCAGTGGCAAGGTTGACAGATATGTTGTTACAATTTACAGATTGTTTTCTTTATAAAAGTTAATTTTTTGAAAGGCTCAGGTGGAGTATCTTTCTCTTAAATAATTCCACTGGACTCCAATATGACAACTCACAAGTTAGATGTGTATTCAACAATACAGATTTATTAGTTAGGCGTATAAAATGTGGCATCTATGAGTTGGGTGTGACTTAAAAAGTATATCTCAAAGATGGCTGACATTCAGTTGTGTGTGAAATGAAATTTCTTTTCTCTGCATAAATCTGCTTTAATTCAAAGGATGTCTGTTGAACTATTCCTGGTTTACCCTGGAGTCTCTGAGAGATGCCATTCCCTTCATAGACAAAGTACATTAACAAATATTAGGTTCTAAAAATTTCTGGAGCCACAGAATTTATTAGCCATTTTAACATCACTGTCTTCTCTTATTTTGCATCCCCATGCAGTGGATAATCCTTAGACAACCAGGTTGCTGGATGTACTTAGGGTCTAAAAGGTGTGATTGTGAGTGGATATATCTCATTCTAAGTATATTTCCAGGTGACCAAATGAGCTTTTGAAAACTATCTTGTATATTGAAATAGAAGTGTTAGGCTGTCTTTGATGCAGAAATATGTCATTGCTGCTTATGGATTAAATGCTTGGTGCTGAGTGGCAGCTAAATCAAAAATAATTTGCCATGGTTGTGTCAAAGTTATTTTGTAAGCTCTTGTAAGCTTTTCTAGCGAGGTCTGCTGGGTTTCCCCCTTGGCCTCAAGAGCCCATCTATTTCACTACTTGGCATACTCTGAAGATACTGCTAATTTTCACATATTTTGTGGTTTTGTAGTGTGGCAAAGTCCCACTAGGTGCTAGACAAACAACTTCTGTATTTGTGATTTAAGCCACATTTGCACTGGGCTGTCAGAGGTAAAGAATTAATATATCATTCCAGCTCATTAGTTGGTCGTCCCTCCCAGATCCTTCAGGGAGGTTTGAACACTGGAAATTTCATGCAACTTTCAAGTTTTTAATTTGAAATAATCATCAAAATACTCAAAACTATTATTACAGCATCAATGAGCAGTCTGTGGCATTTTAGTTGTTTTGCTAAGGAGTGAACAGTCTTTTGTTCCACAAGTTGTTTTCCGTTTACTGTTCCTTACAAAAACCTCTTCAATATGCTGTTCTTTCAGAATATGTTTTTAATCAAAAAGTACATGTTGATGTTTTATGATAAGGCAAGAGGAAAGACTGGCCACACCTTAAGGAAAAGACTGTAATCCTACAGCTTACTTGTTCCCTTGCTTGCTTGAAAAATCTTGTTGGCTCTCAAAATATTCAACACCATTCAAATTTGCCTTTTGCTCTAAAAAGGATGAAAAACACTAAATCCCTTCTCCAAAACCAAATGCTCGTAATGTTATGAAAAGGGAGAACAGATGGTAGCATAAAGCTTAAGGGGAAAGTATAGCACTTTAATTCAAATTGTTTGACAGAGCTAAAGACAGCCACTTAGTTACCAATTGCTTAAGTTATTTATGCTCCTTTGTGTAAAAGAAGAAAACAAGAAAATTAAAATGTTTTGTACATTCAGAGAGAAAAGGGTAAGATAAGGCAGAATGGTAGTTTATTTGATTATGCTGTTTGCTAAAAAAATGTAATTGATCTTACTAAGCAGCCTTACAGAATCATTAGAGTAATTGAAAACTAATTGTATAAGAAGTTATTGCATAATTTTGGTTTAACAGTGGGCAAGTTTACCCTGTTACAAAGTGATAGCTTACTAGGAAAAGATGCAGAGCTTCATAACTTGGAACCTTTTGGTGTTTTCCTTCCACTTTTAACTAAATTAGTTTTGCAGTTCCTCAGGATTTAGATTGTGATTCAGTGCATTAACTTATCCTCATGCTGCTTTGATTGAACAGCAAAGCATCTATTACCAATGCCATATCCAAAGTGACGTTTCCATACAGACTGCCTGCTGTTTCATTCATAACCACAAGGCAGCCCAAAATGACTTTACTTCTTTTTACAACTTGCAAGGAGTTAATGGACTGTGCTGGCCCCCTGCCAAAACCTTTAAGAAACTTTATTAATGTGTTATGAGGCTGGGACACCATAGTGCGGGATTTTATTGGTTGCTCATTTTAATGAATAAAAATATGTATGCACAATGAAATCCAGGTTTTCAAGCAATTGCCTTCTAGTAAATGTTAAGTCTTTGACAATGATTTGCCTAATGTTTGCTAATGACAGATTTGTATATTTCTTCTCATAATGCAAATCTTTGCCCTGCAAGGATATTAAACTTGTGTTGTGAATGTTCCTTTCCATGCTAGCACCACCTTTGGCCCTGAGAGTATCCCTTTCTCATGCAGAAAAAGAAGTATTGAAAGCTTCTGGTTGGACTTTACCATAAAAGACTGTGAAGACTACATGGCTGTGGAGATGTAGTCAATCTGTACACAATATATTAAGACCCAACATAATGTAAATAGCTTTAAAATTAATGCCAGAAGTCAGTTACTGGTAGGGTGGTTGCCTGATGTGATTTAAGTGTTATTCTGCAAACATTTCTTCTCAACAGGCGAGAGTTCCTCTTACACATCTTTAAAATTTAGAATTCACTGAAACAGTGATGAAGGTAAGACTAGGTAATACTCTCAACAGATTCTAATGCCTGGATACAAGAACATTGCATATGGCTCATTTGCAATAGCTCATTGCATAAAGATATGTGAACACTTTTTAAGAAGAAGTTTGTTTCATTACTTTTTCTTTCCATCATTAAAAAATAGAAAAATGATCACTTACAGTGCTTGTTCACTGAAAAAAAATCCCAGTTTTCAGTCCCGGGATGCTTTTTTCTAAAACCTATGAATATTATCAGGGGAAAAAAATCGTAGCTTTAATGAAGATAACAATAGGAAATACAGAAAGAAATATGGAAGTGAAATTCAGTAGGGGATGGAATGAAAAGGTAGTAGCAAAGCCTCAGTCTGTTTAAATAGTTTGTTATATTAGCACATGTTGACAACTGTTGAGTTCTCATAAAAGTTTCCATAATGCTTTCAGATCTCTCGTTTGGACTTGAAAATTTCAAAGCATGGTCCCTTAGAAAGCAGTCAGGCTTAGCATGTAATTTAAGCAAAGAAGACAATGGTTTGCATGTATAATAAGGAGACTCATAAGAGACAGTTCTTGGTATCAAAACAGAACGATCTTGTGACTCTTTCACACTCTTTTCCTGTGAAAAATACTTGATATAAAAAACCTTACAGAAGAGTGCTGCAGTGATTATCTTAGGTTTACCAGTGATGCCCACAGTACTTTCATAGGAATGCTTCAGAATCCAGGTGCAGCTCAGCCTAGATTGCTTCTCCCTTTAACCTCTAGTACAGTAATTATTCAGTAACTAATACAGTCTATTGTGGACAGGCCTGACACCACTGAAGTAGGCCATGAGCATAAGTAATTAGTGAACAATGCTCTCAAAGAGATGCTTCATTTGGTAGATCTCCTGTTGAAGATTCCGATTCAGGAATATATTTTCCATATAAAAGGGAGGCACACTTATGCTAATAGCGATTCTGTTTGCAAAATAAAGATTTTTGATTTAATTTTGCACACACATATGTGCACAGGTGCTGCATAAGTAACAGTACAGCCTGAATCTGGCTTCTTTGTCATTTTATACAAAGCCTTCAATGCATGAATGTTTGAGACATTAGGTTCACTTGACGCAGAACTTTAAGAAAGGATTGCAAAAACTAGAATGCATATGGCTCGGAGAGCTAAGAAGTAAAACATACTGCCAGTGCTGGTTATGACACCTTGACTTTCATGCTTCTATCTATGCAACTTTCTTTTTGCACATAGCTTTTGCACACTTCAGGCAAATAGATTAGGAATCTCTGGATGTGTAGAATAAACAAATAATAAGCTGATGCAAAAACCAGAATTATCTTGTGATAACATTTGCCCCCTTTTTTTTAGAGCAAAGTACACAATTCAGTGTTCTCTTCCAGCAAGTTTTTATGGGATTTAGCCATAAATTCCAGTCATCAGCTAAGGAATGCAAGGAAAGTGGAGGTATTATTCATAACACTTATGCAAAACTGAAACATCTTCAGTAGTGCTCCTGATAGAGGAAATACTCTGAGTTTTCCTGTCTTGAAAATTTTCAACAAAAGGAAGCTCACATAGAAGTGTAAATAATAAAATACATCTTGATACTTCTTTCCTTTGAATACTTCAGCAACCTGTATAACAGTGAAAATGTGACCAATTGGAAGAGCCTTTCTAAATACACAAGGGGAAGTGCAAAGATACTGCCGAGATACAGCATTAAAAGTAGAACATGAGTATAATGGAATATTTTTTAATACTGTAAAAGGAATTTAACAGTCATTTTAAAGCTGGAACAGGTAAAATTTGCTCACTTTGGATTGAGTAAACCTGTTTGCCTGTAGCATGCAGAACCCAGGGACTCGGGATGCAATCTCATTTTCTTATTGATTCTAGCATGAAGGTGCTGAGTTATGTTCAAGTGTATAGTTATCTTTATCCCAAGTCAACGGCCTGGTATCAGGATAGTCAGATAAACTGAAACCCTGGAATCAGAGCTGGACAAAGCTGTTGTTGTATATCTGGTTTTTGTCTCTCATAAATGAACAGAATTTTATTCTTGAGCACTTTCAATATTTCTTTCAGTTCGGGGGAAGTTTTGGGATTCTCAGTAAGCGAAGTACTTGGTGCATCCATAGAGGAAAATGACCCAAGTTTTTTCAGTGTTATTAACTAAAAGCACAATGTTAGCTCAGTGAGGATGAGAAATGGGGAACAGGTAGATATTTATTTTTAAAATGCATATTTGGAAGGAAAAAGAGTGGCATGATATTTAGAGAATGAGGCTTCATCTGAGGCTGTAAGCAGTGATAAGATAGAGAAAATGGTGTGATTTTTTGAAGATGTCCCTCTGCATAACTGACTGGTAAATATAGTCCTTTGCTAGTTTAGTCTTTTTTTTTTTTTTTTTTTTTTTGGTTGAGAGCAGTTTAGAGATACACTTATTAAATATTAATAGAAGAGATGCTCTTTGGAACCTTAACCCCAGCTCACTGGAACCTTACAAGGACATCAGTATTACACAGCTGTGTGACTTCGACCCTGATTACTAATTAAACAGAGGTGAAAGTCGCTTAATTCAGAAGCATGTTGAGTGGACATGACTATCAAAGTGAATGTCCTCTCTATTTAGTGATACAAAAATTTCTCAATAGAATAGAAAGAATTAAAAATTAAATATAGTCATATAAATAATTGACTGGTGTTGATATGAAGTATTCTGATGCAATGTGGCCATAGGCAATAAGCATTTCATGGATCAGTTGACTAGCATTTTCACAAAAAAAGCTTCTATTCAAATGTTATTATATAATGACAGTTGATAGGGAGGCTTAGGACTGTAAATAGATAGGGGCAGCACGCACAAGACAAGCTTTGTATTCAAGGTTGTGATTCTTCTACTAATGGAATAGTTTTTTCTGGTGTGGATACTTCCTATTTTATTTTTTCATCCCAAGTGTTGCTAAAATGCCTGCCCAGTTTTATTTAATAAAGAAAATTCCGTGAAAATGTCATGATGCACTGAAGTGTCAGCTGTCATTATCCAAACCACCAGAATCTTGTGAAACTGCCCAGCAAGTGAAAGGAAAGCAGTGAAATGCTTTCCTTTGCTCTGGTTGTGCACACTTAAGGTTACAGCAGAGTACAAGGTCTAAGAAATCTCTCAATTTACATTCCACTTGACATTGGAAAAATGAAAGAACACTCTTCTGACTATTATACAGGCCTGGGACAGAATAGGTAGGGTTTTCTCATTCTGCCCAAGGGTGGTGTATCTTGATAAAGAATGAGGGCCACCTCAAATAAAATAGAGACTGTCACAGTGAAGGCTTGAGATGTATGGAAGGGTTTTGTACATGTTGCCACTTGCTTGGGAAAGACAGGGATTTTCTTTAAAAGCTGGCAAATGCAATCAGCGTGAAGGAGGCATAAAGCATCTGGGGCTTTGCTGGTGCCTTGTGCCTCAGCACGGAGTAGCTGTGCTTTGCAAACATCCCAACGTGTGTGCTCCTGGCACAGGGGAAGCATATGACGATTTGTGCATAATTTAAAACAATAAAGTGAGCTTCCCTTCAGGAAACCCGTCCTCCCCCTTTTTCCCCGTGATGGGAGGTGTGGAGCAGCCAGCATGTCCCCTAGCCCGCTGCACAGGGCACTGCTGAGCCTGGTGTGACTGACCTGCGCTGCCAGGTCCCACTCTGCCTGGGAAACCAGCTCCTTGCCTCCGTTAAAACAATCTGATGGTTTCTGAACCAGTTTTGGCTTTTGCCCTTCACGCAGGACGACACTAGATCGACGACATTTCAGGATAACTGTTTGGCAGCCATTTTAGATACTGCCTGTGCTGAGAGCTCTCTGGCTGCCAAAAATTGCAGACACTCTGTGCCAAAACACTCTTGGCAGTAGAGATAAACTTTGCAGAGATACACAGTCCAGAAATATCTTATAATTACAAAGCGCAGGGGGCAGAATGTTTTTACAATACAGCTGTGC
Source organism: Oenanthe melanoleuca (assembly GCF_029582105.1). NCBI lineage: Eukaryota > Metazoa > Chordata > Aves > Passeriformes > Muscicapidae > Oenanthe > Oenanthe melanoleuca. The sequence continues at coordinate 45,873,278 of NC_079362.1, forward strand.
TAATGTAAACATTTAATTTGGCAGCCCTCTCCACCCACTTTTCAATTAACCGGGTTTATGCAGATACTTTAGGTCTGCAATAAACTTTATTGCTGCTTCTCTTAGAGTACAGTTTATGAAACACAGATTTGAAGTATTTCGGGGGCTTTCTATCCATTTAGCAAGGCACATTGGAAATGTTAGGCTGTTGTAAAGGGAAGTGTCAATTCCTGTTTTAAAATGCCTTAGCTCTGGCTTCACTAAAAGCCTTTGCTTTAAAAGTATATATTAATTGGGGCCTGTCTCCTTTGCTTTTTCCCAAAGCAAGTAACAGGATATTAATAGAAAGAAATGAAATCACTTAAAGACCTACAAAAGGGCATTTGTGCTGGTGGTGATCATTAAAAAAGACAAATGTTCCTGGTGCTGCAAAATGGTGCTACAGAGAATAGCTCTGAACAGCAGTCTTTACAACTATAATTGCAATAATTGTGTGATAGCTGCAGTAATTGTTCTCATAGAGTAAAAGAAAAATAATTTCCAATCACAAGCATTATTCAGCCTTAGATAGCAAAAGCAGCCAAAGAGCCTTTCCTGAAAACTCCAGAATGCTGGAGGTTACAGTATTTTATAATGAGATGAGTTAATTGGTTTTGTGAAATTTGTTAATGTTTTATAATATAAAAAGGCATATTAGATAAAATCTTTTCACTGACTATCAAATAAATTAAAGTAACTCCCTCTAATAACTTTTGCCTTTTGTGGGAATGACAAGTGTGACTTCGAAAGGCCAAAAGGTGGAGTCCCTCCACCTCGCAGTCCCTCCCCGATTCTGTGAGGGTCAGACCGTGTCAGAGGGGCTGTCCCTGGTCTGGAGGGCTCTGTGCTCAGGAGCTGGACAACACACAGTAAGTACAGTCACAGAATCAGATTAGCATGTTCTCTACGGGTGCCAGACTTCAGGATTCAAAGGATCACTTCAGTTTGGACAAACCAAGGAGTAGGACTGATTGTTGGTTTGTTTTTTGTTTTTTTTTTTTGAAAGTATGCTGAGACTTTAGTTATGAAACTCGGATGGGCAGCCAAGAAGAAGCTGTCTTGTCTACTTTAATTTTGACATTTGTGTTTCCAGGCCAAGCCACTTATTGCTGATAATTATGCAGTAGCAGCAGAAGAATGAAGGCTTGCAATAGACCCACAGCAGTCTGGATGATGGTCTCTGCCCCACAGAGCACTCAGCTTTGGTTTCCCTGTGTGTGGGGCCAGGGCATGGTGGTGTGAGGCAGTGGGATGACTGGTTAAGGACAACAAAATGCCTTTACAGCTGACATGCAGAAACATGTTGGGGCCTGGTTGAAGTACTTTTGCTTTAAACTTAATTTAAGTGAAGGGAAGGTATGCAAGTAGGTACAAAAGTAACAAGACTGAGGGCATAGTTTACCAGAAAGGTTTTAAAAGGGTGTGTTATAGCCCAAAAACAACTCAGTGAAATTAAGTATATAATTTTTTAATGGATTCCAGAAAGTTTGGTTGCAAATGTGAGTGAAGGGCCATCAGAAAAACAAGAGCTTCTTCCAATGGATTTGCCTTTTCCCAATTTTCATTTAAGTGAGTTAATCTTAAATGCATTTTTTTAAAAAGTGAATTTACTTGTTTACAGTAAACATCATATAAATGTGATTAAGTTAGTAAGTAGTAAAGCATAACAGCATAGATATATTAAAAAACTAATTGAAGAAGGTTAGCAAAAGTAGCTGCTAAACACTAACAAAAAAAGCTAGGACCTAGTTGTAAGGATGATTCTATCTCTGCAACTTGTTGAGCTGCACAGATTAGCTGTGAGGAAGGGAATATTGTTTATGTGTGGGATCCCATACAATTGATTACAGCAGGAATCCAGAATGACTTCGTGTCCTCCATGATCACAACATATTTTCTTACACTCCTATTGTAGAAAGCGATCATTACTCTAAATTTATAGTTGTCTTACTTTCAATCAATCAATCAATCAATCAATCAATCAGTTTTGCTAATAAATTGGAAATATTTGTTTCTCTCAAGTGCTCTCTGCTTTATTTTAGCAACTGAGTTATTCAGCATTATTGCTGTGGTTAAAGTGTAGTTACAGTACAGAACAGAGTGCTTTTGGGAGTAGTTTGAAACTTTTTAACAAATTTTGGCCTTTTCATGAACAATAAAAATTCAGTTTGGTGGCAAAGACTGTGATGAGTGGGAGCTTTATTTTTTCCTTTATTTGGCCATGGGAGTCTGTGAAAATGCTTGTCATGGCCCAAAGGCAGAATAAACATTTTAAAAAAATATGCTTTATAATTCATTGGTGTTAAAATAAAATGAAACCAAGATAGTAGGAGCTTTGCCACTGGAATGAAATACCTAAAAGGCAGTGAGAAATGCATTCTGCACCTACAAAGAGATTGTTTGTCTGTCATCTTTGACAAAGTATTTTAATGGATTTTTGGTACATAAAGATCTATATAAAGTGCAATGCCCCTCGTTGTCTCCCTTCCCAAGGCCTTACTGATGATATTTGGGGACAACATAGGCCTTATATATTTTCTCTGTGAATAAGCCTTCTAAACAGTTGGGGCTGGCATGGAGTGATTCTGTACCTCTCTGGGAGAGCAGAGTCCCTGTAGACAGCCTCCTTGTCTAGCACAGAGCCAGACCTTCACCACTCTGCCATGTCCCCTTTGAAGTTTGTGGTCCACTGTAAGTGTAAGAAAGTTGGCTAACCAATGGAGGAAACATCTCTAGTATTCCTCTGTCTCCAGATGTTGGCAGTGTTCCCACCTGTTCCTCTGAGGCAATGAACGCCACTGCTGCACTGCCCAGGCTGTGACAGCCTGCAGCAATCTGCAGAGCACTGGGCTGGAGGTGACCTACCCAATTCTGTGCCCAGGGTGGGAACCATACCCACAGAAAAGCCTAAAACACCCTCCCTTTGTTCAGGTGTTTGGGAGTATGCAAAACCAAAGCCATTTTCTCATCCTAGGTTTGAAGCCGGATGTTTGCATAATGTTCGGGCAAATGCTGGGCGTGAAATAGTACTGCTCAGCCAATATTGCAAGAATTAAAAAACTATTTTCAATGTGGTAAGTGCAGTTTGCCACAACTGGCAGTCAGCTGCCAATGCATCCTGAGGGTACATGAGGTCTTGGATCCTGAGGAGCAGGGGTTGGGGTGTTCTTGGAGGGGGATTCCATGCTCAAGCAGTATCTTACTGGATTCTTTAGAAAGATGCTGAAAGCTCATGCTCATACAGTGGCAGCAAGATATCTGCCAGCCCATAGATGATAGTAACAATGCTATGTCAGTTCCTTGGAAAACACATAAACAAGGGCATATGAAGTATTCCCCTGTAAAGCAGAAGAGAGTTTAAGTAGATTAGGCTACAGTATAGCACTTCAGTTTATCAAACATTTAGTGTTTAGGATGTACAATACAGCCGTATGTGACTTGCCAGCTATCTGGGCTTCCCCCACTGTTTCTGGTTTGGCAACAACATGGTTTTTCACCCTGTTGCAGTGCTGACTGCCAAGGAGACATGGCCAGCTTTCTGCTTCCTGTCTTCCTCTTTGTTCTGGCTTGGCCTGCATTCTGCCTGCCAAGTCACAGATGCCAAAAGCTTATACAAAAAGGTCAAACAGCTAAGGCTTGAAATCACCTATGCCAACATTTGTATTTCCATTCTATTCCTCTGTATTCTGCTAAATGGAAAGTACACACCACATAGCTGAGACAGGCATACAGAGAAATTTTTGCAAAAGAGTGTCTTAATTCTAGTTCTCCAAAATGCTCATGTAGCAGGGAGCACTGAACCTTTCTTAAAGTTCTTGTTACGGAAGTGCTAAAGATATATAATAACCTTTTGCTTTTGTGAATTTGTTTCTCCCCTTCCTCACCCAACTTTGTTTTCTTACTTTTGCTGTTTTACTGTATTTAGGAGTCAAGTTCCTTTGGAATTTAGTACTACAGATCTCTGCAGTTGGAAATGCAGCTACATTAATATCTGTGACCCTGTTATAACCACTAAGAAAACTAGGCTTTCTGTAATACTTATAATTGGAAAATTCTAATAATGAGTATGTAGTTGTACAGAAGCTAAACTTCATCAGCATAAATCTGAAAACTGAAATGTATGATTTTATATATTTTCTCCAGAATAAAATTTGTTTTCCTGATTGTGGTTCAGACTCTCCTCACCTTTTGAGGCAAAAGCAGAAAAACATATCTACCACTCCTCTATTCCTCTAATGTTTCTTATCATAATAACAATATTAGTGTATTGCTTTAACCTCCAAGTTTTAAACTAAACACTAAGGCTGATAATAGTAGCCTTAAATGTAGAATGATTGTTGACCATGGGTTTTAAAATTGCATAGTTGTAGGGTAAGCCTTCTGTTCAGATGATTCATCAAAGCCCAGGTTGTAAAGCACAGTTTACTATTTCAGTCAGTCTTCAAAGGAAACTACTCACTTTACTCATCATCCTCTCAGCCTCTCCCCTACCCTACACACCCTAAAAGAGAAGGTGTTTTTTAAAGAAATGGTGAGAAGCAAAATGAAATGAAACACAATGACACCCTTCAGCAACAGGCCTTTCATAATAAGCAGCATTGGATTGTCTCTTAATCAGATGAGCAAGAAACCTGTACAACTCTTAGTGGGTTTACTTTGTTTAACTAAAAATATTTTCCTGGACACTGCAAAAATTGCAGGGTTGAAGAATATTCCAAGACATATAGTGGTGGCACCAGGAAGGTAGAGAGACAATGCAAAGGGAAGATAGGGCAAAGAATGTGTTCATACAGGTAGTTGCAAGTTATCTTAGAGTAAATCTTTAACAATTTAACAATACAGTAAATCTTTAACAATACAGTATGCCTCAAGTTAATTGTAGACCTAGATCTTGGGTAAATGGAGCTGCCAATGTCTTTAATGGGGTAACTGTGCCCTTTCTAGGGTCAAATATTACTTGTGAAAGGCACACATGCAAAAATATGTCAGTTTTCTGTCACTCTCCCCTTCTAATTTCATGGAAAGATGCAGTCCAGAAAATTTACCATGTTCTGCCCTAAAATCAGTGCACTTCTTTTTTCATGCCTTATAACTTAGTAACTGTTATTTTTTGACATGTGAATTTTTTATGTGTGTTTAGTCTAGTCTTTTTTTTTTTTTTTTTTGGTAAGGCTGCAACATACTGATTACATTTTTTTCCATCTGCTGCTTATTAAATAGACTTATGCTAATACATTTGGGAAGGCAGCTATCTTTTTGGTGTTGACATATGCCTTTGCTGAGAGATCCTCATGTGGCTGCCTGTATTCTACATGAACTTGATGTTAGGCTGTGGTGTGTTGTTTGAGATGGTGTAGGTGAGAACCATGCAAAGATACCTGCATTTGCTGTGACTGAGCCAAGCCATATTTTTTCATATAATGAAAAACACTAGGTTTGCAAGCTTAACAGTCTTCCTAGAGTGATGTTTTCTGGGCTGTCTGCTATATACAGTCACATGCTGTCTGACAAACTGTGGTAACCTCTAGACTAAACTTGGTATGAAACTTTAGTTTTATTCTTATTGTCGTGGCTGTCTGTCTTCATGTGCTGTTTCCATCTCCTGAACACTTACATCATGCTGTTATCAATAGCTGTGCGTATGGAAGTGATTTCATTGTTCATTTGATTAAAATAGAAGAAAGGGTCCATACAGTATTGCTAGTGTTTCCTGGGGGGACACAGGGCTTTGGGCTTACAGCAGACAAACTGACTTGATCTGGAACGTGCTTTAATGTTGTTACACAGATTTAATTTTAGAGATTGTCTATGTAGGAAGACCAATGCCAGAATCACTTTAGAAAAATTGGCCAAACAGTGTGCTGGTCTATGCTTGGTTTCTGGAGATTGCTTTGCTGCTGATGGAGTGCTTTTCCTACCAACCCTGATGTTGCACTGCTCTAGGTCACACACCATAGTTCTCCTTCCGCACGTGGAATTGAATTTGGGCCATTGAACAGAAGAGCACCATATGAGAAGTGTTTATTGCTGTGGGGCAGAGGAGGAAGCAATCTTGGAAGACTGCTGTCCAGCAAATTTAACTGTGCTGTATCCTGGGATCAGTGCCTTTTTTTTCCTTTTCATTTGGCTTTGTTTGGTTTTGTTTTGTTTTGTTTTGGGGTTTTTTTGGTTGTTTTTTTTTTTTTTTTTGTTTGTTTGTTTGTTTGTTTTTTGTTTGTTTTGTTTTGTTTTTCTTGGTTTGTGACTTACTAGTGGGCCCTCTTACTAGTGCTTGCCTCTCAGTCACAGCCACTGGGTGGAGAAACACAGCCCTAGGCCAAGGTGAATTTCATGTGAGAATTTTATTTTCTCATGTTCTCGCCATTATTGATACCATACTGATGTCCTGAAAAGCTCCATTGTTGTTCATGCTTCACTTTTAAGTTGGCATTAAGGACATACAGTACAACACCTCCTGGAAAACTGCTTGAAAGGATAAAAGCATTTTGTGGCTTTGGAGATTTACTTAATACAACTGTTCATAAGTGTAAAATTTAATGTCAAACTAACCAATTGGTCCCACCTGCACATCAGTACAAATTCTAGCAGCTACATGGAAACCTGAACTGCTCAAAATTAGGCTTATATGAATGGAGTCTAGACTTGGCATTGCACACTCTTCTGAATTCACTTTAAGTTGCTCAAGCAGCACAGGCAGATTGACTTCACACTGCTCTGGGGTGTTGGCAACAACCACACCAAAAGAAGGCTGGACTAAAAAGGGAGCTGTAATAATGTGCACCCTAGGACCTGTTCTCATTTTGGAATTGTTGTATGTTTGTGGGGTGCAGGGAGAGACAGGCAGAAAGGAGGAAGATAAAGCAAAATCTGAGCGTGCAGGTTTCCATTAGGGTATTGTCACATGCTTGGAGTTAGTCATGAAAAAGTCTGCCATAATTTCACTGCATATGACTGAGCCATTGTGCAGTACACTGTGTCTCATCTGACTCCTTCAGGACACGTGTTTTTGACCCATTTGTTCAGGAAAACAGAGCTGCCAAGGGGCTTGAATACACATAAGGTATTAAACTGAATCTTGAACCTGCTATGTGAGTGCACAATAGGGAAAATGATTAGTACTGCTCACAGAAAAAGGGCAATGCAAGTATGAAGTTGCTATTTTTTTCTCTAAAGGTTTTTTTTAAATCTCAAATATTTCTGTAAGGAATGCTATTGTGAAAGTGCTGTTCACATTTATTCCTGTTCTTTCAGTGGTGCACATGAGAGTCAACATGTTTAACCCATTAGACTTCCCCCTTCTCAAAGCCCAAAACATTGGTTATAAATAAGCCTGAATCTATATGAATTTATAGTCTCTGAACACACACATATATATGCACATATACATGAATATAAAGGGTCATTAAAATAGAAAGTTCTGTTTGGATTGAATTTTATTTTATATATTCACCTAGCAGAAAGTTATTTTTTAACTATTAAAGGGCCTTTAATAAGAATCTAGATCTGTGATCACAGAAGATGTTGGACATGTAAGGTTACTTATTCTGGCTTCATGTCTTAGAGCTGTGGGGTGGTACAACTCCTTTTCCTTTATACAGAGACAGAAACTTGAGCTTCTGATATATTTTCAGTAAACATGTACCAGGTTTTTTAACTCCAAAGACATTTTTTTTTTCAATAGCCGCAGACCAAACCAGTCATGATAACTTTCTCAAGGTCCTGCTGTGATAGAGGAATGGTAAGAAAATAAGCCTTAGAAACAGTGGATGGTTAAATAGTATTCAAGGCACTGGCAAATTACCAGGTGCAGAAAGAATTTTGAGTCAGGGTTTTTGTTCTCCCTCATTCTCCGCCCTCACCCCCCCTTAATTAGCACTCAATTTTTACTCATGCAAAAAACCCCAACAACTAGTAAGCAATAAAAATGAAAGCCTTGGAATTTGAGCCATCTGGTTTTTTAGATAAAAAGTAGTATCCTTTTTTCAAGTATATAATACCCTTAGGTACTGCAAGAACATGTGCCAACTTTTGTAAATAAAATGAAATTGAAAGAGCAAAAGCAGCCTCTGCTGTGTACTGAATGGACAAGCATATTTTAAAATCTTTCAAAACTGCAGCTGGTATTGTATGTGTCAGGTACAATAGCCCCTGTCAGGGAACTTCACCTACAGAGATGATTAGAAAGTTAGGGAAATTAGAAATTATGGATCTTGAGAGATGGGTAATATCCGCTGAAAATTATAGAATTTCCAAACAGATGCTGGTATGTGATATTAGCCACTAGACTACAGAGCTGTGTTGGGCAGGCACAAATGAATATGTTCAAATAGGATTTAATACCTTTTTAATAGCTTTTGACCAATAGGACTGCAACAGCAATACTGTTGCTAGTAGGGAGATAAGGAACCTATGGGAAAAAAGTTCTTTAAAATTGCTTTGTTTTAAACTTGAAAGTTATGGTTTGCATGGTTTAAACCAACACAACTGGTTTTTTTTCTTTTATTTTACATGCTTTAAAAATAATTCCTTGCATGTATTTGCAGAACACCACTGCCCAAGCTCTAAAACTGAGTTGGTCAAATATTTGTGTGCTTTAGTCAGTTCTATATTTTAAATTCTCCTGGAGCACATCATATGACTAGGTATTTCTAATTTTTATCTACTGTAAAAGGTCAAAGTAGAGTGAAAACTTGCAGGTTATAATTTTTTTTATCACTATTGTTTCAGTGCTTTCTCGTAATTTGTTACGAACTTGTGTATAAACATGGTGCCTGTGAGCACACGTGCAATTACAATCAAGCTTTGAACCACTGTCATGAAAAGCTGGGGTGATTTTTCTTATCCAGTTCTTGTATATTACTTACTTAGTGCCCATTAATAGATTTAATCTTTCTTTTGTCATGGTTAGCTTGTTTTTAATTGTGTCTGTGTGTGTGAATATGGATAGGCAAAGTGGTGCATATTTCATCTATGAACTTTTAGATGAAATTAAACCCAGTTTATAAAGAACATGTGTATATACTTCCATTTGAGATGTTGTTTTCACAAAGATCTCTGATATAAAAATGTGTTACTTGAGGATCCACAGAACTGTGGCATTCCTTATACCCTGTGTCTCTTAGAAATAAGTTAAGTAGCATATGAGTGTAAATTTCTGAACTGCTGAGGAGTCTGTCTTTTATTACTGTGTGATTTAGTGAAGAATGCCATGCACTTGGAAGAAAAAATACTGTCCTACAGTATTTGTTGAACTATGCTTTTTTTGTTATTCTTTTAAACTGTAATTTACCATAATGTGCTTCATCCAAAACCTCCTGGACCAACTTTTCATTGATTTTAACAACATTTGTCTGTGATGTATGTTAACAAAACTGATTTTTTCTTAGTCCTGTCATCATTATCCCTGCCCTGAGAATGTTGTCTTATGTAGTGGAAATGTGAATTTTATCTCCCTGAACTCTTTTTGCTTTACTGCTCTAGAGTTCAACAGAAAGTGAAGTCCTGATTGTATGAGATTCAGTGGTAAAATCTACACTGGCTTCCCTGAAACCAGAATCCATGCAGCAGGTTCAGGTTGAACATTAGGTAGAATTTGTTCACAGAAAAGGTGATTAGAAACTGGAGTGAGCTGCCCCAGAGAGGTGATGGAGTCACCATGCTTGGAGGTGTTTAAGAAAAGACTGGATCTGTCTCCTAGTGCCATGGTCTAGCTAACAAAGTGGAATTCAATCATAGATTGGACTTAATAATCTCAGAGGTGTATTCCAACCTGATTGATTCTGTGATTATGTAAAGATCTCAGCAATATGCATTGCATATATGTCAAGGTCAACTCTGTCTTACAGAACAGAATAATGTGGATGGTTTATTATTTAGCTGAAGGTATATGCAAAGAATTGTTATTTTCTTGCAGATGTGAACTTTTAAATTAATATAATCTATCATATAATTTCTTCCTACATTAAGCATCACAATAAATCTTGCACTGTGTTCTACCTTTCGATTTTTATTTTCTGAAGAATCAGTTAAAAAAGCCCTTTATGAAACATACTTAATGTAGAAGGTCTTTTATTTTCCAAAACTGACTTCTGAATATTTTTGAGTATCCACAGTATCCTCCAGATGGAGAAAATTAAGCATTCATATCTCATCTTTTCCTACTGAATCCACCGACTTTTGGAAAGAAATGTCATTCTTTCACATTCATCCACATGTGGCTTGATACCTATGTAAATCTCTTCTTAATGTACATGTCAAAAATGAGCTCAACTAATATTATGAGGTATGGGAAATATTTGTTTCAGGCCATGAAAAAATGTAACCCTTTTTTGACTTAAAAATACGTGTGTGTGCGTGTGTGTGTATAGATAGATAGATACATATATATTCCATGCACAACTTACAACACAGCTGGGGAAATTTGGTCAGTTTTCAATATGAGCAACATATGGTCTTTATAAATTGTAGAAGAAATATTTTGAATAAATAAGTGTTGTGACTTATGTTACATAAACAAATAAAGGAATTTAAATTAAAAAGATAAGTCTATGCATGGGATATAAAGCTGAAAATCTTACTATGCATTGCTATTACTATTACTATTGCAATTGCTATTGCTATTTTCATTCTTACAAGTGCTTCTAGGTCTTTGAATTTCTTTCAACTATATAAAAACTGAATTTACTCCCAGAGCTCCACTTCTTAACTAGGGCAGTTTAAAAACTAAACAAGGATTGAGTCAGTTAATTAATTTAAATGAGATTACAAATCAGAAACACATTACGTAATGTTGATTTAATTACCATTTTTTATTTACCTAATTAAAATACTCTGAAGGAAAGTTAACAGTCTTGACAATGGCTGGTTGGGTGGCTTGGCAGAGGCAGATCTGCTGATAGAAGGGGAGGTGAAGCAGGGAGCCTGCCATGCCCCGTTGGGTGGGATGCCCCAGCCCATCACACGCCACCTCACTGTGCCCACGTGGCTCCGGCATTGCCCTGGGCACAAGCCTGGCCTTGGGGATGCTCCTGCAGAGCCAGAGACATGGGCTCACCCAGCCCTGCTGGCCACGGGCGAGCTGGTCCAGGGTGGGAGGGCGTGGGGGCATGTGGTGGATGGCTCAGCTGGTGGCTTGATAGCGCTTGCTGTGTCCCCAGTCCAGCTGTGTCCCCAGCAGAAGAAGCTCCATGACCTGAGCTCTAAGGGCTTCGTGAAGTGACACACCTGCTCAGGCTGAAGCCTGGGTGCCAACACCAACAGACACAGCTTTCTGGGGCGAGCAGTCAGCCCTGTGCCTTGCTGCCTTTTTCAGGAAGGTGAAGGTTAGACAGAGCACTCTTTTAAAGACATAAAGAGACCAAATCACTGTTACTGCTCCTGGTGCAATACATGGATGCTAATGAGGCCTGGCTCAAAGGATCACCACATCCAGCCTTGAGGGTAGCTCCTGCTGTTGCACTGGTCTCCTGAGAAGTCCAAGCATCCCTCCTGGATCACTTCTCTATGCTGCTCATTTACCACCAGTTGTATGAGTACAAAGCCCAGTAAAAACATACAGGATTAGCTGTTCGTGTAGTTGAGGTGTCTTGTGAGCACAGAGGAAGTTCTTGCAGAATAAACATAGCAGGACAACATTTTTAAAAGAAGTCACTGATGTTGTGGGTGTTCCCAGTCATGAACTCGTATTGCTAACAAGTATATACCGATGGGAACATATGCAAAGGCAAACATGTCTTTCTCATAGTGAAGCCCTACTTGTTTTTTAAGGTGCTGCTTCTTCTTCATGTGAGCTGTGCTTCATATCATATCCCTTCAGGGACATTTAATCATGGAATCCTTTAGATTGAAAAGACCTTTAAAATCCTGAAGTCCAACTGTAAACCTAATGGTGCCAAGTCCACCTCTAAACTATGCCCTTAAGTGTCACATCTGTATGTCTATGGAGCACCTCCATGGAAGGTGACTTCCTGAATTCCCTGGGCAGCTGATTCTGGTGGCTGGCCACCTTTTGGTGAAGAATTTGTCCTAGTGTCAAAACTAAACCTCACTTGATGAAACTTGAGGTTGTTTCCTCTTGTTTTATCCTTTGGCACTCAGGAGAAGGGACTGACCCCGCCTGGTTACATCCTCCTGTCTACCTCCTGTAGAGGGCAATAATGTCCAGCCTCCTTTTCTCCAGGCTAAACAATGCCAGCCCCCTTAGAGAGCCTCACAGGACTTGTGCTCTACCAAACAAATTGATGGAGGTGAACATTTTATCAGAGGAAGTCAGAGAGGCAAAATTTTCTGCAGAAGTGTAGTGATCTATGAACATGTGAAAAATAAATGCCTCCTCAAGTTAACACACTTATGAAAACTAGAGTGACACTAGCATTTCTATGTTTATAGCAGCCTTTCACTGGAAACTGTCTGCTTTTCAGTGGACAATTCATTACACCATATTTAGCTTGTTTATACCATAAATTGGCTGTCCTATCACAAGAGTTGGGGTGAATAATCCTATGAAAATGGTACAATAATTCTCTACTGTCAGCTAGAGAAAGACTACACAAAGAAAGACACTGCTTTTGCAAAATGAAATTTTTGCAAGTGTTTAGGAATTTTGTCAAACCAATCAGTTGCTTTGTCAAGGTAAAATAGTATAGGCAGTAAAAGGTAGTTATGTAGTAAAATTAGGTTAATAATAAGTAAAGGTAATGATTTAAAGTACAGGGATGAAATTATTTATTGTTTGTCTTATGGATTTTTGCTGCTCATGTTATTTGCTTTGGAGAAGGGGAGAATATCCTACTTTTCTTTGCTATGGATATTCTGAGAGTCTTTGAGAGATCAAGAACTGATTAGGCAGGGCCGAGGTGGGAGACATCCCCAGGCCTCTACCACACTGTTAACCTGTGATTTTCAGGGGTACAACCATTTGCCTCAAGTGATGTCAGATTGCAAAATAATCCTTACAGTCTAGAAGGTAGTTGTGATTCTTGTGCATGACAGTGACTCTGTCATCTGTCAAGTCAAGTGCTGTATATGAATGTGAAAGTTTGAACAACACCATTCATGGTTTGATGATGGCCACATCTCTATGGTCTCTTATCCCTCATACCAAAATCAGAGACTATCAAAAAGCAAGGATGTATTTACCTGTTGGTGAATGATTAAATTAGTGTCTCTCAGCTGAGGTCAGCTGAGGCTGTTCAAAGGCTGTCCTCCTAGACTGTGGCAAATAGAAATGTGTCCACCAAAACACACAGTTTATGTCATTTAGTTTATTTTGTGAATGTGATGCCTATGGATGATCTACTTATTTCCCTAAGACATGGCTCTAGAAAGTATTTTTAGACTTCAACAGATTCTGCTGCTACTTGTTTTCAATGCCTTTGATATTATGCTCTAACAGAGAGCCTTAAAAATAAAATTTCTTGTACAGGATGGGGCATAAGAAAGGTAAAGCAGCTTATTTTTTAAAGAGAGTGCCTATCAGCTGAAAAGTGAAAGGTTAGGTTACTGAAGTGAGAAATACTATAAATCCTTCAGGAAGCTGGTGAACAACAATGTGACTTTCTTGGCTTTGCTGGCATGGGTGTCTTTTCTGCTTGTCAAAGACAAGGTGGTTTAAACGGAGAGAGCATCTCATCCTTTGCTATATGGTAAACCATCAGCTTTTTTTTAAATGCCTTATGAAACCAAGACTTTTCCTAGTGTACTACAGGAAAAACAGAAGCTTATTTTCTCACTTGAAGCAGGCATCTGCAGTCAGTTTGTCTTTACTGTGGCTGCTCTGAGATTTACCTGTACTCATACATGCTCATTGTGATCAATCCATGGAAATGAAAACATAGAAAAAAAATTAGCATAAAATATATGTTAGCTTCTTGACTCATCCTTTCATACAGTCTCCCAGAAGCAAAAGTAATTTGATACAGAGTTTTAATGTCTTGGAGATAGCTGTGCTAAATTGTGATAAGTTATACGTGAAGTACATCAGGGTTACAAGATGTGTTAAAAGTAAAGTCTGGCTTGAACCTGTTTAATACAAGCTGTTCATCCATGAGGCAATAGCTTATCAAAGACAAGTTGTATCAGTCAGCATCAAGAAGAACAGAGTAGAAGACGTGCTACAGTAGCTGTGAGTAGCACATGAAAAGCCATTTTGTGGATATATATTTATATGTCTGTGTATATATATATATATATATAAATATATATATATATAGGTGACCTTTTGTTCCTTCTCAACAGCAACAATAACAACAACAACAACAAAACTAAGGGAACTTACAGTTGGGAGCTACCTAAATGAGGATGATGAAAATTTCAATTGCACTGAGTAAATGTGATGGGATTTTATTTACTTCTTGTTGTGTATCTTTTCATCCAGCTTCTAGCGTATGAAGTTGCTTGGGATTTGGTTTTCTTTTGGTATTTTGGTTTCTTTTGCTTTTGCTTGTTAGTTTTAGGGGTTTTTTTGGGTTTTTTTATGTGTAAGAGTTATTTGCTGGGACAATTGAATGTGAATCCAGCTAGACAGACAATGAGTTTGGTTTATGTCTTTCTCCATCACTCTGGAAGAAAGGGCTTATGTTGTTAATTAATGATATTGTACAGATGAGGACAAAGAAAGATTTAAAATGTCCTAACATGTCTTTTTCTTCCTTAGCTTCTGTGGCTTCCCAAAAATGCCTCTTACTCCCTCTTTTAGAAGAACATTTCTCCGATGTATCTGCTCATCCAGTGTTCTGCTTATATGAAGTTATTAATATAATTTAATCCTATAATGACCATGATTCCTTTGTACTTTGCAAAGCTATTTGCATCCAATCAGAACAGAAAAGTGCTTTATAATTACTGACAAGTAAGAGAATTGGATTCATCACAGGCCATCTCAAGTCTGTGTCTTTCATCTTGAGGATCAGATGCTTCTCTGTGTTTTAAGTGCAGAGTTCCATAGCTTGATGCTCTCATACAGAATAAAATTCTTTGATTTTTCAGCTGCATTTAGTGAAGGCTTAGATAAGTTTCTTCTCATATTCTTCAATAATAATAATTCTTTGCTTTCTTAAAATCTCATTGAGATCTCTGAAAACAGACTGAGAATCAATATGTGAAAGCCATGATTATTGAGTAGTTAACAAAACCCAAAGCTAAGTCTGACTGGAAAATTGTAATGAATAGCTAACTGCTTATCCCTATAATTAGAAAAGTCTTTGCTAAATTTCTTATTATAATAACAATTGTTTAAACTGCCATTAATCTTAAAATACTGAATCCAGAAACTAGAAGTAAAGGCAAATTGCTGTTCGAGATCTAAAAATTGCTTCACTTTGTGCTTCTTTTAAGTGAATTTTAACAGGAGAAAACCTCAAAGGTTATTTTCTGGTAGGCCTCATTAATTCAGTTTCAGATGTCTCTGATCCTGAAGCTATGTTGTTCAAGCTTAATTGGGTTTATCTACTACCAATTGACACTTCAATTAGCCACACATCTGCAGTAGTTTTACACTTGGACCATTCCTGTGTAAAATTAATTCTCTCTAATAATCTGAATTTAAATAGTAGTATTTCTGGTTTGCAGAATCAAAGAATGTCTATTGGAAGAATATCTAATTCACACAGGAAAAAGGATGATTCTCCACAAATTGGTCTGTATGTGGAGAAACATTAGATTTTTCACATTTCTTGCAGATGATTAAGTTTTCAAGTTAACTTGATTTAATTCTTTTAAGAGAAGTATCATATCATGCGAAGAACCAGACATACTGAATGTTTGCATATTGTGCTGCACAATGGGACTCCTAAGAGTACCCAGGTGCCAAGCCATGGTAAGGACAGAATCCAGCCCGTAGTCTTGCCTTTTGTGTTCACTGCCCAAGGCTGAAGAAGATGAAATGGCACAGGAAATTCCCAATTCAGTGTGCATTTTATTGTGTACAAGCGTGATTTAATTCAGTATTGGGAAAGTTGGTTGTTTTTTGGACACTATTGGAACTGAATTTCACACCTGCCGTGGGATTGCAGTACTCAGATAGATACCCAGATGTATATATTTTGGGATGACTGCCAAACTTAGTAGATCCTTAGATCTACTTAGTTTTTGATCAACTTAGTAGAACCTGAGCTGTGAGAAGGATTTCCATCTCAATTAATATCTTCTGTAGAATCAAGCTTGTGTTAACTTAGTGTTTGAGAGACATGTGGGTCAGGCCATGTTTATGAAGTTACATAACAGGTGGCAACAGATTTCAGTGAACTTCTTGTAGCAGGAAGAGGGAACCTCTCATTCTAAGGTGAGGACTACATCAGCTATAAGAAGTAATAGTAATTGAAGGAAAATATTTGTTGATATAAACCTTTCTTATTTTCTGTATTGTTTAATGCTGTGTTTTGGGCACTGTAAGCATCAATGCATGCAATAACTCTACATCCATCTGGAGTTCATTTGGTGGTAACAGTTTCTATGGTGCTGTGATGCAATCTTTTGCTGATCTTATGCTATTGATAACACCACTACCTTTAAGAAAATCTGTAGTTTTTACTCAGACTCTAAAACAGCTCCATTTTAGATGCCTGTGTGTGGAAAAAATGCTGGTGCTTCATTTTTTTTTTTTCCTCTGCATTTTTTATTTTTTATATCTTTGTTAACTTCTTGCAGTGGAGCAGGATTTTATTGTTTTATTGATATGGGAATACAGTGAAAAGTAGATGTTTTTAAGAGAAACTGTTTTTATGAATAAGGATATAATTTATTATTTAGTGTATTAACAAGAAATTACATTCTCCTCTTGATTCAGTAGCTGCATGTAGAGTAAAAAGAACACAGTTTGAAGTCTACAGTGCTTGAGTTTTGTTAGCTTTTATGTTACATAATCTTAATTTCACAACAGCAGTTCTCACAGCAGGCTAGGAACACAAAGACCATATTGTACTTAAACAGACTGTTATATCCTTGTTGCAGTCATGAGCCTGTGGAGCAACGTAGGCATTTGTGCTTTAAGGAAGGGCTGAAGCAACGTGCCTCATCACTGCAAGCACCACTGGTTGCCTGCTCCAGTGTGTCTTTCTGGTCATTTCCTGAGAAGAACCTACCTCTGCTTGGCTTATTATGCAATATTATATTAGGGGGATGGAGGGAAAGGGAATGAAAAGGCATCCTTGTAAGTGTGTTTACAACATGAGTATTTAACTGAATGACTCTCTTGTCCTTATTCAGTGATCTACAAGTTCCTTTTATAAGGATTGTTGCATCTTTCACAATGTTTCTACCTCTGCATAAAACAGGTTACAGATAGTGTGTTTGTTCAATAATGCTCCACATAGAAAGTCAGGGAAATGACCTTTAAAGAATAAAGTAAAGTAGTAGTTTAATAGTTAATAGACAGTATTAAAAGATTGTGAGACACTTGCGAAACAAATTATTAAAACACTTCTATCATTTCTTTACAGATTCTGGACAACCAGGAAGTCCAAGCCACAATGATCCTGCCAAGAATCCACCAGGTAAATACAAGTTCCAGAACAGTGCATCTAACATTGTTTGAGAACAATGATACTAGTGATAATAGCAAAAGAGAGTGTAATTGGTTAGCAACTGTCTTATATATGTACTTATATATATATCAGTATATATGATCAGGACAAGCTGTGATCTTAAGTTGCTCTAAACAGGCAGTGCCTTAGTTGCAGTTTCATCAGCATTCATTTAATATAAGGAGTTTTTCTTTCATCTCACGATTTTTAGATTTTTTCTAAGTGTGGATGGATAAGGAGGAGTGGGGATAGCAAGGAAACAAGATCTCAAATGACAATTTTTATCAAAGTCTTCCAGTGTTACCAGTTTTCTTCCATCTCAGACAAAAGACAATTTACCTATGTGCAAACTCTGTGACTGAGCTATTAGCTTTTTTACTTTTCGTATGTGCTTTATAATATACAAATATGTTAATTTAATTTTTTTTTGTATCAGATCAGAGCAGTCTTTGATGATGTTAATGCATCATGGCTAGTGACACTTGACATTCCTTTGAGAGAGATGTTTGTGTAAATGGTTCTTCAAAGGATTCTTTTAAAATAAAAATACAAGAGAAAATCAAACCCAGGCTTTGCCATTACAGTCTGTTTAGACAAAAGGTTCCTTAAATTTTTATGAGGTTGTCCTTCTAATCAATTGGGCTGTGCTAGTAAATCTTGTAAACCTCTGCCATGTCATGAATTTTTCCAGAGTAAGACAAACAATTGTGACCGACACATTATCACTTCTTAATGACCAAGGAGTGACTCCACCCAACATCATTACATTGTATCTTCTTCTTTTTAGTTCTCAGAAGATATGTGTATCTAAAAGAAGCTGCAACTCAGTTTTATTTTCTGAATCCAAAATTAATCATATTCTGACTAGGACGTATTTTTGTGTTGCTGAGCTATTATCATATACATGGATATTTTCTGGGTCTGTTACAATATTAGGATAAACAGTCTGCTTTGTGGTTGGACAGTTATGCAGTATGAATATGATCAAAGTATTTCTCTATTTGTGAAATATGTCATGGGTACTGTGTGTGAATATCCAAAAGTGGGAGAACCATCAAAGATTGTTATACAAAAAGTCATATTCCTATAATATAAACCCCAGATACATATACTTGAAGATAGCAGATGTATGTTAGAGATAAGAGAGCAGAACAAGTCAAATAACATCCTTCTAAGCTCTAGTGCAAGTGATTTTTTTTTCTTCAAGGAATGGTATAGGCTTGTTATAAGTTTCAATTGGAGACTTTGATGCTGTTTCTTTCCAAACTGTGTGGGACGCTGAGAGTGGAATTTTACTTTTCTATTAAATACATGCCATACATTATGTAGAATAGTGGTTGAAAAGCTCAAAGGAGCACATTTTCTCATAAAATAAATATGAAAAGTTTCCCAGTGGATAATTACAGTTTTTGAGACTTGGACTATTTAGCTGTAGAGAATTTATTTTGCTTTTAGAATATCTCTGTGAGTGCAAGAAAAGAAAAATTCATTACCTTACCTCTTGTAATTTTGAAGGATTCTTTGTACCTTCTGGGTTTGGGAAGCTGAAGGCAGGGTCAGCTCTCCTTCAACGGGTTTTAAAATTCTAGTTTTGAAGTATCATTAACATTTGGAGTAGGAAGGTAGAAGTATGTATTTTACTAGTGAGAATCACACCCTGTGGTGAGTCCAGTCTCTCCAGCCCTCAGCCTTAATTCCAGCAAGGAGTAATCTTGTTGCCAGTATCAGAGCCTTGGGGACGCAGCAGACAAGCTCTGTAGGCTTTCTCGTGGGTAGACTTGTGAGTCAAGATGTAACATCTGACAAACTCCACTGTCTCAGAAGGTGGAGGGACGTAGAAAACAGGTAACTTCTGCTGATTCCATCATGAAACTTTCTGCTTAAAATATTAGCTTAACACTTTCTCATGATTTGGAGTCACTGCAGCCAGCATTATTCCTTTGCCTGCTGCCAAGTGGGGACAGAAAATAGAAGCTGTGCCTTGCTTCCCTTGAAACCCTCCATTCAAGCAGAGACAGAAGGATAATTGAATGTCATTCGCTGGAGGATGACCTTCTAGCTTTGTTCAGCTTCCCTGTGTAATAGTGTTTTGGAGTTAAACTAGCCAGGTGAAAGTGCTGTGGTTTGTGGGACATCAGAATATATTCTGGGGCTGTGCAGCAGAATGAGAAGGAATTGCATGCCATTCAGATTCTCTGGGAAAAGCACCACTGTCCTATTCTTTCTTACTAAACTTCACACGATTCTTATTATTAGAGCCAGACAGTCACTACTGTGAGAACCCTGGAGGATATCCACTCTGAGGTTTGTTTTCAGTCCCAGGCCAGGAGTATGTGGATTGGTAGTGCCAGGAGGGTTGTTCTTCCATCATGATTTGTTCTAGTGCCTGTATGTCAAGGAGCCAGGATGCTGGCAAGGGATGTGTGCTGTTAGCTTTTGGATGCCACCACCTTCACCAAGATACTGCCAAGGAAGAGGATGCTGGAAACTGAGTGGTAGTTGGCAAAGCTGTTGGTGTTAAGAGTGGATTTTTTTCTAGGGCTGGCGAGACTGTTGCATTCTTTAGGGTGTCTGGTAATTTGCTGTCCTAACAACAAGTTGGAGAGAGGGTAGTGTCATTTGCCAAACAAAAGAACATTAAGAGCATTTGTTGGAATTCTTTACAATATGTTCCTAAAAATATATGGAATATTTTGATAGTCCAACGCAGTATCAAGATCTGTGGTTTAGCTTGTGGTGAAAGTGATATGTAGCTTTTGTAGCTAAATCCAGAGGTATCCTACTCTGAGTTTTATTTTTCAATGACTTTGAATTATATGTTTTATAAAATATATTTAAAAATATATATTTATATTAACATATTTTTATAAAGCTTGAGTCTTGCTTTTCAGAGAGCTGGGTTGCAAATTTTGCTTCTCTGCAGGTACTATTAAATAAGTTCCAGACAGATGAGCAGAATTGAACTGAGAGAGGAGAAAAATCTGAACGCACATTGTCTGCATCAGCCTTCATGTTTCTGGTATCTAAAAGTTTGTGCTGTGCTAGCACAGTCCTAACTATTAAAAGTTTACATTATTTAAAAGAGACAATGTGCATGACAAAGGCCCCAATGTGGATGTCTGAACGAACAGAGGCACACCTGATTAGGAGTTTGAAAATAATCGCATTTTTGCACACAAAAGAAAAACACCAGCAAGCCGCCAAAACCCAAATGCAACCAAAGTACTTTAGGATGTCTTATTTGTTACTTTGTGCCCAGAATGTTTTGAGCTATTGCTGAAGCAGTCTCTTAAGGGTAACCTAGAATAGCAGTTTCAGTGTAATGCTGCATTATTATTTGCTCCCTGCACCTCCCATAGATCTTTTATACACCTTAAGAAAATCTAAAAAATCAGCTTTCACAAGTGTATCTGAACATATGTGCAGATGTGCAGGAAGTATGTGCAGTGGTGTGGCAGGATATGTACTGAAGACAGAAGATGTCCTCTTTCAGTAAATTAATCTGTTAAGCCTAAGAAAATTATGAGGGTTAGTAAAAAGAGAAAAATATTTAGAACTGTAATTAAGCTAATGATATTGACCCTGACCATAACAATGTGGTCTTCAGAGATACAGTTCTTACTAACCAGTTCTTCTAGGTGAGAGTTTCCTAGATTTTGCTTATTCTTCCCTTTTCTGCCTGCTGGCCACAACTACTCGATATTAATAAAACTTCTTGCTATTTTCCATTGATTTGAGAGTGCTGCTTGGCAGGTTTGATTTATACACCAGCTTTAACACAACTGTGTCGAGTTGTTGCTGTGTTGTGCAAATCTTTGAAGACAGCCTTTTAAAGCTACTAAAATGGACTAAGAAATTGCATTATTGATAGAGTTAACCCTGTGTAGGGTCTGGATAGGACAGTAAGGAGAGTCAATTTGCTGAAAGCTTGCAACCAGTTTCTTTTTGTATGGATGCCCTCTAGATTTTGTAGACATATTTGTCCAGAATTGTGGAATACAAAACATAGTTTTGCAGAAAGTGCAAAGGAAACCTAGCTGTCCTGTCAGGACAGAGAGATATGAACCTTTTTTGGTGAGGGAAGATGAGTGTGTTCAGGTTTTTCCTTTGATCCAAGCAGATGAGTTCAGAGGTTACTAGAGCTGTTTTTCCTAGCAAATGGCAAACACTAGATTTGTATCTGCTTGGATTTTTTTACTGATAGAATTTATTCCATTTTAGCTGGCTAAAAAAATATTTTCATATAAAGTTTTGTGACTCTATAAGATCAGTCAGGTTGCAGAGAACTCAGGTTTGAGCATGTGTGGTGATGAATATTAAGTTTTTTTCACTTTTAGGTGAAGAGATGGAAACTCTGTCTGCCTCTTTGCCTTTGGTTCTCCCATTGGTTCTCTTCTTTCCTCCACAATAACCCATTATCTGTTGTCAGGGAATTTGCCTAAGGATGAAATCCTTATTCTGAATGATGCCTAGGTGGCTGAAACTACAGGCCCAGCCTCACTGTCCTGGAATTTTTTTTCCTCTTCTATTTTCCCTAGAAATTTTATTTTAGGAACCACTTCCAAGGAAGACCTGAGTGAAATAATCAATTCTGGAGTTTGTTTTGTTTTGTTTCTTAATTAAAGTATGTGTTGCCAAAAAGCTTGCAATGAGCCTCACCTATCTCTCAATATGCAAATCTATCTTGCAGCTGTAGAGCCCCAAGGGCTTTTGTTGCACTTTCAGATGGCCTAGCAGACACAGGGAGAACAATTTTTTGTTTGGTTCAAGCCCTTAGAAGTATGTAATAAATTTGCCTATATATATTTTTCTGTTTTGGATAGATGTATTTCAGTTTTAAGTTTTAGAAAGTGCAGTTTCAGAAATAACCTCTGAAGATGAATGTGGTCTCAACCTTTGTGCCCTTTTGGAAATGCAATAACCAAATATCTTTGAGTTGTGAATGTCTCAGACCACGGATGCTTTCATTATTTTACCCTATTGCAAGCTACCCTCTAGTGGGTGGAGAATTAGCCCCATAATTAATTGGAATAGAAGAGATATTCCCTGGCCTCATGTGGAAGCAATGATGCCTCAGTAGCATTGTGGGGAATTCAAACAGAAATGTATCTAGATAAATACATATTCACCTCTTTTTCAGCATAAGAGTGGATAGCCTGAAATGATTGCTGTTTCTCATATGGTTGCAGCTGTACCATCTCATACAGTGGTCTTCAAATAAAACAGGGTTTGGTTTGGTCAGATCTTGATTCTCTGTGAAGTTCTCCCTTCCCAAATGCTCTACAAGTTATAATGTCAGTGATTGAGAGATAATATTTTCTTTATAAGCTTCCCAGTGCTGAGCTGGAGGGAGTGGTGTGAGGTGTTCTGGGTCAGTGCCCAGCTGTGGTGTCTTGGCACTTGTAGTCCTGCACCAGTTGTACAGCCCTGTTTTCCAAAAGAAAGTGTTTTTGGCCTTTCAGGATAGTTTGGGGTTTGGTGTGGGTGATTGCTGTTGTCTACTGGTTTAGGTTTACATTTACATTCTTGTTTGCATTGACTGTCCCTCTTGATGAACCTGCTGCATGAATGAATGATGCTGTGATCAGTTCTCATGCTGGTTCAGATGCTGTTGTGTTCAATGGTGGATGTGATGATTTTTCCTTCAAAGCATGTGCAGAGAAAGAATTTACTAAAAACTCTTATGTTACCAGTTAGAGTTCCAGAAACCTGCTTTGACATCAGAAAATTCCCTTTTGGTACCTGCTAGTCCTATAGGTGATAGAAAGCAGTTTCCCCAACTTTTTCTTAAATATTGGCTGTAGTTTCAGTACAACCTGAGACCCTCTGGAACAGAAGTCAATATGCATATGTGTTATTTACCCTTTCTGTTTCTTGCTAGGTTTCAGGGCAACTCACTTCTTGAATTCTAGTCGTGGATTTCAGAGTCCATTAACCCTGGTTCTTACTTCTTCAAATTACTGCAACATAGATGACTATTGTTCTGACTATAATTTTGAGGATGTCAGAAATCTCATTTGTTTCTGAAAATGGCATGCTTGGCTTTTTAGCTCCTTGTGGTGCTAAAAGTTCAATGGAATCAGGGGGTCTTTTCACAAGCTTGTTTCCTGTCCCAGTTATAACAGTGCAACCTTTAGGAAAAAAGCCCCAAACTAAGCCAGGTGTTTGCTACATGAGTGGAGAATGTTGTGTGCTAATAAAAATAGCCTCATTCTCTAGGCAGACCTTAGTTCAACTGCTTAAATGATATCATCACTGAAATCTTCTTTGTCAATGCTTGGCAAATATTATCCACCCATATCTGTCTTTAAGAGATTCTGTTTTGGTAGTTTCTGGTAATATTTTTCAGGTACTGGTTTCAAAATGCATGCAGTAAGAAAACAAACTACATGTCTGCTGACTGAATTTTGACTCACTAACAGAGTGAGTCTAGTTTCTCACTACCACTTCTGACTGTAAATAGTATCTGTACAAAGATGCAGCTAGGAGCATCCAGAACATTACTCTGCATAACTTAAAGATTATATACAGCTCTGTCCTGTTAACCAAGTTAAAGTTTTCAACCTTTATTCTTACAGTAGCTTCTGATGTTGCATATATTTTTCTTATTGCTAATAAATCTATCTACTATTGTATAATTCCTCTTTTTAAAGATCTGGAAATAAAAGTGTATTAATACAAATTGTTCCCAGCACTGGTTGGATCCTCACCCTTTTATAAGTTGCTCAAAACCAAGGCAATATCAATGAGAAAACTATATTTATAATCATACCAGGAAACAGTTTTATGCTTAGGCCCTAGCCAACATGAAACAGAACATAAACAGGCATTCTATTCATAAAAGTACAATTAAATCAGAAGACATAAAAGGACCAGTTAAAAATTTGCAAACCTAAACCTCACTAGTAAGCTTTTAAGTAATATGAGGACAAGCTTGTTAGAGTGATTGTTTGGGCAAACTGAAATTATTTTTCAGTCAGTTGAAACTACTTTATTTCCTGCCCCTCACCCCCACCTTTAACTTTTTGCATGGTTAGAACAATTAAAAGCTAGACTTGTAACTCATCTCTTCAAGGAGTAGCACAAGGCATAGTGCAGAAATAGAGTGGGAGAGGTGCAAGGACTAGGGCAGTGACTTCTACAGCAGCTGGAGGCATTGCTGAAGCTTTCTGCCTTTCCTGACTGTATATGAAAACTTGATCAGAACTATGACTTGGCTTAACTGTTCTTTCATCTTTGATGCCACTTGCCTGGCCATTGTGGAATTGTGTGGAAACTGTATTTTTCATGAGTGATTTTTCTTTAAAAAAGATAAGGAGAGAAATATTTTATAGTCACCATGTACAAAAACTAGGAGAAAAATATAAAAATCCACTCTCATATATGGGTTTTGGAAGTTATACTACATCTCACTACAGCAGCCCTGTCAGATATTCTCCTTTTGTATAAATCAGATTTTTAAGAATAATGACAATTAGTAATGTGTATTTCAGAGCATATCATCTCTCAGGTAGAATGAGTTTTATTAAATAACAATTCTCAATGCTTTTTTTATGTTTGAATGATAAAGACAGGAAAGTGTTATCATGACCATCCAAAGATAAAGTAAATTGTCTGTGAGGAGTACTGTAGGCTTATCAAGTGCATTAATGTCTGTACTGAACAGGTTAGAAACACACATCAAGAGTGCTAAGGCTCTTTAACACAGTAATGTAAAGTGGGCATTAGGGAGCGGCCAATCAAAAAAACTAGTAAAGCCTATACTGTATTAAGTATATTAATGTACATCACATATTTTTAACTTGTGTGAAGTGTAATAGTGTGAATATAAATGTTAAATCCTACTCAGTGGTGTGATCAGCTTCACACCATTGTTTATCTCACACCATAAGCAAAAATTTCCTATACTGCTTACCCTTTGCATGCAGTCTTTCTGTTTAACCTCTATCTTATATAAAATGCATGTTTCCACAATGAATTACAGCAATTTAATTTAATGGCGCAGAATATTTTACTCTTGCACAGCTGGGTGCCAAGTACAGTTATATAACATACCATAGTTTATCTTCATAACTGGGTGAAACTTTTGAAGTTCACTGGTGTTGGACCTTAACATGCACCCAAGAGTCAGCATTGGAGTCCCCCTTCCCTGTTAGAACATAAAGCTCAGGATGAAGTTGCTCAGCATTATGACACAGATTGTTTATTGTTGCATTAATTCTTTGATAATAATTTGTCAGATTACATAGAGAAAAAGTCAAGCTGTTTTTCATGTTGATTGTGATCAAAAATAGCTGCAGTTTCCCTTTCTTTCCTTATGCCAGCCAAAGCACTTGCATAAATTTGTAGATGTCATTATTTTTGGCCCTTTCCAAGGCAGGATGGAACCTGGGTGAAAGACATGTCCCATCAGTCAACAGTGCATCCTATTGTGAGGGGATGAAAGATGATAGTACCACTTGTTGGCAAAAGACTTTCCCTGCTCTCATTTCATTATCACAAGGAGAGAGAGAAGCACTGTATTGCTCTTTATGTTATATATGTATTCTCAGTGTTGCCAGTGAGAAAAACTAGGAATCCGTGAGGGCAGACTGATATGTGTCTGGGTGTGTACACATGCACACAGGTACACACCTGTGTTCTTACATACAGAATCAAATACAGGCTTTTTCTTCTTTTAATATGAGCCTTGGGTCTTGTTCTCACTGTAATGATTGCTTGATTAATCTATACATGGCTAAAGCTCCTCTCAAGTTAGTCTGGCTTGAATGGGAGACGTTGTGCTTCAGAGCAGTTGTGCTTGGATAAACAGCAGAGAAGTTCAGTCATGTCTCGTTACCAGCTTCAGGGCTAGCTGCATGTTGTACACTGGCTTTATGCCACACTTCACTTATGAGCCAGCAAAAATCAAGAAAATATTTTTTCTTTGGAAATCTCACTTCCATGTAGTACTTTAGATTGTTCCTGCTGGAGGAAACAGGCGGAGAAGGGAAAGATTGCCATTACTTGAGGAATTACTTGTGTTCATCCAACTTGTCTGATCTTAGATTAAAAAACAACAACTGAGGAGGAAAGAAAAAGTAAAAATTTACTGTTTGCATTTTTTATTATATGGGTATACCAAGTTCTGTCAAACAAAAAAGTAAATATTTCAGAAGCTATGCCATAATGTTTTCATCCACACTAAAAACATGGGGAAATACTGGAAGAGAATGTAGAAAATGAAAGAGAAATATCTCTTATTTCTTAGACACCACAGAGGGGCTGGAAATATCCAGGTGAAGGATGGTAAGAGAGGAAAAAGTAATGGCTATGGAGAAAATCTGTTGGAAAATAGAGAGAGAGAAATATGGAAGGAAGCGAATTAGAAAGGATGGGAGACCTGAAGAGCTACTAGTGGGAATAAAGACATGCAGGAATAGTGCATGAAGTGACATTGACTGGGAGATGAGAAGTTGCCTGCACTGGCAGAACACTGCTTAGGATGATCCTACAGGGCTGCAGGGCTCTGTGCACCCGTGGTGCTTGGTCATGGGATGGCTCTCAGCTGGGAAAGACTGACACTCTCCTACAGCGTAACAGAGATGGTGCAAAATATGCTTGGTCAGGTAGTTCCTATTCTTCCAGCTTATGTTCTCTAGTGCACTGCTTCTACCTACACCAGTTAATAATACCAGAGGTGGTGCATGAGGCAGCTCTGTGGGACTAATAAGCAGAGAAAGGCATTCTTTTTGCCTCTGCCCTCTTTTTGACCCTGGAATGCAAGTAGAGTTTTTCCAGATATACCAAGGAGAGACCTCTGAAGTAAAGTGTACTAGCTTTACAGTTACTTTTCTGATTATAGTGGCCATGTTTTTGCTAAACCACTTGAAGATAAAAGAAATCCAAAGAGAATAGCACCAAACCACTGTTTTCTAAATCAGTCGATATTCCAGTAGGTGTACTTTTTGTTTGTTTGTTTTGTTAGTTAAGACATCTGGAATACTTTTACTCCTTCAGACATTGGGAACGGAAAATTGACAGTTTGTTTCCAAATGAAAAAAAATATGTGTTTGTTTGGAAAAGAGACTAGAGTAACCACAGTAAGAAATTCTTAGTACACTGTCTCACATGAAGAAAAATTAAAAAGTAATACTGTTGAAGCATCAGTGTGCACCAAGGATGGATTTAAATGCTTTTTTTTTTAATGGTTGTTATTACTAGCTGTAAAAGGCCATGACACTATGTAATCTCAAAATCACTAATACAGCTTTTGCAGTGATTATTGATGTGAGGCTTCCACAGAAACATGGGTTTCTTAGTTTTCTTTGCATAGGGTTGCTAGTTACACTAGTGAGATGCAAAGACAGGAATGCTCTATGGGGAAATTGCTTATCCAGCTGATACTGGATATTTCAATACTGACTTAACATTTCAAGATAATAGTAAAAGAAACTAGTTTTGAGACACATTTTTGATGAATAGCTGGGGACTAAGTATATTGCTTGTTAGTTTTCATATACTTTTAAAAAAGTGCTCTATCACAGACCCTTAAGATGTTTTTGCACTTTTGCCTGAATTTCAGCTTACATTAGATCCTGTGATCAGCTTTGAGTGTTCTTTGTATATTATTGTTCTGGGACTCTGTTAATACCATTATTAGCTGGTGTATCAATCAATTTATCAATAGTTATTTATTAATCTTCTCATTATGCTGACTAGGGTTCTGTTGTCTTTTTCAGTGTACCTTGAGGACAGTTTTGTGAAATCCGGAGTATTCAACGTGTCAGAACTTGTGAGGGTGTCAAGAAGTAAGTCAATATTTGTGTTTAATAATTTCCAAAGCCAGCCATAAACAATTGAAGGTTTTTGCCTTGAACTTTTTTCTCTACAAAACATAAGATGCATAGGAAATGCCCATAACCATGCACAGTTTTTGATATATTTGACCAGAGTATTACATTATATCTGACCACAGTATTAAAATCCATCTTGCACGTGTTAGTAATAAAATAGATAGTTCTTCTTCTGTCTCTTTGATATTTAAAGATGGAATCAATTTGTTATATCTCCCTCTGCACACCTAGTGGTCTTATGTTTCAATAAAATTACCATATAGAGCAAAACCTTCTATTGTTAGATTTACAGTTTTTTAAAGGTACCCTACACATCCTTGGATATTGCTGAAAAGACCAGATTATTCATTTAGTTTTTTTGGGTATTTTTTTTTTTTTTTTTTTTTTTTTTTGTTTTGTTTTTGTTTTTGTTTTTGTTTTTGTTTTTGTTTTTGTTTTTAAATTTGTAGCTCTTAAAATAAAATCACTATATGGTTATAAAGTATGATCAACAATGTATTAAATATTTGTGTTTCTTTTAGTCTTAGCATTGGCTGTAACTGAATTTTTAATTGCATTGTCTTGTTTTGGCATATTACACACATTACGCATAAAAATCCTCATAAAAAATAAATATGAAAATACAGGTGAAGTTTTGACTGCAAAAACAAAAACCAAAAAGAATATGAGATCTCTTTTGTTGACATCCAGCAATGGTTATAATAGTATAGGATAGAATCTATCCACATTTTCATTTTGAGTTTTTTCCTAATCCTTTCTTTTCTCCATTTACTATCAATACAATTAAAGTATTTCTCTCAAGACATTGTTAGGAAGTAAAGAAGAGTAATTGAAAGTTATAGTTAGAAGTGTCCACAGTGATGATGCCAGCATTGTAAAAACTGAATGGTCCAGAAAAATCACTTTTCTGGAGACATGAGGATGAAGTCAAAGAGGCTCCCAAAATTTCCAAAATGTTTGTGCATATTTTGAACAAGTGTTAACTAATGCAGGGTCAGGGTGCTTGAGGAATGTAATTATCTTACTGAGTCTTCAGATGGGTTATTTAATTTTCTGTGGTCAGAAATCAATATTCAACCACTAAAACTATGTTAAATCCTTCAGCAAAACAGTGAGCATTGCAGTCCTGCAGTGCTAAGGCATATCCTGTTTTGTGCTTGCTGAAGATATGGTTTTGCTGTTTTAGAAGGCTAAGGATGTGTGAATTATAGCTTTCTTTTTGTTGTCAGGTGGTTAAGTACATTTTAAAGTATAAGGCCATTTAGGTTAAAAAAGAAACAATATTGTAATTATGCTATGAAACTGCACGTTATGCAGCTGTTGTACATGATATACTTCTAATAATAAGCATTAAAGCATGTGGTTTCTGTGGGACTTCTTACCATGCATTTGTTTAACCTCAAGCCGCAACAGAGTTGTACTTAAACTGTCAGGAAAAATACAAACCTTCAAACCCATTACACAACATGCAATTATTCTTGCAAGTGCCAAAGGTAGTTAAAATGCACAGTGCACAGACAATGAACAAAGGTAAATGCACCACAATATGTAACACATAATTTATTCTTGAATTGCCAGAGTCTGTACGGTACACAGCCTTTATGAGGAGGTGAAGGCAACACTGCCTGTATGTATTTGTGTGTAGGTATGTGTATGCAAAGCAGAACTTGTGGCACTGAGTGAAAGAAAAAGAAGGAAGAAAACCAGGCTGTCAACACACAAGGCTTTTATTAATACAAAATATTTAGCATTAATGGAAAAGAATTAGTGTGTCTCTGAGTCTCTTATGTCCATTTTTTTTTTTTCGGTTCTTTAATCTGGTCCCATTCATTATAGTGCTTGAGGTTTGTATTATCTTTTTCATATTGGTGTTTTCATGTTATCTGTTGTAAAACAAATGTTTTCTATCTGCATAACTGCTAAGTAAGTACTAGGGTGGATAATTCACTCTTTAGGTACGTAATCATTGATGCAACTTGTCTGTACTTTGTTTCCACAAGAGGCAGAAAATTAGATACATGTAGTAAACTGTGATATTTTCCCAAGTGTTAAAAAAGAAAAGATAGATAAAAAGATAGAAACTTATCTCTGACTTCTTACGGCGATGTGTTTTCCAGCACCCATAACCCAGGGAAGTGGAGTGAACTTCCCAATTGGAGAGCTCCCGACCCAGCCATATTACCATGATATGAATTCGGGAGTAAATCTGCAGAGGTCCTTGTCCTCTCCACCAAGCAGGTAAAAACTTGAAATAAGTGCTAATGTGAACCGTGTTTAATAGCGCAGGACAAGCAATTCACAAACATTGTCAACAACCAACTACTTCGTTCATTTCCTCTGATTTTGTGAGGCTAGCTACTTGTGTATGTTACTATAATCTCCATACAGATTTGTAAGTTATAAATTTTGTCATTTGAAGTGGTGACATTATTGCCTGTCATCTCGCATGATATTGAATATGGTGGTAACTTTATTCAGGGTTTGAAGTGCCCACTAAATCATCTGCACATCCCAAAACTGTGGCTGAGCTGCAGAATGGTCTAGCACTTGGGCAGGTGCTGGCAGGGCTCAGAGTGTTTGTGGGCAGAAAGGTTTTCTTTCAGGGCTCCCTCTTGGATCTCCATCTTGTCCTCCATGGGCAGATACTGTTAGTTCTCAAAAAGGTGTTAGGACAGCTATATAAAGACAAGGTGTTTTCATCCATAACAGCCCAGCTCATGCAAAGGTGTTTCATGTCTCGCTCTTTCAGGGTGTTTTTCCTAACAGAGTGGAAAGAAGGAGGAGCATGAGACAGTTACAGGACAATTTTTCTCAAGGGTCTCCCTTTGCCTGCTACTGGAGATTTAATCTGAGGGACTGACTTCCTCCTTGTTCAACGTGCTCCCTTCTCCCATCTCTGAGAAAAAGTCCCATTTCCTCCCTTGGGAGCAGCTGGGCCCAGGGATGCAGAGAGCCTGCTCTGTCCTCCTCCTGACTGTCAGATAATGTACTGGATGTCAGACCCTAGGGCCCCTTGGTTTTCTGAAACTGTCTATACCATGAAATCACAAGCACTATAGGAACTGTCATTGCGCCACGTTTCTACACCCCAGTGAGTCAGGAAGTGTCTGCACAGTGGGGCAGGATTTAACATGACTATCAGGGCTGAGGTATTCTTCCACCAGCACTTGGTTCTTCTGAGTTATTTTACTCATGTTCCCATATTTCATTCCATCATATTTTCATCTTGGCAATATACAACATGCATTTTAGAAACTGATGGATTAATTAGAATAGATGGATTAATTATCACAGTGAAGCAGTAGCAATTACAGTAGTAGTAGTATCAGTAGTTGCAGTAGTAGTAATAGCAATAGTGGTAGTAATAGAAGCAGTAATAACAATAACAATAATAACTATTATTATTACTATTATTATTATTATTATTATTATTAGTATGCCACATCATTAAAACCTTTATTCTGGTTTTATTTGGCAGTCAGCATAACAGCATTAATATGTATTGCTATGAAGAAACTTCTTTTTCCTCCACTGTATTGAAGTTCTGCCTCATTTTTTATGGTGTGACTTGAAATATGGACCTTTTGTTGCTTTTAATTTAACTAGTCAAAAATGAAAAGTGTTTGTTTCACAGTCTTTGAAAAGGTTGGGAGTTTGACCTGATGAAATGCAGTAAAGTACATTTTTTCTGCATGAACACGTTCACAACAACTCCTGTTCTACCTTGGCCTTAAACACTTTCCAGTGACTTGCTACACTTCAGGGTTTCTGCATAAAGTTTAGTACCTTCATGACACAATATTTCTTTGGTAGGCTATGGGAACTGGTTTCTTGGTTGGTCAGTGAAATGTTGTGGACTTTAATATTACCCATTTATGCCATCTTTGAAATATTGAGTCATATTAATAACTCAAGTACATACTTACATCACATATTATTAACATTGCTTGTGCAAGTTAATGTAGGTTGTAATATCCAGGATTTTTGGTTTTTTTGGGCCTTGTTAGCCTGAATTACTCTCTATTAAAATATTTATAGAGATCCAGACAATTTATATACCACTACTAGATGAATATTACGTATTATTGTGTTCACTGACAAATCTCATAATTCTTCAACAGCAAAAGACCCAAAACTATCTCCATAGATGAAAATATGGAGCCAAGCCCAACAGGAGACTTCTATCCTTCTCCAAATTCACCAGCTGCAGGAAGTAGGACATGGCATGAAAGAGATCAAGGTGAGTAAAATGGGATTATTTTACCTTGAATTATGCTGGAATATACAATAAATCACTGCCATTCCATTGCTGCAATAAAATGATGGCTTTTTATAAAAATCTTTTCTTCTGAGCAATGTATGCATTTGCTGGTTTTGTAAATGTATTTAAAACCAACAGCCAACAAGATATTATATAAACAACAACATTAAAGAACAAAATAATAATAATAATAATAAATTTTGTATCTGATGACAGCATTATTGTTTGAAAAGACATGTGACAAATGAAGTACTTGATATTGTTTATGCTGTAATCATGACAGTAGAATTTGGAATCCAGTGCTTTCAAACAAAAATCTAAACAACCCTTACTATGGTTTAATATCCATAAGCTTGCACTGTTTCTGTACTACTGTGACATGGACATTTAGTCTCTACTGTGTGACTCAGAATAGATTCAAAATGCATTTTCTGAAGAGCCCACATGGAGCTCTATGGGACTCTAAATGGTTAACTGGTGGAATGTTCTGCGTTGTCCAAGGCAACGAACATGCCTATGTGGAGAAGAAAGTTGTGACTCTCAAAAGAGTGAAATTAATTGTCAGAATTCTTCCTCGTGTTATCTTGATGCTTGATGAACCTAGGTGCCTCTGTAGTCTTTTCCTTCCCTTTTCTTGTGTGAGAATGCCTTTAAACTCATATATTTGAACAGTGTTGGTTAATGGATCCTGTGGCTGAGGCACTGTGGCTGTCTGGAAAGACCATGACATGTAAAAAGAAATAGAGAAAAAGGCATGCAGCAGCTTCCTTTGTGAATCTTCCCATATTTGCCCTTTGTTTTCACATCCACTGCTGATCATTGCTCTCAGTTATTCAGCAACTTAGTGGCCCTTTGCTCTCACCTAATTTTTATATTGCTTTAAAGGTTATAAAAAACCCCACCAAAAACACCCCCCAAAATACCACTTTTTTTTCCTCCCTACTAAGTTTTCTCTTTCATCTCTGTGTCCAAGGAATGTGACTCTGTTAGCTGCCTTTTATTTTTACATTTCTGTTATTGTCAACCTCCTCTTAATCTGCTTGAACCTACCTTCTTATCTGTGTTCTTCCCATTAGACTGTTCATTTCACTCAGTGTTAACTAGTTTACTAGTTTTTTCTTCATAATTTCTTTTGTACTCCATTTCTCATGGAGGCTCTGATTACTTATTTTTGACTGAAGCATTCACTTTTAAATTTTTAAAAAGAGTCTTGCCTGTGGTTTTGCATAACTTAACTTAAGAACAGTAAATAGGAGATCTGCCTTTCAGAATCTTCCTCTTTATGCAGAATATTTTTCTCTGTGAATGCTACTTGTTTGCTGTGAAACTGAAGTACGATTTTTCATGAAAGACTGGAAACATACCTCAAATAAATTTTTTACTTTCTAGATAAATTATTTTTATAATTCTAGGGAAAGCACCTTGTTCCTCCTCTCTCACGTATCCCCATTTGTGAAATGAAGTAGTTTTGTTCTGCTGCATGAGCTGTAGGGACTGCTGGAAAGGTTACTGCCACACAGACTCCTGAGTGCAAGTACTGCTGACAGAGCCTTTCACAGATGATCCCTATAGTTCTCAAGTATCTCAGCTGCATTTTAGGTTTTGAATCATTCTGCTTGCAAAGAACTATTTTCCATGAACACTGGATTTGTTCATGCTTGTATGAACTTCACATTATAGTTATCAGTAGTGAACAGTGTTATGGTTTAAATTGTTCTAGACTATTTACAATGAAGCTTTACTTAATTTCTGTGTCATTAGGTAGCTAGATTTCTGGATTGAAATGGCTTTCAGTGTGTTCCATAAAACAGGGAACTCCAATATGAGGAAGAAAGAATAAAGAAGATAGACTTAAATCAGTGTGTTTTACTTTTACTTCCTGGAATTTATACCCCTCTCTGAACATCCTGTTTTTCAGCACTAATGGGCTTAGTGAAATTTTACCAGACCTGTGTCAGAAAGGTTTATGGCTTTTGAGTCACTAGTAGCGATTTTGCTTTTTCCATCCTTAAGGTGTTCTTCCATTGCTGCAGAGGCACAGAGACAGCATTGTCCAGTGCAAAAACCTGGGGAAATAGAAACCTTTTGACACTAAAAAGTTATGTTTGCCTCTGGTCACTTTCTGAGGTTATTGTGCTGCTGCAGAAACACTATAAGAAGCAACTGCAATGCATGCCCTGGGTGTCTGGGCTCAGTGAGAAAGGATATGGGGCAGCTCCTGGCATATTTGTTCTGCTGCTAGTTTGTTAGATGCTTGATATCATCTTCATGGCACTGATTTCATCTCTCTGGTGACCAGTGGTATGATCCAAAGGGGTGGCATGAAGCTCTGCCAGGACAGATTCAGGTTAGATATTAGAAAAGGGTTCTTTAGTCATAGGGTGGTTGGAACAGGCTCCTCAGGGAAGTGGACACAGTTCCAGTCTGACAGGGTTCAAGAAGCATTTGGACAGTGCTCACATTTGGACACATGGTTCTTGGGATTACCCTGTGCAGGGCCAGGAGTAGGAGTATGGTGATCCTTTGTGGGTCCTTTCCAGCTCTGAATATTCTATGATGACACTGTTATTCATGTGTATCTGTGTAAAAGCTCCTTTCAGACACAGATATTTTATCATGATACTGTATTTATTAATAACTATTTTCTGCTTCCATATGCCTGCAAACACAGAGACAATTTAAATAAATTTTGGAGGTGGCTTCTATGCCAGAGATTTCACTTGTCTTACTTCCCTCTCATCTGTGTACATCTGTGTGCTATATGAGGTTAGGGATAAAGGAAAAAGAAATAAGTCTTTAGGGTCATATGTATTTTTCCAGTGCCAAAAAGGAATGCTCATGCAGTCACAACAGGCAGTATCCACAGGTCATCAGCATAAAAAAATGCAAATAACTTCACGGTACCCACAAATAAATATGTCTCTGAATATCATGTTTATGGGTAAATAGCTTCTCTACCACTCTAGTGCAATTTTAACTTTCCTAAAGAGACAACATCAGGAATAGTGTTGACACTAAAATATACCATTGTTCATTTCAATTTCATTGTCTCAGTTTTGAACTTGATAGAGAGAGGTCTCTAACTTCTGAGTGAAATAGATTTAGTTTCTTCATCACCATATCTCAAGTTTTTTCACAGAAATTGAAATTTCATAGTTTTGAAAGACTCGCTTATCATGAAGGCTTTTCACATCTTTATTTTAACTATTACTAATGTAACAGAAATGTCATGAGTGTGGTAATTTGGAACTGGAAAGTTGCAATAAAACAATGACATCCAAAACATATTTGAATAAAATATCTCGGAGTTTCCTAAGTGTCTGAGGGGTGTTCTGAAAGTTTTGATAGAGAGAATGAGACAGAAATTAATGGGCAACATAGAAATGTACTGAGATTAAAAATAGGACAGAGCAAAATTTACAGTGGGGCGAAATACGTTAGATCAACCTTCCATTGCTTTGAAAACACAAATATCATATATATATCAAATATCATAGTTTAGTAGGTGAGAAGACTTTAGGAGAGGAGTGATTTTGTTGTACTCCTGATAGGTTTTATAACTCCTCTGTGCATGCATGCATCATGAGGGTCAGCACATCGTTTCAGCAGTGCTTGTGGTAGCATTTGTGAAACTAAGAAAAAGAAATGTAGCCCAGTTACAGTAAAATATTGCTCATACCAGACTCTGCTTTCTGTTGTAAAACTCCAGACTGTCCTTTTGCTGTTAACTGTCTTCCTGTCATAGTACTTACAAAAATGTTTTGATAAGATTTCCAGATGTTGTGCTTTATAGCCTGTTTTGGGGGAGCTGTCTCTTTGAAGATGTGACTCTGAGCAGAAATAAGAAAGCATATCTTAAAAATAGTAACTTTATAGATGGCATACATTTGGTAAGAAACAAATCCACAGAATTATGTTACCAATCTGATATAAAAATGCGACCACCCTCTAATTAACCAAAACTAACATAAAAAATAAGTTTTAGTATTTTTATTTATCGAAGTCAGATTTTCAATCCTTTTAGAGGAAAAGAAAATCTTATGAAACCATTATACTATCCTGAAGGTTTACTTCACTGGCTTGCAAAAAGGTTTGTGACTATTTTAAAAATATATGTAACTGCAAGAGTATGTGTAACTGTTTCAAAAACAGATTTAAAAAAATACTGTGGAATGACAGCATTGTTTTTTATTTTGGAGACATCCAGTCAATGTGGGAAGATTCTGTAGTTTGTGCCATTATTTTTGCTATGTTGAAAGGCTTAAAATATGCTTCTATTTGTGTGATTTTTTGAAACCGGATTGAGGTTTTCTGGAAGAGCAAATAGGCAGGTTTTTAACTACAGAGATTTCTCCCAAGAAATCTTTTGCCATTAGCCTTTCAAGTAACTAACTGTCCTCCAAAAATCCTATAGTTCCAGAAAGGGAAAAAGTAATCTCTGAGAATGGTGCATTACTTAGAGGTAGAGCCCTAACTTGACAATTAGGATTTCAACTGCTGTCTCTTCTGTAAGATATTGTGCAAGTTATTTTTTCTCTCTTATGCCTTGTTTCTTTCAACTGGGTGCCTTAATAACTTGCATAATATCTGGACCATTTCTTACACCTCCATTAATTACAAATATATCTGTGTCTAATAAGTAATTTGCTATAGATCTCTTTCAGTATTTCTTTCTCCAGGTTGCTGTTACTGAATTCTTTACTATGTTTCCATATTGAACAAAATTTCAAGTAAGATAGCAAAGTAATAATAGTAAGATTTTTTGAGATAGATGTAAGTTTCTGCCTGAATAAAATTGATGAGCATTTTAGAAATTTAGAAATTTTATGCAGTAAAAAAAAATTCTTCTCACAATTTGGAAGAGGAAGTTACTAAAAACATCTCTAGTGACTAGTGCAGTGGCTAAAGAAGAGGCTAAAAACTGTTGGTGTGCATCTTGATTTACTAACTGGTAAGTAAATCAGGTGCTATTTTCTTTGTAAGGAAGGAGGAATATCAGAAAAGAGAAGGACAGTGTGTGCATCTATGGCCTCCTTTCTGAAAGGTGGCTTAGCAAAGTTCATTAATATGATTGCAGACAATTTCTGTATTTGACCTTGAGATCTGTTTTACTGTTACAGTGTTACAACACTGTACACAGGAAATAAATAAAACAGTTGTCATCAGTGCACACTGTTCATGACAAAAGTGGAGATCCATGTGCATTTCCATAGTAGTCAGGTGCCTGGAAATACTGAATATCAATATACAATGAAGTGAATTTTAATTTTACAGTTTCTTCATCATGTTCATTCTCTTACACCTCACCCACCTCTACCAACAGTCAAGAGCCAAGATGCCATCATTCCATTAAAACTGAAACAGCTGGATCACCTTCACCTGTTGTTTGGCCAGCATCTCTTGGACCTTCCACTTCTCAGGTCCCGACACCCTTTGCTGGATACTCCTCCTCTGGACACTTGTCCCCTTTTTCTTTCTCCCCATCCACTGGAAACACCTTCCCCATTGGGGTCCTTCCTGATGGCTGTTTCTTTCTTGGGTCTTCTCATCAACTGTCAAGGATGGATGCTCTCATTTCTGAAGTGAGGGAACTGAAAGAGGAAGTAGTTAATGTGGCCCAGGAGTTGAGAATGGTAACAGAACACCTTGGCTTTTTGGTGTCCTGTGCTAGGCAGGGTTCAGGACTTTTTCCAGCTCATAGTGCTCCTTCTGAGGATTAATACCACAGAAACACAGTCTCCATCTAACAGATCAATTCATCTTGCAAGGTTTACCTTGGTGAATATCTATTAAATGCCATTCTGTGTTTTTGACTTAGTCTGAATTATCAAAATCCCTCTATGTCAAAGCATGCTTTAAAGCAATTTGTTAGTAGTTTGCTGCTTATACCTTTGTATATTTTATTATTTTGAAATACTCTTTAGACAATGTATACACATACATAGACATACATTTCATATCTCTGTATCTCTATAAAATACATATAGTTTTATGTGGTTTTGACTAGTATGATGGGATTATTTTCAGCACTGTAGTCTAATGCTACCACCTGATAAATTTTCATAACTTCACATTCGTAAAACAAGAGACACTTTTCACCAAGATTAACTTCTCAAAATAATTTCCAGAGTAAATTCTTGGCTTCTGTGAGCCTGCTGGCTGCTGTGATGCTGAAAATGGCATCATGGTAGCAAATAATTGCCTTAACAAGGAAGAGCTACCTGAAGGCCCAATTTGAGTTCTCCTAATTCTCCTTCATTACCGAAAAAGGTGTTGACAGAGTTCAATGAATAAACTTTGTCTACTTGTTAAAAGTAATTAATTAAATGTTTAAACTATACCAATGTTAACATTAAATGTTAAATGTTGGGATAGTTCAAACAAATCCATGATCAATAGGGAATTGGTTTACTTGTTTTCTGTAGTGGCACTTTTTCAAGAAAAGCTGTTGCTACCTGAAATAAATCAAACATTATTTTTATAAAGATGAAAAACATTTAAAGCCTAAAAGGCACTAAGTATGGAAAAACAGGTGAATGATCTCCCAAATGCTTATTTAATGAAAATACAGAGAAAGAAAAGCATACCATGAACAGGATGGTAAAAATATTACCTTAGAATAAGTTGCTTGTACATCAAGAAAATTGACATCCTGCATTATTGAGAGTGATGTTAAGTTTATGCTCTCTTCAAAAAATTAATCAACAAATATTATATCTGTTTTTCTGTATTTTAAATAGATTTAGATAAATTTACAACTTGTTCATAAATATCTCCAAGTATTCAGAATAGCAGATGAGGAAATTTTTATTCTGGGCAGATCAGAGACCTGACTTTTTCTTCAGCCCATGAACACTTAGATTTCTGACTGAATGAAGAATAAATGAATGCTTATATATATAAATAGAAAGACAAATACAGTTGGAGATGCCATAGGAAGAATGAAAAAAAGATTTGGGTTCTTTTTGCGTTCCTGGAAATGACTGTTACTTGTTCAATAAAGTCACTGTAAAAAACCTCATTACAGATTCTTTGTCTTTTGTTTTGACAAATACATTGTGGAAAGATCTATTGCTTAATGTTTTCTATGTGTGATTAGTGAGTTGAATACACTCAAGGTCTTTATATTGATCCATGAGAGATGTTAGTGCAAAAAAATATTTTCTTGTATTCATGGCCATTATCCTGTGATGAATTTTATATCATGACAATGTCCTATTATCTGGATGGTAAATATTCTTTGATTGAAATTAGTGAGAACATGAATGACTTAAAGCAAGATTTGTCCCAAGAGTTATTACATGTAATTCTCTTACCCCAATTTTGCTGAATAAGAGATTTAGTATTTTGAAATTGATCACCCCTTTTTAGAATTTGTAGGGTATGTGTAAGTCTGCATAATTTACTGTATGTGGTGCAGAATATCTTAATTTATGGAAAGAAGAGGTATTTCATTTTTGGGCACCTATCTTCATTCATAGATTCTTTGTTTCTCTGTTTGTACACAGATATATTTAAAAAGGTACTTTTTTACTGCATACAAGCAATCTGTATCAAACTTGATCAAAATAGTTTATTTCAGTGTGACTTTATGATTTTGTCTCTATTTGAAACCATTCCCCAGATGGATCAACAATTAAAGTGGCACACTTCTTAAGATATCCCTAACTGTTACCAGTAGAGACTATAATAGTAATAAAAAGGGTGAAAATGAAGAATTGCTGCCCACAGCTTTTGCAGGGCAGCTTGCCACAATTTCAGCCTAATCTCAGTGGGAATAGCTGTAAATTTACATAGACACAATCTCTTCAGTATGGAAGTTAATTACATACATGTCATATGATACTGTCAAACAACAGTTTTGAGATTAGGTCTGTATGTCCTGTCCTATAGCTGGACATTTTTTGAAATTACTTTGGGATATAGATAGTTTTGGTGCCCACATATTCAATATTAATCTGACCATCATTGTCATTCCCCATTTAATAAATGGCCTTTTGTTAAAATTGAAAACATTTTAAAAAATTAATTTTAGGGAATGTGCATGCACGTTTCCCAATGACCTTATCTTAAATATCCATGCACTAGATTATATTTTCCAAAAGTTGGTGCCTATAACTTTAACAGGAACTGTACTGAGTTGTTTTGCTTTTTGTCCATAAAAAGTAGGATAACCAGTAATGCAATGGGAAATTTCAGTTGTCCAACTTTATACAGCTAGTCACAAACACAAGATCGTCCTACATTCACGTATACAGGGGCTTGTCTGGGTTTTCCATGTTGCCTCCCTATATATATATATATATCCCTATATATATATCTCTCTCCCTCTCCCCCAGGATGCTGGGAGGCTGGGCAAGTAGGTAAAGCCCTTCTGTCTCTTGTTCAGACCCCTTTCTGCTGAGGTAAAGAAAATCTTCAAGGTAAACACAGCCCACAGAATGTTACTATTGGCAATGGAGTACAGTATTCTGCAAGTTCATGTGGGTAAGGATGAGAAGAATGATATGTGTGCTCCATCTAAAGGGTTTTAATTTTTGTTTTTCATTTGTCTGGATGTTCTTGCACCACTTTCTTCTTTTACATATTTAATACTTATAAAACAAAACAAAATAGTGCCATTTATTAGAAGACTAATGAAAAAAGAAATAATTCATTTGCTATTGCAAGTAATTGACTCACTTTGCTGTAGGTTTTCTGAAGTCCAGTATTGTTTTAATGCTTTTCTTGACAGCTTACAATACTGAAAATTATACTGGTAGAAATTCTAGCCTAGTCTCTCTTCCTAGGTTTTTCAAATCTTAAAAGGTGATACATTGAAATGGTTTATCTATTGTGAAAAGGCATAATAGCACAACAGAGCATTTGATTAGCCTTGGGTTCCTGATGGGAAAACAGGTGTCACAGTCTGGTAGACTGGATTGTGTAATATCAGAGGTGTGCCTGTGAAAATAACATTGGTGCTAAATAGGCTGATTTGAAAATGGAGGTTTATCAAATCTTCATACACCGAAGTATTCTAATCTAGTATAAAATTTTCCTATGTAGAATAGCTTTCCACACTTGGTGTAGGAGTAAAAGTAAAACTGAAGTCAGTTTTTAAAATGTGAAGCAAAACAAATCAGTCTTTCAAATATGAAGTGTACAGCTCTTCCCAAACTTTGACACTGGTCCTAAAGTTCAGAATGCTCTCAGCTGCTGAGCAGTATGCATGCAGCTGCATGATCCTGTTGTTTCACTCAAAAGTGAGTACAAAGGCCTTCACCTTGAGAATTGCTAAACATGTCTCAGAAATCCATAGCACAGAACTGACT
Organism: Oenanthe melanoleuca; assembly: GCF_029582105.1. Lineage (NCBI taxonomy): Eukaryota > Metazoa > Chordata > Aves > Passeriformes > Muscicapidae > Oenanthe > Oenanthe melanoleuca. Next base: position 45,915,225 of record NC_079362.1, read on the forward strand.
AAGACTTGTTTGTTCTGTTTTGTTGATTTTTTTCATTCTGGAAGGCCTCAATTACCAGAATTTTTCATGGAAGTAAATAAATTTTTAGGAGGCCTTATCTCTGGTCCAAGATAACACTTACAGTGAAATGGAATGAGACACCAAAAAGTTGAGGATTCGGGCACAGATTTGTAAAAGGGATGAGCTAGTTGCAAAGACTGGTCTCTGATGCAGAACAGGAACTCTAAGCCAGTATGTAACAAATATCAAGTATCTCAAACATTCAGCTGTTCAGACACATATCTCTTTCTTTCCTATTTATTCACATATCTATATAAAAATGTGGTCCCACTCATTTTCTTCTTTTTGTGGAGAAGATAAATGAATTAAATTGTTTTGATTTTCATGATTCTTAGTTTCCATCCAGTCCCCGTGCCAAGTCTTTAGGGCAGATATAACAAAGCGTTTTTTCAACAAGGGAGAGGTGGTTGTGGTTTAAAGTCACTCAGCTGTCAGTATTCAGCATTAGGTGCCTTATTAAAATGCACAGTTGAGAAATATGTAATTCTTTCAATGTTAAAAGGAATTACATTGAGCTCATCAGAAAATTGGTGATGCCGGCTCTGCCTGTGCATCTGCATCTGCTCCTTCTTCACATGTGCAAGTGTAAAGCAAACAAATTATCCTGAGTACAGTGGAATTTCTTGTTGTACAGGTATCCAAAGTGAATTCAAAATTTAGCTAAGTTTTCACATGCTTCACACAAGTGTACCTATCAGATGAGGTGAAGACTGAGGCCAAGGGGGATGTAATGTATGTAGTGTATCCTGCCACCAGAAATCCTCCCAAGGACTGCCTCTGGGAAAGAGCAGTTCATTTGAAAATGTAGCATGGAAGGATACCTCTTATAGCTTGACAGTGCTGCTATGGACTCCACAATTTTTGTCCTTCATTATGGCGATATATACTGTATACGGGTTTATCTTACTTTCTGGAGTACTCTGGAGGTGATGCAACACTAATGAGTTGTAAATAAATCTTTACAGACTGTTTTTTGCAAGAGTGTACCTTTTAAAGAAAGGTTTGTGAAACCAAACAGTAGAAAATATATTAATAAGAAGAGTTCTAGAATTAAAAAAAAATTATCAATTTATCATTTTTATAATTTGCTTATGGATTCTTCTAGCTCTGCTCATAAGCTTCTCTCATAAACAAGAAAGAGAAGCTGCTGTGCTTCTCTTGGTGATGGTGAGAAAGAAGGTCAGGTGACCAGAAGTAGGCACGTGAACATTTAAACTTGCCCTGGGTCACTGGTCACTGTTTGGTTCCAGCTGAGTTGTCCTTACAGGTGGCTTGCCAAGTGCAGTGCCAAGAGGACATTCATTCAGGAAATGCCTGGATGGCAAGCTGCTTTAGACTGAGGAAGAGGGTCTTTGCTTTGATGAGGAAATTGCCAAAACTCATGTCTCATTAGTGTTTCCTAAGGTTCTTTGGAAGTGAACAACAGTTTAATTAAAGGCTGATGTAAACATGTTTCTGCACTTTCCCTGCAGCATTTTATCACATTAGAATTGATCAAAATTGTTGCCTTGGGCTGTCTTGAGCAGATATACATCTGGAGCACCATTTGTGCAAGCTGCTGATGAACAGGCTACATATGCTATGTTTCACAGCAGCTCTTCTGTCTTCCTATGTAGGCAGATTTACCTTGCTGGAAAATGAGATGTTCTAACTATTTTTATTTTCATAAGCCCTTTTTACTTTGATGCGACACTTTAAAATGTGTAATGTGCTACTTGTTTGGGTGCATGTGTACTGTATCTCCAAAGTAACATGAGAATAAAAACAAGAGTGATTTGGAACAGCACTGAGAATTTCACATTTGAAGAACATTCTCAGCAGGACAGGACACTGCATCTGATTAATTTTGACCTTACAATGACTTTGTCCGAGTGCTTTTGGCTTCTTTCTGCTTTTCATCAATATTTCAGATTTTTTTTCCAAAAGTCTGTTTTATTTTCATTCTCAAAGTAATAAGGATTGGAATCCCTTCCTGAAACTTTAAAACAAATACGACATTTTTCAGCAGCATTGTTGGAGATATGAACTTTTGAGGGTATTCAGGCACTCATCAGACATAGTGGTCAGGATCAAAGTGAAGGGTGGGAATTGCAGGGGATGGTGGAGGGCCACAGGCAGAGTCTGCTCGGGGTCTGGTGCCTGTGCAGGGCTTGACAGCAGGATGGGGCAGAGTAAAGAAGTGGACTCTCACTTTCACGTGTCCTGCTCTGAGTTCAGCTCAGAAAGCATTGGTCCAATTTGGTCTCAATAAGACATTCACATTTTGCAGGCCTGTCTTAGCAGAATTGAATGTACCAATATTACAAGGGTCAAAAATCCTTTTAAAAATAACATGGTCCATGCAAGAAAGTCAGTGTGGCCCCGTCCAGTAAAGTGCTTAAGAAATTACCTGTGCTTTGAACATGAGTTATTCTATTGATTTGAAATGGAACCAGTTACAATATTGACGTCTATTCTATTAAAATATTTCAATTAGATTTGAAATAATTTGGTGCAAAGTCCAACAAATATTGATCAATTAATTTAAACTTTCAGAAAAAAGTCCATTTTTTTTGCTCTATGGAACATCAGTAGGCTTGGTAGAACTCATACATTTGTCCCTACTAGTGTGTTATCTTCACATAATGGTCTCTAAAGAGATGTTTTTATTGACAGGGAAACTCGAAGAAGTGACAAGGCCATCCTTGAGATATGGAAAATATGAGATGAGTTAGAGTATCCCTTGTTCTCAGGAGCTTACATTGTTTCACTCTGGTTTTGGGAAGAGTTTTGAAGTAACACAATAATCCAGCATGTGTACGGTAATTACCCTACACACCTGAGTGTAGGTGTTCCATTAAAAAATGCAATAAAAATTAGGTGGATGTTGAAGGAACAGATGATTTGGTGATGTTCTGGAGAGCTGAGAAGTGTCTAGGGAAATTCTAAAGACATAAATTTCTTCACTGTTTGACTTGTCTAGTATGAAAGGAATGTAGTTTCTGTTTTGCAGGACAAGGACCTGTTGGGACCTTTTTTTAAATTCTCATATTTGAAAGCAGTAATTTAAAATTAGTTTATTCACCGTAGGGGAGTTGGATCATGGTACGATACTTGTTCAAGAACAGAAAAAAGAAGTATCTTCAGTCCATAAAATGATGTGTCCTGAGCCAGGCTTCTAAACTAATGTCATTATTACATTGTTTTTCTATTGTAGATATGTCTTCTCCTACAATGAAGAAACCTGAAAAGCCTTTGTTTAGTCCTACATCTCCCCAGGATTCTTCATCAAGACTGAGCACTTTTCCCCAACATCACCATCCAGGAATCCCAGGAGTTGCACACAGTGGTGAGGGCTATGGAGGAGGAAATAAAAACCTCCCTGTTCATTTGTTCTCTTCTCCTTTCCTATAATCAGATTGTAATGCATTTTTGCAGACTTTCTTAGAGACCTAATCCAATTCATAATACTGGTGGAAATAGAAATGGAAAAGGTTGGGATATCCTTGCAGGAATGTTCATTTAACTTTTCAGGTAATCTGATTGCTGGAAGTCACTAGAAAGGATTTACGATTAACCAGTGAATAAAATAAATTGTACAATTCATGAAGAAACTGACAGAGGAAAAATCCTCCCTGTATTTCATCCTTTCACCTAAATCCCTTTTTTATTGTTGTTGCTATGACTATATTGTATTTAAATACCAGAACAGGCAGGATTTAATACACAAGAGAAGTCACAACCATGTTTACTGTGTGACACAAAGAAATAAGTACCACTGCTTCTTTTGAATGCTGAGTCTAAAGAGTCCTGATTAACTATTTTCCAACACCTGTCTTCTGAAATCATTAGTAAATCCATAGTAAAAATTCACTTGAAGTAAGGATGAGGTACATGAAATGTGGCAGAGTTCATGTTATCTTGAGGGTTTATCAGTAATGGCAGGGAAATTCCAGCATCATTGTATGTTTAATTTTATAGGTGAGGCTGACCCTGGTTTTCAGATGAGAACATAGTCCTCAGAAAAGTGCCCTCAGTATCTCATCATGTCCCCTTATAAATTGCATATAAAAGTTTTAATTGAGCAGAGCTGAGTGACTAGAGGAGTAAAACAGATTTGAAAACTTTGTTTTTGCTTTGAGAAGTTTCTGTTTTATTTTTCGTCCATGACTTCAAGTGACTCCGTTTAAATTCCTGTGTAAGGATCATTTTCTTCTTAACATCCACTTATTTTGTTTTTCAAAATGATCCTGGACTCATTCTGGTCACTTTGAGGCTTTCACTGCCAGCACATACTCAGGCTTATAGAGAGGATGGGTAAAATGGAAGATATAGATTTCTCTTCATTTGTATTTGTTTTGCACAGCTCTGACATGCCAGAGCAGTAACTAAGTAACTAGTATTTTGTTTAAACTGAATTTGGTGGGGCTGTGATTAAAATGAATCTGTTACCAAAAGGAAAAAAAAAAAAAAAAATCCCAACAACATCCCCTAAAACCTGTACTCATGAGTGTATCTTTATATTTAATTTAGAGTATGGTTCTAAAATATCCATACTTGAGGGGCAGTCAGAACCTAACCTGTGGGTGAACTATTCACTGCATTTTTATCTTTGTAGGCTGTTCCATTATGCCACTGAGGAATGCCCAAAAAATAGCAAGTCCTTTAAAAATGAAGCTGAAGAAACCCAGAGATGTGAAAGGTGGTAGAGAAAGGCAGTGTTGATGTGCTTGTTCTGATATAGTGGAGAACCATTGAACACTTTATAAAAGAGTGTTTTTTACAGACATGATTTTGTATTTTTCCACTATTGAGAATGGAAACTCCTTATCTCTTCTCCATTTCCATTAAACTAAATACCTCTTTTTTTTAATACTAGAAGAAAGCTCTAACTTTCAGACTGACAACTGGGCACTAGAAGGACAAGCTGTACCTTCCTTGCACTGTGAGAACATTGTTAGTTTAGACACTGCTCACAGTCCTTAGATAGAAAATTATTTCCAAAGGCTGAAAATAAAGAGAATGAAAAGAATAAAAATGGGTAGGGTAGATAATTTTTTATGATTAGAGATAATTTTATTGGATGGATTTGTTTCCCAGGCCCTGAAGTTGAACGTTCATTGACATTTTCATAAGCGTCAGCAAATATTTGTGGCAATATTGATGAGTAGATATTGCCCTGTCCCCAGATGAGGCAGGTAGAGTGGAATGCAGTGAGGAGTTCCTGTTTCTTAGAGTTTGGTGATTTTCCTCAGTGTTGGAGTGCTGTAGATAAAAGTGAGGGCTTTATTTAGTATTTGATTTGGGTTTTTTGGGCTTCAGATGGGAAAATTGTGTAACTGGAATATCTTTTATGCTGGAGAATAACTTCTGTTTAGAAAAAAAAAAAGAAAAAATTACAATGGCATAACTTACAGAACCAAAACAAGATGTACTATTTATGAATTTGAAACAGTTGCACTTTCCATTTCCTGGGATAGTGTGAGGGCAGGACCAGTATGATTTTCTGTAAAAATACCATAAAGCAGGAGTGCAATACATTGTTTTATAACTGACTGCTTATTTTTCTTGCTGTAACACAGTGGTGAAGAATTTTAGAAGAAATAAGATGCTAAAGTAATTTTAATTTCATTTTATTTTCTCCAGTCATCTCAACTAGAACTCCACCTCCACCTTCTCCACTGCCATTTCCAGCACAAGCTATTCTCCCTCCTGCCCCATCTAGCTACTTCTCTCATCCAACGATCAGATATCCTCCCCACCTGAATCCTCAGGATACTCTGAAGAATTACGTTCCTTCTTATGACCCGTCCAGCCCGCAGACTAGCCAGGTACTGTAAAATTGTGTGAACCCTCCAAAACAAGTCCTGTTAGGAATATGTGTCTTCTGGGGCACCTAGACTGGTGTCCTGCCAGTTCTGGTCTTAGAGAAATCTGAACAACTTATCCTGTTCATCGTGGTTGAATAAAGGGTGCAGGTTAATCATATTTACTTGCTTTTCCTCAAGCATAAGAAAAAACTTTATGGAAAGCCCTGGCAAAAGCAACAGGGCAGGTCCTGCTCCTGCACCCCTCGTGCAGGTTGGGCCACCAGAGGCAAAGCTCCACTGCAAGATGTGTACTGATACATATGCATGTCCAAGCACATGCATGGACATACAGGTATATTTGTAGACTGGCAATGAAAATGAACTCTTGCAAGTTGGTACTTGCCCTGTTCCATACACACTGAATTTCTTTGCATAGTGAGCACAGACATACAAATTCTTTCTTCTTCCATTATAGAAAACATGCTGTAGCAGATGTGTTCCTGGCAACTCTATGGGTTCAAAGTTGTGTCTGATATTGGAAATTAATATGTTTTTCATTAGTGAAGTAATTTGTGAAGGACTGTGTGCAAAACTACTTTCCATGATAGCATCAGCACACTGCATACCATGTGATCTGCACTACAGGATAAACTGCAGTTGAGACTTGGTCTATCAATATTTGGAATATGTCCAATGTCAGTGTAAAGTAATCTTTGCTGCTCAGGTTGTTATTTTTTTAATGACTTGTCTGAAAGGCTCTTGAGCCCTGTTGCTTTTGCTTTAGCATGTTTTTTGGAAGAGCCTTAGTTATGTAAACTGAAGAGACAGGTCTTCCTTCTCCTAAGAGTTAGGTTCCTTTGGAAGGACTTTCTTAACAGGGATGAAGGGGTTGCTATGGCAATATTTTGTTTTTGACTTAGTTAATTTTGTTTTTCACCAATAATGACAGGCCTTGCAGCATTCAACTTGGTTACAGCAGCAATGGAACTTGAGACTGAATCAAACTTTTCTCTGTTGAATAAGAGACATGTACCCATTGGACTGTGCTGAAGGTCATGGTGCCTATTGTCCCTATGGAATAATTTCCTGGTCCAGTTCCATGACTTTCTAGGTATTTAATTAATTAAAAAAAGGAAAAAAAGTGGGTTCATAAAATCAAAATTTACTTTGAATAATTAAATCCCATGTGGGTTTTGTTGGTTACAGCATAACTGCAAATTAAACCAAAAACTGAATGTGGAGTATGTTGACTTCAGAATACAAATTGCTATCTGCACATGGATTAAAATTCTTTCAATTCTGTATAGCATTTTTTCTGAGACTCAGCTGGGAATGTTGCATGCAGGACCTGATTTTAATTTGTGCAAAATTTCCATGAATAACAAAGTCTAATTAAGACACCCATTAAAAATCCTCAGTGTTAATTCAGTGCGGAAAATCTCAGAGTTCTGTTGGATTTTTTTTTTAACTGATGTCTTAATTAGGCACTATTAAGGGAAAAATTATGCAAATTAAATCAGGCCCTTACTGTTATGCATTTCTTTAATTATTCAGTGCTTGTTTAACTTACATTTTGATTTCTTATATATGTTAAAAGAGCAGATTAGGTGATAATCTCTCTGGATTGTTCCATGTTCTGCTTTGGATCATTACTGAAAAAAACAACATCTAAATGAAGTATCTGACTTTCTTTCAGTTGAAAAATGTGCTGTCTTATGATTTTAATATTGGAGAGTATATTCATTGAGCAGGAGTTATGCTTTCAACTTTTTGATCAACTTTCCCTTATCTCAGGTTGGAAAAACATTCTTTTGACCTTAAAAGATAAAATTTTAGTCTGCTGATTTTTTTACAGAGTAGTAGTAAGCTGAGAAGACTTCATATTTTGCATGTTCCATAGGGAATAACAATATTAATTTATTAGCCCAAATTTACTACTTTCATTGGTTTTCATAACCTTTTTATTAGGGTAGTTTTTGTCATTTCATTTGAGGTTTGGTTTAGTTCCTGACAAGATAGGGTGGAGTAAATAACACCAAATGTGCAATTTCAGGCATCTGCACTATTCACTATAATTTATTATCATTAACCATGGTTATTAGTGGAATACTTAAAAAATTTAATCCTTTGAAGTTCATCCCTGAGATTTGCTGTAAGTAGGAGTAGTTGCATGCCTAGTCAAAATATCTCTAAATAAAATAGTTAAAGTTTGGCTGTATAGAAAGTAAAGCAGCAGGATGAATTTTTTGCTTAGGAAGTAACTGTCTGTGAAGTTTCAGTGACAAAAGGGAATTGTTCTGATACAAAAGGATGTTTTGAGCCAAACCAGTTTTACTTTTCTAAATAAAACATGAAGAATTTTTTTTAAATTAATTATTATAAAATACAAAAGTGCATCTGTAGGAATACATCAAATTTAATTATACTTTCCCACCTCAAAACATACTCATTTGGATTTCAAAAGGGGAAGTATGATGATAGCTTTAATTTAGCTGTAGAAATAGAAAGGATGGATACCCTGACGGCATTTACCTAAAATGAACTGTTCCTCCTGAACATCTTTCAGTAATACACTAATTTAGATTGTTACGACAAGCAACTGAGATGCCTTGTACTCCCCACAGCAATTTTGAGATTAATTACATTACTGCTGCACTGATTATAGTGAGACAATCATGCTATTCAATGGAATACTTTAAGTAAAATTAGTTCAAGGATATAGAGCTCTCATAGGTTTCCATTATGGGAAGCACTGAGCAATTTTCTTGACATAATGTTAAATAGTCCAAATTATGTGTGATGAACAGTCAGGAAGTTCAAACAGGCCCTTTGGCTGCAGTGAAAAATGGTTCAACAATGGATGATCCTAAACAAAAGAGAGCTGTTGCTGCTGGTTTCATGAATATCTGCTTTTTATCCCCTGCTCAATATGGAGAATAAACAAACAAATGTACTGAACAGAAATAGACTTTGTTAGATTTAGAGCTGGACTTGTCTCAAGCTAGTAGTCTGGTAAGTTCCCAGGGTTTTGAGAACTGCTGTACTTTCCACTGATTTAGAATTTCTGCTAAGCCCTTTTTAGTATACTTATTTCTGTGCTTTTTTTCTTAGCTATGTACTCATGTTACTGGTTGAGATTGTATGTGTGGGGATGTATCTGCATTATGATGGGGTGCAGGGGTCACTGATTGATATTGGTAATTCAATGCAAGCTTCATCAAAAACTAATTGATTGATATGTGTTGAATCCACCTATAGTGTTTATCCATGTAGAGGCTGAGGTTTTCAAAGCTACCACAAATTTCCAGGATGTATTTCCTTTTTGAATAATTTCATATGGGTGAATCTTTTAATCTTAGAAAATGTTACCTCCTCTGTTTCTGTGTACACAAGTACAGATACACACACACATACACACACACACAAAAATCTGCACACACATGAAATTATTATTACTCAGGAGTGTGTGAATCATATACAGTATCAACACAAGACTTCCAATGAGCCTGAAAAACTGTCAAGCACAACATCACTTGTGTGGCTGAAATCAAACCCAGAACCTCCAAACATAATTCACAGTTGAGTTAAATGGAATAATTTCCTATGAAGGCGTGGTGAATCACAGAAAAAGGATCAGCAAGTGTCATAAAGGAAACATAATGCAAACAGTTGAGGTGAATCCTGCTGATGAACATCCTGGTATCTGTAAGAATTTTTTTTTTTCTTCTGACTGAACCATGCAAACAGAAACAGACAATCTTCCAAGCTCTTAGAGTTACATTATTGTTATTATGTATGTTTTTATGAAGGGCACAGTTTACCTGTAACATTAACTCAAATGTTGCAATACTTATGATGAAATATGCAGTTTCCATGATATGGTAAAACCAACTGAACTTGATGGGAGATAAGTATTGGACTGTTTTCTTCTTACAAGAAATGGCTTACATGTGCTGTGTACTACAGGCTGAGAGAGCTGCTGCATATTTGCAGCATATTTGCAGCATATTTGGCTAAAATTCCTGGGTCTGATAAAACCTACTTTATTGCAGCATGGGCTAGTTTGCAGCTTTATCTTTTCATTGGTTTTATCTTTGTCTGAAGACAAAAATATCTGAAGTTCTTGAGAATAGCTTTTTCTGGAGGCCGATGAGGCCACTTATTTTCCTCTTGCAATTGATTGCAATATTGAATCTTTTGTTCAATGAAAGGCACATTCTTCAGGGATGCCAGGCAGATGCTTTGTCTTATATTCTTCAATACAATAACTACAGTCATTTGGTGGTGTTGAGGGAATCTTGTGAAGCTCTCTTTGGGCTGGTCTAAGCATTTCCTGTTGGTTCTTGGGGGAGTACTAGCAGAATGAGCCAAAAAAAGCAAAATTGTGTGCATGTGGTTTCTTTGGTTTAGCTAGCACCTCTTTTATTTGTTGATGTTTAATAATTTTCAACTTACTGGGCAAGTTTTCCTTGTAATTTTTGAGAAATGATTGAAGATTAAATAAGGCAATGTGCAGTTTTTAGTTGTCATTGGGAAATGAAGATTGAGAGAGTCCTAGCTTAACACTATCTACTTGACAAGGTGTTTAAGATTTAATTGCAGTTGTAAATGATTACTTTGCATTTTTTCTGGTCTACATACGTAAGTCTCCAGAGGGCATGAAACACTATGGAACATAAAGATATCTTTTGAACATCTATCTACAAAGATAATTCCTTTCCTGTGCTTCTGTCACACAAACTTACCCTGTAATTAAGACAAATATACAAGAAAACTGGGTTTTTTCTTGTGGTCTACCTGTTGACAAATAATTGACATTGCAAGCTCACAGGTAAAATTGTGATTCAGCATGTAGGACTCTAGAGTGCCTTATGAATCCCAAGACTGAACATTGCTGAAACTCTGCAGTTGCTCTCAGTTTCAGCAGCATTAAACCAAGAGGAAAATTCAAGCATCCATTCATCAAGTGAATGAGGCTTAGGCCTTTCTAGATCAAAGTTGAGACCTTGATTTCTTAGAGAAAGTACAGAAGGGAGGTTATAAGCCAAAAACTGGCAGCAGCTTTTTTTCTATAGCTAATTTTTTAAGCTGAGGGGTGGCTGTGTGTCATAGCACATGAGGCTTTGATGTGGCATTTCAGAGTGAGGTCTGTGTAAGATGTGCTGTCTCGATGAGTTACTCAGATTGTTAATACACAAACTAGGGAGATTAATTCCTGTGAAAAGTGATAAGGGGCACTAAAAGAAGGGAAAGTGCATTTCTGTTGCTACCATAGTGTTCAATAGCAGAAAGGAAACCTGTGCAGCCTTGATTCATGCGAAGCAAATGCTTTATGGACCCCACCAGGTTCAAACCGCCCTGCAGTATTTTCTACAGTCTCACTGGTGATACTCTACTCACGCTGTTCCCTTATGTTTAGCAGAGTCTCAAGAGCATCATTATTAGTCAGATGGGTGATAAATTGGGATTATGTGTTTCACACATTCCATGAAACTGACTGCTGCACCGTTGAGCTCTGTCTGGTGGGAGAATAAAATAGCCATTAAATTTTTAGAGGTGGTGGAGCATTAGAGTGCTCTAGACAAAAAGGAGAGGAGGAAAGTTAGAAAAATGGAAGATATTCTGATTTCTTTCAGTTGTAGATATTCTAAAACATTAGTCACTCTCTGTGGACACTGCACAGCACAATGACTAGGGCTCAAAAACAGTACTTATTAGCTATGATCTCCAGGTTCACAGATGTGTCTAGTAAACAATTTTTAATGTAAGATATTTGGTATGGGTCCAAGGAACCAAAACTGTATCTCCTAAACATTTGTCAACAAAATTAACTCAATCAGCCTTTTCAAAACTACACTGCTGTAGGGTTTTGCAGTTCAATATTGTTCAGCATAATGTTGGAACTTTTCCTTTACAAGCAACTGGAATTCTTGAGAGGAAATGGGTGACATTATTTACAGATGCATGATATCCAGTTTGACTAAACAGCATTCACTGGGTCAGCTGGCTATAATATGATAACATTGTGAAATACAGAATTTCTATTGAAAACCTGTGTTTTAAGAAGCAAATACATTATTTTCCATGTGTAGTGTTTAGCTGGAGTAATATAAAATTTTTTAAGCCAAGAAACTTCTTTCTGAAACTCCGAACAGAGTATCATGTGTAGCTATATCTAGGACATGCACAGATTAATATAATTTCATTATAATTTCTTTATTAATTATTGGTTTAAAGCTGATTTGTGCTTATGATTTCAAGGAAAACTGGATTTATTTTATTTGGAATTGAGTGGTATAATTACAATTTATTTTTAAAGTGCATATGTGAGCATCAAATATATTTGATAATTGAAGCAATAAATAGTGTGAATTTTTTAATAGATGTGGCAAACTTCTGTTATATATGGATAGCTCATCTGTAGATGTCAGCAGTTTCTATTTCATTATAGCATCAGAAATACTTTTGTGACACTGAAAGTAGCATGACAAAACACTGAATTGTAACTGAATAACTAAGGTAATATATGCTGATATTTGGGCATGTATGTGAACAAAAGTCTGAAAGGAGATTGATTAATTACTGATTATAAATATGTTAGAAAATTCTTTCAGGGAAAAGAGCTACAGTGAATCCAGACTTTAAGAAAGTCTGTATTCATATCTGTTTCAGGTTTCTGTTCAGACATCAAACCCGAGGACTAAAATAAAGTGTTCACAGTGCACACCATCAGATAACAACAGCCTGACATTCTGAATTATGTTACAGGTGTGACAGCAAATACAACTTATCTTTGGCTTTGGGCACGTAAATGAATTAAACCATGGCAATTCAAGGTAGTGTGGAATTAAAAAAGCTGAAAATTGTGGCACATCTGAAAATCAAATTAATGTCCAATCCAACAGTAGAAAAATGTATGCCTCCATAAATAAGGACTCATTTTCCCAGATCTTCATTGTGTTTACTTCTTTTCCTCACAGATTTTTCAATGCACAGTTTGTTTATCTAACACATCTGCCTCTACAGTATTTGCTGGAGGTTTGTGCCTCAGTCATTGCCTCTGTGAATCCATCACAGACATATTGATGCCCTGTTTGATGGTAGCAGCTGATTCTTCACCTGCAATGCATTTGTCTGTAGGAATCTCTTCAGGAAAACTGAAACTAGAGTACAGAACTTGTTTTGCATAAGGACAAAATTTATTTTTGTTAAATGATGTACTGTAGGTATTTGAACTTGTAATTCAAGTAGATATTGTCCAAATACAGACACAGTTTCCATGCTCAAATATTGTTCGATATAACAGTAAAGCAAAAAAAGAGAACTGGTCACAGAAGTTTTTTCTAGCCATCAGTTTTCAATAAGATTATGAAGGGCCTGTTTCTGGCCAAAGGGTTTCCCTTTTTGGACTCAAAACTTAATGCAGCTCAGAGGACTTGAGACACTTGAGAGAGCTGATGTTCATGAGCTTGTACTGCTATCAGTTGCACCACTCAGAATCTAGACTTTTATTTCAAAAGCTTTTAGTTTTGTGTTTCCAAAGATAACCATAGAAGTGTGAATTGAGTATAAACTGATGCAGCACTATCTGTGCAAATCTGAAGACATGCCAAAGCAATAACTTTGAGACAATTATGAGATCTGTTTTTTATGATCTTAAGCTGCAAACTATAAATGATAAATATAAACTATATTATATATATATATTATATAAATATAAATATAAACTATAAATGTGATAAATGTAAGTTTGGTTAACGGCCCCTTTATTATTCACTGCATGCAAGAAAAACAAATATGGATGGTTTGGGAAGGCTTCTTATGAGAGACATCCTTCAAATGGCATTTGGGAGACTGTGAGAATGCTATTCATAAACTCTGCTTTCAAAAGTAGCTCACTCATGAAAATCATTTAAGTATAAAGCAAACTACAAGTGTAACATTTCCTATGGCAACCTTAGTCAAAAGGAGGACCTTGGTTTACATCTCAAAGACAGCTTGATTGTTGAAGAATGATTGTCTTTGTAAACTTCGTACCAGGTATGTCTTTACCTACAACTGGATTGCAATTGCATTTGAAATCTAATGTGCAGAGTGTGAAATCTTGGAACTATAAGAATTAAACTTGCTGAAGTAACAAGTTTTCATTGTTTTTTACTTCAGAGGTTTCTTTTCTGTCTAGCAGACCTCAGTGTCGTATTGCATCTGCACTCACTTTTGCATGTGAGACAGATACAGAACTTCCATTTAGGAGGAAGTTGGAGGAATAAAAACAGATAAAGTAATGGAGGCACTTGATGTAGGGGATCACAAAGTGCATCTACTAGAATCCCTGGTAAATTCTCTATTGGTGTCAACAAGGACAGGATTTCACCTTCTGTTTGGATGGAGTGGGGTGATGTACTGCATTGCCATTATGTATCACACAGGGAAGAACTTAGTTTAGAAAAGAATGGGGGAAAAGTATGATCTTTGTATTAATCTTTGTCTGAACAAGGAGTGGGGTTAACTTGTATGGATAAGGGCAAAGCTGAGGTCCACGTGAGCCACTGGATTTCTGTTGGCTAGGATCATATTACAATATAAGGTGATGCATTTCTGTAAATCATCATGGTCTCCCATTACCTTCTAATTTATTTTAATTTATTCTAATTTATTCTAGTCTGTCTTTGGAGACAGTTGTTTTTGTAAGTAAGCTGTCTGTTTAAATCCATGCACTTCACAGAATCTTCTTTCTTGGTTTTAATAAAAGTTGATGATTTTGGTAAGAGATTCTCAGTTACTTTTGTGATGTTAGCACATCACATAAGCTAAGGCTCCTAAGGTAGCCTTGTGGTTGCAGGTCAGCAACCCCACCCAGAAGCTACCAAGTGCACTGAGAGGTGATATTCCCTCCAGCAGGCTGTGTGGACAGCTGTGCTGCCCAGACAGGAGTGAAAGCTTGCCTGTGCAGCACACTCCCATGAAGCAAAGTGAAAACCCAGTCCAACTTAGTGAGCACGTCTTACTGGCAAAAGTTGTGTCTAGAAAGTTTTTCTCATTACGAGAGGTAGTTTTTCTGCAAGTCATAATTAGTGTGCTTTTTTGCTGTTATTTTTCATTGTAAGTCTTGTGATTTTAGAGAGAGGAGATATCTAACTGCTCAATGTGGACACCATATTGGTTTCCATTTGCACTTATATTTCCTAGTATTTTCTGCTAATTTTGTTTTAGACGTCCTAAACAAGGCTCTCCCTTGGGTGTATTTTCAAAGTCTAGTAAATCATACTGCCAGGAAATTTCTTGTGCTATTAATTTTAAATTTCCTCCTTCTCAATTTCATTCCATTACCCAAGTATGTATTTCCTGTATTTTCAAAATAATTCCTTCCTCTTCTCTGTGTTTATACTTCTCACATACTTGCGGTAATTGTCTCAGTCCAGTTTTTATTCCATTGACATAGTCATGCTTACCTCTTTTAACCTTTCCTTGAATCAGTTGTGTTCTTTATCAGTCAATGTCTTTAAGTTATCTTAATTTGACAAGATCTTTCTGATTATAAAATTCCCAGTATTTCATGTTTGTATGACTCTTTTAGAATACTTGTGACTCATAGAGCACACAATCAGTTTAAGACAGAAGTTATCAGCTGCTGTTGTAAAAACTGTTTGCTACTGCTAGTTGTTATTGCAAGTTATTTACCATTGAAGTATTTGAGGTCATGCAGAATGTCTAAGGTATGTTTAAGCACTGGATAAGCATATATTTACCAGTCAGCTTTGCCATATTCAGATATGTCTACATGTAGAAAGTATCATATTACCTTGTTGGCCTGTACCTCGCATAAGGTCTTACCAGTCAGCCTCTTGTATCTGTGAAAGAAGTGTTGTTACTTATTATGCTCTTGACTTGGAGAGTTCCCATTATTAAACACTTCTGTGTTTTCAGTAGGTAGCTTTTTGCCAGATGTTATGATGTGCACATTATAGTGCATCATATCCAAACCCTCTACCCTATTCCCAAATTGTGAATCATTAGTTAGCCTTGCAGTGTGAGTAATCTCTGTGGACTCACCGTGGTCAAGTCTTGGTTATCCTCCAAGCCAGAGTGGTATGGCATGTGAAAACAGAGGTTTGCTCTCAGCACTTCATACGTTAGGGCCTGTGCCTGGTCAGTTTACTCCTGCTGTCAGGGGATTGTGGTTCACAGACAGTGCCTGAGCAGAAAAATATTTTGAAACAATCTGATTCATGTGCACCCAGAAGGAAGAATGCAGAAGAATGCGTGCCAAAAAGTAGTGCTACCTAAGCATGTACTGTCTATCTGAGAAGGGACCTACCTGCCTGGTGAAAATATCCCATGGAAATTCATAGCCTATTTAG
The DNA here is from genome assembly GCF_029582105.1 of Oenanthe melanoleuca. Lineage (NCBI taxonomy): Eukaryota > Metazoa > Chordata > Aves > Passeriformes > Muscicapidae > Oenanthe > Oenanthe melanoleuca. The sequence continues at coordinate 45,931,435 of NC_079362.1, forward strand.
AACAACACACTACAACACATAGATGCTGTGATGATGGGCAGTTCTGGAAAACCCTGAGATAGGTAGGTTCCTTAAACACAATGTGTATGTTTCACAAGGCATTCTTTTGGTTTTGTTTTGTAGCCTAACAGCAGTGGTCAAGTAGTAGGGAAAGTGCCTGGCCATTTTACTCCAGTTTTGGCACCCTCTCCCCATCACAGTGCGGTGCGACCTGTGACCCTGACCATGACAGATACTAAACCCATCACTACATCCACTGAAGGTGAGGCATCTTCACCTACAGCAACCAGTAAGTATTTCTTTAGGAAACCAAAAATGTCCATCGAAGATTTGATGCGATTTCAAACTGAGGCCAGAAAAAGGCGCCTTTTCCTACTATTTGACCAAGTGAGTGCTCATCATTTCACATGCAGAGCAAACATGATCCGACTGCAAAGCTTTTCCTCCCAAAGTTTCAACCGACGGATCATGTTACGCAAACCAAAGTTTGTGACATGACAACCAAAATGAAAGGGAAAAGCCTGCATATTTGACCACTATTCAAGGAAAATAAAATGTCTTTTTTCATCTGAGGTGGACATTGTTAAGACATTGAGAAGCACACCCAGACAGTAAGGTTTTACAATGACCCACAGATGGAATTACAAAAATGGACTGGATAATTTGCTCCTCAATGAACTTTCCTAGAGAAATCAAACCTTGTTACAACACATACTTAATCCAAGCTATGATAATTGCATGTTAATATAGGTTGTGTCATTTTTAGCAAAAACAGCTGATGTTGTTAAACAAAAAAATTAAAAGAAAATTTTAATTCCTCATCATTTCTACAAGGGATGATAGATGCACTGTTTGTGCTTATTTAGTTTTTTAAAATAGGAGATTATGAACTCTAACTTCAATATTTTAAGCTCTTTACTACATGTAGTGTTATTTTTCCTATTATCTTCAATGGAATTGCAGTTCTGGAAATACAGGCAAATATCTAGACTAATTTCTTCCCTTGAAAGTATTAATGATCAGTGGCGCAGAATGTTGCTTTTTAGCTGTGTTCTGCATTTCTGTTGTCCTTGTACTTTTATTTGGACTTGAGATGTTACCAGCATTTATCAGAGTAGTGAAGATTTTTAGGAGACACCTCTACATTCTTGGAAAAAATCTGAACAATCTGTAAAAGTATTAGTTTCTTTAGGGTTTGCAACATTAAAATTACTTGTTCTAAAGCTCTTTAATATTTGAACTTCAAATGCACTCCCTAACTATTGGTCTGTCATTGCTGGAGACTATAAACTGTATCCTTTTCAGGTGTTATATGACTTTAAAACTTTTCATTAGAATCTGAGGCAGAGATGAGACTCAAAGGCATAAGATTTAAAGGAGGAAAACTGTTTAAGCATTTCTTATAAAAGGGTAGTAGTAACTTTTGGAGAAACTGGTACTTAAGTATAAATATATATATAGATAGATTTATGGAAAACTTTTATCTGCCCTTTCAGTATATTAGTTTCATTAAGAGGTAGTAGAGTCTATCTGTATCCCCACTGGTTATTTGTGGTACTTTATTTTGACCTTTTAAGAAGAGTTAGTTTTAGCAGCAAAGTACAAGCTGTTGCTCTAAACATTTGCACCAGAACAGAAAACTGAGAAAACTAAGTTCTTGTGCAGTTTCAAATATTTGTGGTTTCATTAGACTTTGACATGATTGTGCTTGACCTATATATCTCTCTTAGAGGAGGTCAGGGTTTCTAATAAAAATGGCAAAAAAGAACACAGTAAATGCCAGAACTCTTCTGGGATGTTTTCTGGTAATATGACCTTAATCATCATTATAGGAAAGCATACTTAATCTGTACATTGTCCTACTACCACGGGAATGATTTGGACTATATTTTCCAATTAAATCATCACTCAATTTCTTGTGCAATTCATGGGAACCTGAGTAGTTGATTCCTGTTGAATCTTTAGAAAATCTTGGGTTAGTTACTTAAAATAAGGCTTCCTCATGCTTCCATAGTAGTTACCAAGTAAATTCTTGCCACTACAGCCCATAACTAATAATAGAAAAAAATCCCTATATCAAAATTTTATTTGAATGTGGCCGTACTGCCTACAAGACAGTGTATAACACCTCACCTGCTCAGGATGTTATGATTTTCAGAAAGCTGCATTAGTCTATCTCCTTGGTAAAGGTTTTTGACACTGGATTGATAATAGTAAGAGCATTTTAAAAATGAAGAAATATAGCTTGTTGATGAAGACAATAACATAAAGTGAGGGATCATGTCCTTCTGATATAAATTATGCATGAATACATATGAACTGTATTAGCAGTCAAAGTGTGTTATCAGTCATAATAGTTCCACCACACAGATTGCTAATATTAACTTAACAACTAAATATATTATATTAACTCAACACTAAATATATTTTATATTTATTTGCAGTGACTGATTGATTGGTTCAAAATATATATAGTTATATATTTATATAACCTGGACGAAAAAATTACCTTTATTAATCAGTGTGATGAGAATAAACTGGAAAATGATTACCACTGCTCTTCATTCTGAAGTGCTATAGGAGAATTTTTAATAATGAGGTAGAATATCAGGCTTTAATAATATTTGGGGAGCCCTGTGGCCTCCACCATAACTTCCTTCAAATTATTTGTTAATTCTTATGACAATCTTTCAGTAAAACCTGTTTACTGTATAAAGAATTTTATTTTTTTTTAATGAATGCATTTTCTTGTTCTTTTCCATGTGAACTTAATATCAGCAGGCCATTTTAGTAAGTACTCTCATCTAGCTTCTCACCGGCATGCTTGTATGTGGTTTTGCTACTAAGCCTTTGCCATTTTTCAAACAAGTTTCCAGACTGTGATGCTACATATTGCAGTGTGGACATCTCCACACTGGGAAGTTGAGTAAGCCACCTAACTAATATGATAAATGACTTTAAAAGACATGAGAAGGTAATGACTTTTAGGAATTACTGGAGAGACCAGACAGGAACTTGTCCTACAGGTGAAGGATCCGTTCTCTGTAGCTAATCCCATTATCACTTGAAATTCCCTTTCTCCTCAGAAATGGATTTCTTCAATCTTCTGTAGCAGACTGCAAGAGAATTATTTTGGTAGCTCCCCTCAGAAAAAAAATGTTTTCTGATGTATGAGGGAGTTGAATATTTGCTATTATGTTGCACAGTGAGAATTAGCTCCCTTTTTAGCAAAATATTATTAAGATTATATCAAATTACTGCAAAGATTAATTTCATTCTACATAAATAAATCAAACTTTTTATTCTAATTTATGTTTTTCATTTACAGTCATTTGGGGTTTTCTTGGTAAAAACAGAGGCTTTACAGAAATAAAAATAATGTGATCATGAGTATTTTCACTCAGCATTGTGATTTCAGTGATTTCACAGCAGCTTTAAATTGGTATAATGGAAATTAAAAGTGTGATTAGTTCAAATAAATTCATTATGAAGTATTTTGAAAAAAATTAATCCAAAGAACTGCTATTGTCAAGAGACATCATTATGATTTGCACATGCAGCTTCCATTGAAGTTTATAGGAATTTACACATGCCTTTCCAAATTTGATCCAGTATTTCTTTTGCTTTCTCTTAAAGAAAAGACACATCCTATATACTGCAAAATCATAACTCTGGATCTCTCATATTTGTACTGTACCTGCACAAGGTAATAGATATGGTAGGTTGGTATTTTTATCAATATGTTTTGTTCTTCCTTAATCAGCCTACACAGCCTCAGGCACATCCCAAGCCAATCGATATGTGGGACTAAGCCCAAGAGACCCATCCTTCCTACACCAGCAACAGGTGGGCAAGTTTCACATGGGTGTAATGATATAGAGAAGCTTTTGTGGTATTACCTTCCTACATGCTGGCGCTGGTATCTTGGATTAGACTGAAATCTTGAGGGTTTCAGTATTTGCCATGTGAAGATGAAGTTATTTCAAGACACACTGTATGCTTTAAGAAATATCAATTTAGCCTATTCTTTGTTTCTTAGATTTGTTCCATCTTAAGGAACACCTAATATGTTTCTTTTGATATTTTATTTTTCAGGAGTTCATAAATTTAATCTTTAATAGGATTTTAGGAAGTAGAATGAGATGTTTAAGAAACTAATACTAAGTTCAAAATCAGCTTAAAAATAAGCAAAACTTTCAAAGCAAAAATATGCAGTTTATTATTTTCAAGTTATTTTGTTTCCTTTTTCTCCAGATGTTTAACATGTTTTTTCTTTTTAGTCTTAAAAGATCAGTTATAAAACCAAATTCTCAAGGAAACACATCATCATTTCTAGTGTAATAGGTTTAAATTGGTCTGCTGATTTCAAATGTGATAAAACCACGTTTTTGTTCTAGTTTTTTACATCATTTATATTTCAAGTAGCATTTTAAATTTCACATCTCGTTAATGCTGCAAATTTAATGCAAATGGAGTGTTTACTCAAACTGTGAAAATATAGAGCCGAGATTAATGATGGCATACAAATAAATTAGCTGCAGTCAGTAGCAAGGCCATGCACATACAGAAATGGTACATTACAAAAATAAATCCAGACTCTTTAGAATTTTAATGTACTTTATGATATGTGTTTGTGTTCCTCTTAGATCTTAACAGTAGAGGACTTTGAAATTCACAGCATGAACAAATGTTGCAAGGAGAAAAGCTGAATGTGGCAATAAGAAGGAGGGTGCTAAATAGGCCTTGGTATTTGTTGTACTATATTTTTTTCCTCAGACTTGGGTTCCTGTCAGCAGTTTATATACATTTTTGTTCCTCATCTCATATATTTACATTTTTCAGTAAACCTACCTGTTCTACATTGCCAAGATATTGCTGACCCGTACTTCAGCTGAAACACCTTATCTATACCCACTTTCATGTTGAGGAGGCCTTATGTCCATTTTAAAGGTCATCACATGTAGAATTCAGAGAAAAATCATAAATATGATATTTTATTCAAAATAGCTGATCTGTTGTCAAGTATTTTTTTACCAGTAGGATCTAAATTCAAACATCTGTACACTTCTATTAAAATATGTAATGACTATTAGTGGGTTTTCCAGCCTTTAATTCCTCAATAGCTTTTCAGGCATATTGTTTTGCTGGATTTTTTTTAACGTCTCAAAGATTTTTTTTATTATTAAATGTGTTATAATTATTATGATTTTTTTTTAAAGATACACAGCATATAATTACAATTTTTTGAAGCGCACACAACACCTCTCTTTTTATGCACAGTGAATGTAATTTGTGGAGTTCTTGTGAAGTTTCATATAGTATTCTGTGAAATATCCCTGACATCCTGTTAATTTAGGGATGTGCAATAATTTTTTCCCTTTGTATTTTTGGACAAAATTCTTTTCTCAGACTGCTCCTGCTTAGATCTATTCTATCTTCCAAGCTCATTGGAAGACTTCTAAACTTCTCTGCACATGCCAGAAAGTATAGAAGCATTTTTAATTTTCTCTTGGCTGAATTTTGACTGATATATTGATAATGTTTTGCATTCTCTATTTATTTTTGTCATTGTATAGATCAAAATAGACTTCAAAATTTTAGCAGTGTCTTTGGAACATCAAGTGAGAGGGAGCTCAGAGGTCTTTGGTGTTTACATGTGTTATGTCTGATACTCCCTTTCGTGGTAAAATGTGGCCAAATGGCTCACAGGGAAGGGGAAGCTAAGTTAGATCTCATATACACTTCAGAAGAAGAAAAATTATTTAATGCTACTGTGTTAAAGTGTATTGCTTCATAGTTATATTAATCCAAGAGCATCAATTGGTGACCAATGAGCCATGTAGTATATTTAAAAATATCAGCATTTTACTACTGTCTTTGCTCTTAACTCACTCTTCTCTTCTAACATATGTAATGGATGTATCTGTGTTTGCCTGAGTGTGTTTGTGTGTGTATGTGTGAATGAATGCCTACACATATGTAAAAAAATAAGGAGCAGTATATGCAGCTGAAAACATCTGAAAGAGCAGAATTCTTAAACTAGAAAGTTTTTCAGATGGATAAATATGAACATATATGTGTGTATAGGTATGTTTCTAATGAATTAGTTACCTTCACTCAGTTCTAAAGGTGACATGCAGAGATATATACATATACATATACATATACATATACATATACATATACATATACATATACATATACATATGTACATTTACATATAAATATACATTTACATATACATATACATATGTACATCTACATCTACATCTACATCTACATCTACATATACATCTACATATCTACATATATATATATATACATACAGACTATATGTATATATATAAACACACACACAGACACACACACACACAGACACACACACACACACACACACACACATTACCTAGCAAGTAAGGCAGAGCACTGAGATTGTCTAAACAGCTTTAACAGAGCAAAGGTTATCCTTTTCTAAGACAGAAATAGGATTGATTTACTATGTCCTTTCACTACTTCACAACAATTTAAAAGAAACCACTCTTCTTGCGGCAGATTTTAAATGCATTTGCTTTAAAGCAACTCATGATGAATGAAAAGAAAAATCAAGGAGTATGTGAAATAAGGCAATTAATCATTTTGTATTAATGGAGAGAAATTTTCAATTAGAAAGCCCGTGGTTTTAGTTCCAGAGAGGTCTTTTAAACATTCCCCATATCCTGTAATGCACAGTGACCCCTTAAGAATAAATATTGTCACTGGTACCTTTTTTACTTCATTGGAGGAGTCTTTATGAAGATTTATTCCTTCTGATAATGAGAAATATTGGCATGTACCCTTGAGTACTTTTTGTTATTGCTAAAAGGAACCATTATGTAGCCCATTTAAGTTACAGTAACCACAATAAATTTAAAAGTTACACATGTATTTTGCAACACACACTCACAAGGAGTTCTTACAAAGTGATAGTGTTCTAGAAATTCCAGTAAACAGTGTAAAGCACAGTGCATCCCAAATACTCACATTTACATGGAAAGCACTGACTAAAACTCCAAAAGACAATGCACAATAGGGCCAGTGGAAGAATTTGTTGGCTTTTACTGATCTGGATACTTGGAAATTGTGATGTTATATGCATTACTTAGCCTGTAACATTGATAGTTAGAAAGACCAGATTCTAATGGGGAATTAGAACTATGCAGTCCAGTTTCTGCTGCACTAGCTGGTGGATCTTCCCATCACCTGCCTTGAAATGCCAGGTATTTCTATGCTGGGGCATGGATAATTACATAAAATACATCTTGCTTCAGTGGCATTTGAAGAGTCATATGTATCTTGGAATTTTCTTGTAAAAATTCATATCAGACCTCCTCTGTCTAGTAGAAATTATTAGTGACCACTAGTTTTTCTTTTTTTTGATTCACCATCAGCTTCTGAGTGTTGATAATGTAACTGCAGGAAAAACACTATGGGAGAAAGCAAGAGATGTGATAAGACCTACTACCTGAATGAGAGAGTTTTTCCTAATGTTACTACTAGTCATTGGTAGAAGTATTTTCTGAAGCCAAATCAAAGTTCTTTATCTATGCTGAGAAACGTCCCAACTAAATTGAACAAAAGAAAGATTGGATAATTTTTGCAATTATATGGGCACACCTTCATCCCCCTCCTGCCCTTAATTTGCATTTATTGAAGATTTGTGGTTTCTAAGACTAGACTAGAGGAAAAAGGCAGCAAACCAACAAACTGAGGAAAGTCTGTCAAATTTAACCTTCTATAAGTAGACACAATTCCTTGCCAGATTCTAGTTGTGTCTGCGTTGGTCTATGCAACTTTAATGGCAAGATCATTGCTTCAGTAACAAAGTCTTAATGACCAAGATCTTCATGGTTATGTGATGACATTTCTGTAGCCCACTTGTGTCACACTCCTCCAATTTCATGGATTTATTATGGTATTGAAATGACAAGCCGAGTCAGCTTATGCTTTTTCTGGCAATAATGCTAGAAAGTTACTAGAAATACTAGTCATATACTTTGCCTGTGTAAACAGTTTAAAAAGATGGATGGGTGGATGGATGGATGGATGGATGGATGGATGGATGGATGGATGAAAGGATGCATAGACACTTGTATTTATTGCAAGTGCAATGATGAATGGTATCACAAAAAAATAAGGTTTCTCTTGGAATGAATGAAATAACTGTAAGGTTTTTGTTCTTGACCATTTAAATTTATTGCACCACTGGGCCTTGTATGGATGATTCTATTTTTAATTGGAAAACATAAACAAATGGAATAGCTATAAAGGTTGTTAACAATAATCTCTAGAACTTTCCTGTCACTGTGCTAACTAGTGCTGGCCCAGTTGCTTAGGAGTTAATGAACTCTTTCAATCTTTGCACTGGTAATTTCAGTGTCATGGCTTTCACTGAAGCTTTTACTTTCTTGGTATGGTGTGCTGTGTTCATGATTTTTGCACAGATTTTACAATTATGGGTAAGATTTTTTCAATGTATATAGTAATAAGGTCTCCAAAATGATCAGAAAACTGTAGATAGCTTCTAATTTTCTACAAATGCCTTCTCTGTCTCTTTAGTAAAGAATTGTTCTTACCAGACGCATCCTTTAGTTATTGAGCTGCACAGTTCAAAATGTATCTCTCTTTGTACTATTAATCATGGAAATTGTGAACTTAAATGTCCACTGAACACAGAATATTTGTTTACAAAATGTTTTGGGTGGATGTTACTTTTGCATTCAGCAGCAAGCTGAAAGAAGAACACAGGCGGGCTCCTAAAGAGAACTTGTCAGTAAAGTCAGGAAACAGGTTATCAACACTTAGCCTGTTCTTATTGTGTCCCTTATCATAATTGACAGTTTGACGTAAAACTGGGTCACATGATAGCCAGTGAGGTATGTAAATGGCTAAGAGGTCACCTTTCACATATGCCTGCTGGAAAGGAAACACATTTAAAGGAAGTTTCAGTCAGAACAATGACAATATGCAAATGTTAAGTTTTATGGGCTTTTCTCAACTAAGGGAAGCTATAGCAGTCTCCTATTAAACTTTCCAAAATACAGTTCTTCTTTCACTATCTATCACAGTAACTTAAAATGAATGTTAGTCTCAGCCATTCTTTAGATACAAGACCATGAAATCTGCTTAAATACTAACCCCTAAAAATTATTCATACTCTGATTAAAGATGGAGCTGCTGGCTGTGGGTTTTTAATGTATGTATGATTTGCATACTTAAGATGTTGCAGGATGGTTGTGCTTGCAAGGTGCTGTTTAAACTGTGAAGACAGCTATAGTAAAATCTAGCACTTGGGTAGAACTTCACATCAGTACGTCTCACAGATCTGGAAAGTGCAAAACAAAATCAGTTCCCTGGCATTTTACAGAAGTACTTGGTCTACTGCTTTGCTTGCCTCCAGGCCTGTGTCCACTTTGAGACTTGTGTCCTCTTCCTGAAAAATGTCTGAAGTGAATGAGGGAGCTGCACTAGCTCCCAGGAGAAACACATGCAGTGTGCTTGGTGCTCTGTGCTGCTTTGTGAGTGCAGCAGTGGGGATGTACCATAGGCATAAGGGCAGAGCCTAGCATGCAGGGCTAGGAAAATGGCTGGGCTACCTGTGAGGATTCCTCATCTCCTGCAAGGCTGGGCATCCTTATCCACCTCATAAAATAGAGTCATCCTCTTTCTTCTGTGCTTAAATGAGAGATAAATAAGAAACTACTTGATAATATTTTGAGGTTGGAAGTTGTTATGGTAGTAGAGGTTCCTGTGGCTTGCCTTGCTAAGAAAACACAGAACTGTGGACTTAAGGTCAAGTCTGTTCAGCAGCCTTCTAGGAAAGACTTTTCACCATGTCATATGTCAAGATATATTTTTCATTCAAAACATACATTTGAGAAAATTAGTGGTGTCTTTAGCAGTTACTAGATATATTCTGAGGATCACTTCTTATGTCCCTCTGTTGAGGAATGTAAGTTTTATCAAGTAGTTTCCTGCCTCTCCTCTTCACATATCCTGCAGAGAAGCTCTTTTAGATGGCCTATAGTGGGTAAGAGTGGCTGTGCCTTCTAATCTCCAGCTAGCACTGTTACATAATTGAAGAGGTACCTAGGTTACTCTGAGGAGAATAACTGGACAGAAAGCTTTCAGTGTGACTCCAGACAACATATAGCACTTGAAACACTGTGATGAAGTGCCTTATGTCCTTCCAAAACTTGGTACTCATGTCAGGTCTGTGCACCCAAACTTTCCCTGCTGGGAGGTCTGGACATCCTCCAAAGGCAGCATCCCACTGCTTCTGTGAACAGACTTCTTCCATCAAATGGAGCCCAGACTCACAGAGTTCTATTAAATTCTACACTATTTTTACCCAGAAACCACTCAACATGAGGACAGGATGCAGATGAAGACTTTGGAAGTGATATTTCTGAATCTTAGACATGGAGAGATCTTTCAATAGGAGTGATTTGGGAGAGGAAGTTTTATGTCAGGGCTATGTGAGCCTAGTGAGGAGTGTGGCACAGCAGTTTTTAAAGCTGGGGAGGTGTATCTCAGTACAACCCTAGGCTTGTTGTCACAGAACCAGTTGTCACACAAACCTGAACGTCTCCACAGTGCTGTCAGTACTGCAAGCATGGCACGGCTGGTGCAGTGAATAGCACCACAGCACTAACTGTGAATCTCATGGAGCATGAGCCTTCATATAAATGTGCACGTACAAAATGCACGAGTTGCATTATTTTCTTTGCAGTATTTGAAAGTATGTGAATTGAGGTAAATATGACTGTATATAATAAGAAGCATGTCATTACTAACATTTCTGAAATATGTTCCAAAAGCTTTGTGGTGCTTTCTTAATGATAAATGCTACACATTAACTGTATGTGTGGAAGGCTTTCGTACAGACTGTGGGAAGAATACAGTGATTTAGTGCAGAAGCTAATTTACTAAAATGCAATATATCAGTCTCTTACTGTTTTCCTCAAACGACAAATGTAATTAGGTTCTATATAGCAAGCTAAGTAATACCAAATTTCTGAGTTAGGCCTAAGTGAATATAATAATTTGTAACACTAAGTTTGTGATTTTAGTATATTTTTAACGGTTGTAATTGACATAGGGCTTTTATTAATAGATTTTATACTTTGTGAAGAAGTAAAAGAGGGAGATGGGTGGGAGAGTTTAACCTTTCAGTCTTTTGTTTCAGCTGCAAGTGCGTTTTTATAGCTAAGTTATGAATCTTTAAAATATGCATTTGTAGTGAAGATGATGACATCCTTAAGGATAATAGCAGAAATATGTCTACTGTACATTGAGTAACTGGGCTGACATAATTTATTATGTTTTCATTATTAAAATCAGGCTTAGGATCCTGGTTTGTATAGTGACTAAATCAGATGTTTACTTACCCTTTTTTTTTAAACATGTTTAATATATTATTCACTGTTACCTCTAGCAAACTTTTTAACTGCATGTTTCCTTTTCTGGTTAATTTCATGTGGTTTAGTCATGCTTTTAATGGCCTTTAGAAGGTCCCTTGGAGTTCTTTAGATAACAAACAAGAAACAATCCCTATGAAAACATCAAAGACTAACATTTCCATTTCTCAGACCTTAACAGCAGGAAGCTTATTAGTCTAACAGCCAGACAGGGTCAGGTTTGCAATATTGTCTTGTCCTCAGCATTTGTATTTTTCAGGAAAAGACTGCAATAAATTGTGCTCCTGTGAAAACAGTTTATTGTAGTTTGTTTGCTGTAGCCTGTGCTATCTCAAGAATGTGAACATGGATAGAGAAAACTAAAACGCATTGAATGCAATTAAACTCAGAAACATTATCTTCAATTAAGGGTGTTTAATCATATATAATAGTACAGCAATTTATATAAACATGACTATACAGAGGATAAAACATATATTTTCTTCAGAAGCCAGATAAGCTCACTTTCTTAAGCTTAAAAATAAGTAGCATATATTTTCAATAAATCTGCTAACACTGTTGGGCAGCTGTTAAATAAACAGAGCTGCCAAGGGTTGCTTGAACAATCTGTGAAGGCAGAACTGATGATTTCAGGATCGGGGAAGAATTTGTTTCAGGGAATATTTAGCACATTCTCCATTATATTAAAATACAGTAAAGTATTTTAAATTCTATTTTTCTGAGGCTGAACAAGATTAGATTATTTTATCACCTCTTGCTAATACTACTTTCAGTAACACATGATTAATATATATAACTTCAGTTATAAAACACCTTTACTATTTTTAAATAGCAAGATAACAACATAGAGTTTGTTTAATTTTGGCAAATTTTCTGTAAATTGCATGTCTTCTATGTTTCACAAAAAGCATGCTAGAAGATATTGATTATATTTTACCTTACTCAGTGCACATTATATAGAGCATTGCTTAAAAAGCCAGCGTAATTTTTTCCTTTCTTAAAGTATTGCACTATTGATTATTAACATTTCTTTTTTTTCCAGCTCAGTTTGTAATCTAATAATGGCTAATTGTTTGCTACACACTAGTTACTCTTTAATGCTTTATTAATAGAGGATTATATTAAAGTAGCATTATATTAGAAAAGTCTATAGGCATTTGTTTCTCAAAATAGGTTATTTTTCTTTGTTTTATTTTTAAAGTTACTTCTTGGGAAAGTAAGACTTTTGCCATGTACAGTACTAGTTTGCATGTGTTCATTTAAATACTAAAAACTGTAGTATGCTCGATCCATATCTGACTGCTAGGTTTCAATTGACAGCTGAGAATTTGTGACTGGACCATGAATCAAAACGGCAGGCATTTATACCCCAGTGCCAGTGAGGATACATTGGGAATTGCTTGGCAAAGGTAACATTTTAATTATTTCCACCCCCTACACCGCCTCTAAAAAAAGTTGCATAGAGCGACAATATCTGTTTTAGTGGGTTTCCAGAGGTATATGTGACAGCATTATGATCAAAATATGTGTTTAACATTTCCCCTAAACTCATTCAGGTTATCTTTCATGTAAGCTGACTTCAGAGGGTCCCTCAGTGTAACACCTGAAATAACATTGTGCTGTCCTATGCAAAGGGTTTGTGAGTTAAAGGAAATACTGATCTCAGGTTTTAAAAATGTCATTTGCACTCGTATTTTTGGGACCTTGGTGGCTAACAGAAAGAAAATGGTACCATTAGAGGTATAGATGAGTATAATAATGAATGGCTGAGGTGGTGATTGCTTTTGGGCAAAGAATACCTATATTATTCAGAGACATTTCTTACCAATTGGCTGTGTAGTTTTAGGTCTAACTAACTATATACCTGAAGGTAAGATATTAACCATCTTATTTTTCAACTAAATAACATTATAATTAGGAATTATTTACAAAAAGAGTTTATTTTTCTATGATTCCCCTGCCTCACCCCCACCAAATTAACCAAACAATAAAGTCCATTAACCTTTGATAAATTATTAAATTACTAGATTTTGCATCTCTTGGTATATAGTGGATTATGGTAACAGCAGAAGGTGTATGTTTATCTAAATAGGCATATAAACAAATCAACATAATTTTGGTACATCAGTTTTCTCCTCTTTCATGTAAAGGATTATCTGCAGCACTCAACAATTAATATGGGTTGTACATGTAAAGTTTGTAGGTTTGGAGCCTACCAGATGAAGTATTAGCCACTCACTCATTAAATAATTTAAAGGGATTTTTTTTTTAATTAATGTGTACATGAAAATATACGTACTTCTGGACAGTGTGAGTATGTGTGTGAGTGTAATATATATGTATTATGTAAAAAATGCCTTTTAATGCATTGTACTGATGGTACTATGTATTAATAGAAGTTTTGGGACTTTTGAGAATCAACTTGGAAGGGAAATTACTGAATTTGAACATTGTGCTGTTTACAAATCTGAAGTTTAATTGTTTATTTATTTTATTTTTTTTCCCCTGAAACAATATTTTAAATTTTAAAGAATTTTGCTGGTAAAAAAAGGCCTTGCCATTTCTTTCCGTATGTATTAAATAGTACAATGGAAAATTAGCTAATGGATTCACCTCATCTCCTCAAGGGCTGTGATTCACATTACAAATCCCACCACTCAGTAATTGCCAGAGTTTTCAATGTACTGCCAGTAGCGAATCCAAACTGACCTTTTATAGCACAGAGGGAGTGATTTATTCTCCCACTACAAAGTGGCATTTTTGGGGGCATTGACAGGTGTTAGAATATTGCATCACAACAAGCTATCTAGAAATATCCTCACACGGTTTTAATCAGTTGTCACTCGAGCCTCCCTTAAGCATTGCCAATTACACTGATTGAAGCACTGTCCTAGAGTCTGCTGAATTCTGATTTTCAGTACCATCACACAACACCCTGGGCATAAATTGGGAAAAGAAAGGAAAAGTGGGGGAATGCATTTCTGTGTGATGATCAAGAGAATTTTAGTGGTGAACAAAAGCCTGCTCCATGATCCATTTGCTGTTATAGTCCACACTGCTTTGCAGATCACTCCCAGAGTGCTGCCTGCCACTGTGGCCCTACCAACGTACATCAGCACTGCCAGAAGAGCTTGGGCACAAATTCTGCCATGGGCATTTCATTAGAGGCCCAAGGTATGACACTTGCTCTTGGATTACAGCCTCGAAGAACAAGGAAAAACCATTCTGCCTAGGCAGATGGCTTTTAGTTGCTGGTTTTGAAATATGACACTCTTCAAATCCCACAGACATGAGGACCTAAGAAGAGAAATTATACCTGCTTAGGCTAAGAAGCAGTGTACCTTTCTAACACTAAAATGAATGCTAAAAAATGATAACATATTGCAAAAGTAATTGTCACAGGTTGGTGAAGAAATATATCCCAGTCCAGACAAATTTCTGTAACTCCAAATCGTTTGATAAATGCTTGATTATGGGATTTCCTTAGATCTGCAGATCTCATTTTGATTGTCCTCATTCTCACCTTTTACATCAGGTTAAGTATACTGATTTTTCAGAAGTATTATTGACAACAGGCAGCTGAAAAAGTTGGTTCAATGTTAGCTGCCCCATCTCTACAGATGTCAGGTAGCAGAGATGGTCAGGTTGAAAGCTCTGTCATAAACAATTGCTGGTGAAACACACCTTGGAAGTTTTGGGGAAAGTGAATGACAAAAACCTTCTGTTATTTCTGTGTTCTTTGTCTTAGTAATATTTAACACACCTCATGGTAGATACAATGCATAGATTTAAGATTCTGTTTTGTTTTGTTTTATTTTGTTTCCTTAGAAACTTATGTATCTGTTGCCATTTAAAGATTCAGGTATAAGAAAGCAGTGGTCTGTATGTGAAGGCTGAAGTTTGCAGAAGAGAAAAGAATATCAATAATACTAAACAAAAAAGGCCCAACAAGCCACAAAAACTTAGATTACTGATACACCATTTTCTACAAAACTAACAAGACTTGCAGGGAATAGTGATAATAAAAAAATAGATTAATACTCTGCATAGCTGAGTTAAACATTCTGGTATCTTTAATGCAAATACTTACATTAAACATTCAGTGAGCATCTTAAAAAACATAAAATAAAATGGAAAAAAGTACTCCAGTTATTTGGTGAAGTATTTAGAAAACTAATTTTTATTTTTCTCCTCATACCCAAACAATCAACAATTTTTGTTTGGGTTGGTTGATTTTTTGATTGCTTACTTAGAACATTTATGGTACATATTTGGTCTTTATATAACTTTTTATACTTCTCTTTAAATGTAATTTATTGTGTCTGCTGAACTTTGAATACCATTTAAACACATCAATAGAAATAAATTCTTTTATGATCATTTAGGTAATTTTTTTGGTGTAAATGTGAAGAAGATTCTCAAAGCCATTAAAAAACCCCCAATCTTTATTTTTTTTGGTAACCACAGTTCTGTTTTCATTGAGACAGAAGGCAAGGGAAAGCTGTGAAAATCTGTAAGGCTCATTTAGGAAAATACAGTCTCAGTCACTACGTGAGGGCAAGAGTGTGTGCAGAAAGTACACTTAAGAAATGAGCGAGAGTGACAAAAAGTGTGGGTGTGCGTGTGAGGCTGATAGTATGAGTTTGATCCCAAATCAAAGCCACTCATTGCACCATGGATGGTATTTACAGCATAAATACTCATAAAAGCTGGCATGACGGGTCTCTCCTAGACCATGGGGAGTATTTGCAAGTCTTCCACAGACTGCTAGCAACTTTTCATTGCCAAAGTGCATATTTCAACTCAGCTATTGACAAATGTGTTTTTATTTATATTAATTCTTTTAACAATCATTCTGCATGAACTGCTTAACATTACCTTTACCCAGGCAAATGGACTAGGCTAGAATTTCATGCTTCCATTCTGTTATCTTGACACATCAGCAGAGTACAACAGCTGGCTCATTCCTGGAAATGCTGAGGGGAGCTCTGTTCTCAGAGTGCTGAATTTCTTTCTCAGCTGTAGCTGAGGGATATTCAGCATTCCAGGCTTCATTAGTCCCCCCCACCCCTGCTCAGCACCACTATGTGTTTATGATAACAGTACTGATAAGGCAATCAAATGGGATAATCTGATTTGTGAAAGAAGTCAGAGGGGAATTGAGAATGGGTGCATATTGTTATTTTAGCACAATATCTTGTACATGCTTGGTATTGAGAAAACATATAGCTAAAATTACACAGCCAGCAGCGTGTCTGTGGAAGCATATTTTGGCAAACACAGACACCTGTTTGAGCAGTAGTTCATACACTCTGACCTGTGTCCCTCCCTCATTCCTCTCCCCAGCAATGGTTTGGAATAAAAGTGCTACTTCATTACAATTTAAGAACAAAAAAGCTGAAGTTTTCTGACTGTAAAAATATTCACAGAGAAAAAATATACTGATTTCTTATTTTTATCAATTTAAATTGCTAATTCTAATAGTTTTGCCCAACTCTGTAATGCAGAAAGATGTGCAGAACATTGTTTCCTCCACATCCAGGCAAATATCTTCTGAACACTTCCTAAGAAATTAGTTGTATTCAAGCCAGACTTGCATGCTGCCATCCCACAGGAAATGGGTCAGCAATCCATTAGGATGCCATTAGATAATCTAATTTGGAGCTTAATCTCTAAATTAACCATGCCCCATACTTGAAGCATACTTGAGAGAAAGAAAAAAGTTTATGTTAGAATCGATAGGGGAGCCGAAGCGTGAAGAAGGCTGTTTGTTTTTTCTGTAGCTGTGGTCACGTCTCAAGCCGTCTGGTAACCAGGAGAAACCAGACATGATGTAATTCCAGATTGAACTTGAACTTCAGGGACTTAGAATGGGGGAACAATGGACCATAGGAATCAATAATGTCCATTTTCCACATGATTATGTTTGGAGCTTTAAGTTAAACTTTATGGGAGAAGCAACAAGAACAGCAGCGTGACCAAAATTAATGAGTTGATCTAGAAGCAAGATGTTAAAATAAAGAAAACTACTTCAGTAATAATTTTTGAGCAGCACTACAGATTCCAGCAGGATTAGAAAAGTTCTTGCTCTGCAGTGAACTGGTTGCCTGTTCTGAGATCTCTTTGTTCGCTTAGGTGGGACAAACTTAATCTTATGTTTCCTGTCAGATGATTTTTGGCAGCTGCTAGGGAAGGAGGAGCATATTATAGAGAATTCCCTAGTGTAAACTGTATCTTTAACCCCTTGGGTACTCCAGCTTTCTACTTCTTTATCATTTTACCTTCAATTTCTTGTTTTGAATCAGTAGACTGATTTGTTTGGTTTTTTTTTTTTTTGCTTGTTTATCTGTTTGGTAAAGTTAGGATAGTCTGCATTATTATTTAGTCATTCTAATTTGATAAACTTGCAATTATATATTTTTTTTTAAATGCTAAGGCAAAAATTCTAATGGTATGAAATGGAAATAGTAATATTTGGGAAAAGAAAAAGGTAGTGCAGGTGTGTAAAGTTGAGAGTCAGTTTTTCATAGGCAGCCCAGTGGACTCTGGGAACCAAGCACGTGTTCTCCATGGTTTGGCTTGACTTGGTCACAGCCTTCTCTGTGCATGTTTGAGACCCTTTGTTAGCAATATTCCTGCATCAAATTCTCATACATGAATGGTCCAGAGCACAGCATGGACATGCACCCTTTCTCTGGCCCTTCCTCTGTTGTGGATATTCTTTGTTAGTAATGGGCTCTTGTAGCCTCTTCCCTACCTTTGCATACATTTTTGTGTTACACTGCCATGAAAAGAAGTCTGCAGGGAGTAGAATAAATGGTATTCCTATAGGAGGTTTCCCTTTTCCCTCCTGTGGGCATAAATTGGTAAGACTCTTAACTCTTCCATCTGCTAGATGGGTGGTATGTGCCTGCTAAACTGTGAAAGTAATCCTAAACTAACCTGGGCTACACTTAATACATCTCTTTAAACAAATGCTCAACTTGGAGGTGAAATTTGGCAGCTGTTTACCTATGGATGCTAGCTCAGAATGGTAACAAAAGTACCCCACTAAATAGATGTTGGAAGAATGGTTATTCTTTTGGCAGAAATGCAGAAGTGGGAATTTAGCCAGGGCACTGAGGGTAGCTAAATTGCCTTTCCAAATCCATATCCATTTTCATATCCAAGTAATTTTAAACTATAAAAGTCCCTGTATTTGTGTGAGAAAGCACTTACTACAAAGATAGATGTGCCTTGATTGGTGGCTTGCTATTGTCAATTCACTCAACATTGAAGGTATTTCTGCCTTTTCCATCCAAAGACTGAGTTTCCAGGATCTTCTCTACCTTTTGTAAGCTAGTGAGCTCATGTACATGATAGTAATGCTGCAAGAAGGAAATACTGCTTTAGATGTACTTTCTGAATGGCAAAATACTCTTACTGAAAGAAAGAAGGCATTAACTGTTGGAAAATAAGAATCTGAAAGACCTCCACATTTACTCAGGTCAGATTAGATTTACTTTTTATTGCATTTAGTTAATTGCATAACATTATTATATTCTTTATGTTATTATAACCTCCAAAGTGGACTGTATATACATGTAATGTAAGCATTACTTGTGGTCCATTCCAGTAATATTTTAATCAGAGATTCTTGAAACAGCAATTATTATCTTTAAGAGGAAATCATGGCAGAAATCTTGATTGAATTAACATCTGGAAACTGTAATGGAAAGTGTAATAGAGAATGTTAACCCTGTAGGATGCTTGAAGAATTTTCCTTTGCTGTTTTATTGCATTTGAAAAGATAAAAACATTATACTTCCTATGGACAGAGAGAGAACTGATGACTGTATAATGTACCTAATAGTCTAGCTGTGGTAAAGAGAAAACTGCTACCAGTAGTGAAATTACTCAAAAGTGTAGTGCTTCAGGAAGGTGCTCCTGCAACAAAGATGGATCCTAATCTCACAAAAGACTCACACAGTGCTTGTCATGTAATTTTCTTCAAAACTTAGCCTTGAGCAGTTTTTTTAGGTCTCACTTCATGTTTCAATGGAAAGACATTTATATCATAACTTCTGTCAACAAATGGATAACAGATTTGCTCAGGAGTAGTAAGCTGGAGTGTGGGGTAGGCCTGCATTATTCCACTCATACAATACAAAATTTCTTATCTGAAGGAGAAGCCATGTGGGCTTCCTATTAATTTCTACAAGGACAACCACCTTGTTTCTGTCTTGGGCAATGGAAAGAATTTTTGCTTCCCTGGCTGAGGTGCTTATTGGACAGAGGCAGAGTACTGCCTCTGGTTTTGTGAAACAAAACAGGGGGACCTTGCTCTTCTGGGCAGTTGGTCTTGCTTGGCTTCATACCAGGGTGTTGGCAAACTACAAAGCAGAGAGTGGCTCATAGGGTAGCTGAAAGTCCAGCTAAATTTGCCATAAATGTAAAGGGAGGTCATGGGAATATTGGATAGACAGCCACACACATGTAGCTTAGCAGAGCCCGTGCTGTGTGTTTGGTTATTCACAGTTGTGTTCTCAGAGCTCTGTTCGTTAACTAGGGCTGTTTTCCTCAGTGGCTTTCATTCAGTTTTCTTCCTTTGTCTTCTGCCTCTGGTGCCTGCACTGGGGTGGCCCAAGATAGAGTTATGTCCTAGTAACTCTGGTATTAGAGTTACTAATACTAGAGTAACTGTAGTCAATAACCTGTAGTATGATAACGTTATTTGCTAAACTACAACCAGAACTCATCAAGCCTTGAAAACAATGGCTTAGGAAATGCCAGCAAACAGAGGCAATGGGCCATTCTTCCCAGACTGTGCCCAGTGTGTGTTTAGACCAGGACTTCAGCTGCCCCCAGGGCTGTGGAAGTGCTGGCTGTTCCAGCCCTGCAGGCAGACAGTGTGTGGCTGGTCCCACAGGTGCTCTGCTGCCTGCACCGCCATCTCTGGCAAAAGGCTTGGTGTGAGCAGCACAGGGGGCTCTGAAACCCCTGTGGGATGTACACAGTGTTAACATGGGAGGTGTACGACTCCCTCAGGGTCCACAAATAGAAATGACAAATTTCTTGCAGTCTGCATTTTTGTCATGGTCATAATACAAGGTGGGAGGCTTAAAAGGTTTAAATAAACACCTGTATTAAACTGGTAGGTCATATGGCAACAACAGTCATATTAGGAGCTTGTTACAACTTATTTTTGTTGGGCAGTTTCCATAGAAATCAAGATCTCTGTCTGCTGTTTGAAGCAGCAGATAAAATTTTCCCTGCAAATAGTAATTTGCTTTTAGTCAGCACTGACTTGTTTCTTTCACCCGCTGTTGTCACTAGAAGGCTGGCAACTTTAAAACAAAGCAAAAAGTCAAAACTGTATTTATCCAATCATTGAAGTGCACTATAAATCTTCAGAAAGATAACCTGGAGTCAGTGTGTTTAACCTTTGCCACAGAAATTTTTTAAATAGAGTGTTAACCTCAAACAAAATTTATATTCTTTGAGTTAATGTTGTATTTTTTTGAAGTCACTAAACACTGTAAATCCCATGTAACAGGACAGCAAAGAACTGTACATTGTAAAACATATATTTAGACAAATCCCAAGAAAACAAATCTGCTTGGCTCTTTATTTTTTTATTACTAGTTCTTATTTTTACAAATTCACATGCTTGGAAGCAATTTTCTTTGTGCCAGTTATTTCAGAATTTACTTCTTAACATCACTGAAATCTAAAGTGTAAGGAACAAAAAATGGATTTGAAAACAAATTGTGAAGGAAGATAAAGAAACAATTAAGCCTCCTAAATGAAATTCTGGTATTGATTTTTTTAAAAATTTTTTTGGAACATATTCTTTTCATTATATCATCTTGGAAAAATCTTTCATGCTTAACAAGGTTTAAGTCTTTTTGAGTGCTCCAAGATTTGTGGTGTAACTGTGATTTTTAAATTTTAAAAGGGTTTTTATTTTCATCCAACAGCAGATTTTTTTTTAATAGTCAGTAGAATTAAAACAACAACAAAAAATTAGGTGTATTAGCTGGTCTTACATTATGAAAACTATATTTTTTTAAAAAAAATTTGAAAAGGTTAAAACTCTGCAGGTTTTTAGGTGTCCTTCAGGAATATATCCAATTAAAGAAAAAACCCAACAGCCTTAATGAATAGTGTTTGTACTTCAGGCATTGAAAACATTAAGATATTAATATTTATTTTATTTTCTTCATGAAATAATACTAGTCCTTATTCTTTGGGAACATGGCCATCATTGAAACAAGCAAGTCAGGAGCTACTCCCACTTTTTTGTGTGTGTAAAGCATAGCACTTGAAAATAATTGCTAGGAGTTAAAATAGTTAATTAGCAGGTTTAGAGAGGTAAGTATTTTCAAACAGAAGTACATGACAGAAGATGTTAGTAATTTTGTTTTAATATGAAAGGCCTGAGAAACATGTCCCTTGGAATTTACAAAATAAGTTAACCACTTTCCAGCAACTGAAATGATCACAAATGGCTGCCAAACGAAATGTAATTATGTCATGAACATTTGAAATAAGTAAAAAGGATCTATTTTCCTCATTATACTTGATGCCACAAAAGTGCATCTGCTTGTTCAAGGAGAAAGCAGTGAAGAAATGGGACAAAAAATATGGAGGGAAGAAAACTTTTTGCCTCTACAGTACACATGTTGAAGATCTTCAGATGTGTTATCAAGATGCTTGTTGGTCTAATGCCAAAATGTAGTTCCAAGTAAGCACTTATGTTTGTGATAAACACTAGAAAAGCTCAATACAATAAATGCAGAGGAAGGTGTGTTTGCATGCTGTATGCCCAGTGTTGCAATTTTGGCTTTTTGGCAATGATGCCGACTTAATGACACTGCTTTCCTTCTGAATAAACATGGCAAAACTTTCTTTGAAGTCATAGAATCATATAGCTTAGGATTGTTTGGTTTGGACTTCTGTGTTGCCAGAACCACATCTAAGAAAAGGGCTGCTCAGGCTGCTGGGTACTGAATGCCAGCAGCTGAGACTGTCTTTGAGTATCCATCCTCAAGTACTACTTATTGGCGCCTGGTGAACCTGTGAATGCTGTTGGGACTTCAGCTGCTCAGTGACAGTTCTTTTGTAATGATGACTTCAGTTCCAAAGTCATTCAATCATCCTTGAAAATATTTTCTTTCTCAGAGGCTTGTTGAAAAAAATATGATATTTGCTGTTACCCTCAATTCACAGCTACCCTTGGCTGCAAGTCTTTAGATTATTGGATCCTGTGTTAGCTGGTGTTCCTGAGACTCACATTCTTAGGGAATTTTTTTTAAAAGCAGGTATTTTGAACATAAAAAGTCCTCTTATGGGCATCCATGCATCTTGGGATGGTGACAAGATAAACTGCTGTGTTGCAAGAGGGGAGGAAATCTCACAGGATGCTGATTCTCTGAACCTTTATACTATATTCTTGAAAAAAGAACACAACACCTGTACCCTGTGGTATATTTCACCAGCTCTTAAATGACATCCATTACACTATATAGTGTCACTTTAGTTGTGCCTGCTGTACATATTTGTGTCTGACATTTGTGGGGATTTTCATAAACAGACCGCTTAGTGTAACTCAGGACTCACACAACCTGCTACAGAGTTCAACACAATCATTTTTCTTTCAAAACAACTCACACTTTCACAAAGAAAACTAGGAAGTAGAGAATCTCAAGTTGCATTTTGCTTCCAGTTTTATCTTAAGTAGTGTTATTATTAATGAATATTAGCTGGACCTTGATTCAAATGCATTGTATACATGTTTAATTTGTGTTTTTCTTCTCTCTCTCTTTCTCTCCCTCCTTGTCTCTTTCCCCTTTTCAACAGTCCTGGTACCTGGGCTAGCTTGGTTCCTTTCCAAGTATCAAACAGAACACCGATCCTGCCGACAAATGTCCCAAATTATGGTTTGAACATAATTGGAGAGCCTTTCCTTCAAGCAGAAACGAGCAACTGATGGAAACAAAATTAAAAACAAAATAAATTAGAAAAAAAAAAAAAAAAAAAAAAAAAAAAAAAGAAAAAAGAAAAGAAGACAGTATGAGAGAAGAACCTGAAGAAAAGAAAGAAGAACAAAAATAGACCAGCAATTGCAGCTCTTACAATCACTAATTCCCTTATGGTTGAAACTGAAATGATAAACAAAGGGTCGATGATATTTCACTGATGGGTAGAATGCAGCTCCTCCTAAGTAGCCTTTGTTATATGAAGTCCGCTGGGAAATAGATGTTCTGTCTCCGACAATATATTTTAACTGACTTTCTAGATGCCTTAATATTTGCATGATAAGCTAGTTCTATTGGTTTAGTATTCCTGTTTACGCATGAGATCACTATTCCTGGTTATCTCACAAAACAAAGGCTAGGCAGCAACAGCAGAGCTGCAGGAGGACGAGGGCCGTGAGCCAGCTGTTTTCTCAGCAGTCTGATTTCTAAATGTTTTTAAAATAAGCTCTGTAGCCTTTAGTTATCAGTATGGATTTATTAAACTTTGGCCCTTAATTCAGCCTTTTTTTAGTGTGTTATGCCGTTTGAAATTTTCAATCAGTATGAACACACAGGCTCTATGGAAGAAATGCCTCTATGCAGGTAAAAGTGTTATCTTCTCATGCAACAGTAAAAAAAGAAAAGGAAAAAAGTGACATTTTTCCCCACTAAGGAAACACTTACAGAGGCAAGTGCAATTTAAAAATCGTATCTAAGAGGTCATCACTATAAGTCCTTCAGCCCTTGGACTCTAAATTGAGGGGATTAAAAATAAAAATAAAAAATTACTTTGAACAAACTTATTTTTCCCCTCAGTTTTTGAGGGCATTAAAAGGCATTAAGTCAAGACAAATCACGTCCTTGAGAATAAGAAATCAATGGAAACACAGCACTTATGTTGGTTTAGCTGCTGCCTCTGCAGAGGGGTAGGATTTATTTATTTAAAGTTACTTGTTGCATCAAGAACCCATAGGGTTTACATGTTTCTGTAAAATCTACATCATAGAGACAAAGACATAGGCAAATCCATGTCACAAGGGCAAAGCTTACCGTTTACAAACTGGTAATACCAGGATGGGGATATGTTGTATTTAAATAATGCACTCTTAATGTAAGTCTAATTACAGGGTGCTGTAAACTTGCATGGTGCTTTCAGAAGTTAGCCTTGTTCAACAATTTTCACATATTGACAGAAATATAATGTGCATGGGCAGACATTTTGCCTCTATGTCTCTTTAAAAATTTAAAATACTCTTTCCAGTAATCCTAATTTGCACGAAGATATAATGTCCACATTACGTGCCTTGCCTTGAAATCTAGAAAATGGAAAAAAAAAACAAAAAAAAGAAAAAAAAACTACAAAAAAATTGACATCACTACACTTGTTTTGCTGCATTTATTATAATTTTAAATCTTTACCATTTTTATGACAAAATATTTTGTACTCCAGATGCGAAAAATGTGTGACATCATGGATTTTTTAGACAGTTATACCTTTATCTCACATTTATAAAGCATATTGTGGCTGTGTATAGTTGCCGCTTAAGAATTGTAATCGACCAGCAATATTTTCAGTATTTTGGTGTTTTTTCTATTAACCTTTCATGTTTTTCATCTTCCAATTAATATTGGGGGGAGGGGATACAAATTTATACGAATTATGCAATACCAAGTTTTGCCTATGTAGGTAGTGCTTTTAGCTGTATTGGTTATTATAGGTAAGTACACAGATTTAAAAAAAAAAAAAAAAAAAAATGTATGCTTTTTTTTGTTTGTTTTAATTGACCAAAGTGGGTACTGCTATTTTTGCAGTGTGATGAGGTCCTTTTCTGTACTGAGAGGTGGACAGGGGATTTTTTTTTTATACATACATATATATATATTCTGGGGTGGGGGGGAGGATTTTTAACACTTTACAGTGTAGCTGTGAAGCAGTGCACCCTTAGCCAGGCAAGGGCTGCAAAGCAACTGTTCTGCCTACTGTGACAAAGTTTCAAATCGGTTCCCTCTTTTTAACTTCCCACCTGGGGTGCAAGCTGAAATCATTTCTGGATTTAAAAAATAAATAATTAATTCTGTTGGAGGCAGACTTGACTTGAGGAAATTGTTTTACTTCAAGGTTTTTTTTCATGGGAAAGTGAGACAGACAGAGAAAGAGGTCAAGACCCACAGTGAGATGAAGCCTTTTCCATTCTGGCAAAGATTGTGCATCTTGAAGTGTTCATGCTAGAAAATTTAGTTTTTAGCTCAGAATGTCAAAGACATTCACTTTGTCTAGGAAATGCAAGTACAGGGCCAAAATCTTTGCTGGCATAATTCCACTGACTCCAGTGGACTTGAGCTGCTCAAGCAAAGAATTTGCCCCCCTTATCCTGCTTGACTTTTTTCCTGAACATAATATTTTTTATATATTCCACTCCCCTCTTGCCCCACCAAGTTTCTCAATTCAGCATTTGAATCACAATTTTCAGCCTGTTTGGGCCATGTTAGAAGTTTGCAGTCTTCTCATAGAGCAGATCAGATGGAGACCTCTGGGGTGCAGTGGAGAAGGAGTTTCTTTATGCAAGGAATTAGACCACGGTGGAAATAAAATTGTGTTTCTGGAAAAATCCCATTTTGGAGACCAGTAGTGGACCTATTGCTGGTGACCTCCTACCCACAAGGGATCTTTGAAATGTATGGTTCAGCACAGGGTGAAGTTTTCTTTAAAGCACAGTCTTCTATTAGGGTGAAAGCAGAGGAACATGTAGTCACGTGGATGGGAAAATTCATCTCTTTGCAGTTGTCTCTGTGTTTTAGTGGTTTTCCTACCCTGGAGCAGTCCCAGAGGCCCAGCTCCAGCAGCAGCCATCCCAATCAGCACTGGTCAGGGGCATGCCACCATCAGTCCCTTCTGGCTGCTGCTGTGGTTAAGAGCAATAGTGGTGGCACATCCCCGGTCTCCAGGAGGAGAGAGTGTGTATGCAGGGCTTGAATGGCTACAGGGACAGGAATTGTAGCAAAATAAACCTCTGAGATCTAGCCAAACTAAAAACAAACAAACAAACAAACAAACAAACAAACAAACAAAATTTAAAAAGAGGAAGAAAAAAAGAAAAAGAAGACATAGATGCAAACAGAAATGCGGGGTTCCTGCAGTAAGTCAATTTGTTTGCTAAGCACATGGCAAAGTCTGCAAGACCCAAGCACAGTGCCTCAGGCTCTGGCCTGGGAAAACAAAGTGTTGTGCTGTCCTTTACACATGTCATGATACAGAGCAGTTTGGGAGGAGAGCTGTGCATGTCCTTCATTAGTTCAATTAATAAGGTGTTCCCTGGAAGCTTTTAATAGTACATTGGGACAAAACTGGAAAAAGTTCAAGCTTCAACATGAAATATGCAGAATGGTGGATATTCCTTCCCCTTTGTAGGAAGATAGATGCCCTTAACAGAGCTTTTTTTTTTTTTTTTTTTTTTTTTTTTGGTCTGGCCTCCTGTATGAAAAAAAGCTGAGCTTGATGATGCAATTTTTTACAGAAGTAAACTCCTTCTTTAAACTGTTATTCAGCAACTGTGGGTTTTTGTCACCTGCCTCTCTAATAGAAAAGCCTGCTTGGAAGATAATGAACTTTTCATTTACTGTATGCTTGGTTTTAGGTTGGCTTTGTTGGTTGTTTTTGTTTTTTAGGCTCAGCAGTCAAAAGATTAAGATAAGATTGAGAACTCAAATCCAGTCTCTGGCCTCCTCCTTCACCAGGAAGTGTATTCTGACTAAATCGAGCCACCCCGTTCTATGTGCACTGTTCTGCCTTTATTAAGTTGCTTTGCAGCCCTGGCCTCATGGCTGTGCCACTGAAGTGTGTTTCCCCTGGAGTGACATGAACGCTTGAGGCTTGACTAAGAAAAAAAAAAAAAGGCAGTGAAGGAGACTGTACATAAAGACATGGCAAAAATATTAATTATAGCAATATAGTTGTGGGGTGATGTTCAGGTGGGCAGCTCCATTGAAAATATGTGAATGAGTTTGTGAAGCTGCAAGTAGCAAGAAGAAAGGATGATCTTCTGAATAAACCGCCTACCTTGTAGACAGTAATTTGTACACTGTATAGTTTTGTTAAGAATTTTTTTTTTTTAATTAAAATACCCTTGTTTGTAAAGCTAACTTTTTAACAATTATAATGGAAACGTGTTTCCATTTTTAAACAAGAATATTCTTTGTTTAGAAACTGGACTTGGGTTAAAACTCTCCAGCTTCTTAATTTATGTATTAAAAAAGAATCTGTCCATGTTAGGAGTTATTTCGCAGATTTCCTGTGCTTGAAAAGCATAGGTTACTAATCCTTTAAAAATGTAAATGGAGAAAAGTTATATTTTATGAAGGTTATTTTGTTGTATCTAGTATTGGAAAAGTTGGTTTTCAGAGCATTTCAAAATGTTGGAAGCACCACTGTCTTTTTTATTAGTATATATGGCCTTTAGCAAAACTTTTTGTGATTGTTACATGATGGTATTTAAGATTAGGTTCACGGAGCTATTCAGGATAGGCAGAGAGCTAAAACAGTACTTAAGTCTCACACAGCTGTGTCCTCAGGGAGCAGAATTTTGGATTTGCAACTTGTAGCTTCATAAGGACTTAATGAAAGAGATTGCACAAAGACATCTGTGACACCGGAGTGTGTTCTGTATCTAAAACTAAATTATATGTACTGTGTGAGATTATGAAGGCTGCAGAAAGTTATCCCATATTCAGTGTACAGTTTTCACTTGTAATGAAAAAACTCTCTAATGTTGCTGGCAGTAAGGCCCCAAGCATGACATCCTTTATGGTTTACATGATCCTGTCAAGGTCTTTTGTTAACGCTAACAAGCTGTATGCTCCTGGATTTTTTAATTGGGTTTATATAGAAAACTTATTTTAAAAAAAGAGTAAAATCCTATGCCAGCAAATCAAGTTAAACAGGAAAGGCTCAAAGCTGAATGTTCTTCTCCATGCTGAAGGAGCCGAAAACTGCCTCCTTCTTATTTGCACTTTCTGCTAGTTCCCCAGTTTTATTAGTTCCTCAAAAGTGTGTGGGTGTAGTGGAGCACTGCAGTTGGAGGATAACATGGACCACTGATTTTGCCCTTTAACCCTGCACAATGACCTTTGCATCAGCCAAACTTATTGCCATGACAACTCTTTGTACTGTTTCCATGCCACAGCTCTGTTGGTCACGTTGTCAATAGTAAAGGGGACAAGTTGGAGACGGTCAATTTTTACATTTTTTTTTTGTTGCAATTTTTTCTTCAATGGTTGTAAGTAGTTGTTTGGTTTTTTTTTATGATAAAAGGGTTCACTAGTTAGTACTCTTTAGAAATATCTGTGTGTTGCAATTCAGATGTATGTTGAATTTGTGAAAAGGGCTTCAGTGCCACTAGCATCATGATATCCTAGAATAAGCCTTTGATATTTTCATTGCATGATACCATAACAGTAAACAAAAGGTGGCCTAAATGAATGGAGAGCAGTGTGAGCTAGTGACACTAAAGCCAGTCTTTGTATTACTGTATTTTTGACAGAATGATTTTGAAAACTGTGCTACAGGGACTGATGTGGCAAATGTATCTCTATATGCAGAAGGAAGTTTTTTAAGAAGTATGGCTTATTATGCATTTTTCATTGAGGGCATTGAAGTTGCATGGACTGATAGAAGTTGATGCAAAATGAGAAAGAAACAAAAACCAGCAAAATGTTTACCAAAAAACTCAAACAAATGAGCAGTGCCTGTTCAATTTCACAGTCTCTGTTGAGTTCAGTTGTAAATATGTTTCAGATAACATTTTCTTCAAAAATAATCTCTACAACATTGTAGAATGTGAGGGGTTCCTCAATCCCAGGCATAGGCTTCTCAAGAGCTGCATTAGATTATGTCTTCATCAAGCTGTTAATTTGTGCTTATATCACATAGAACTTCTAGTAATCTGGGAAGAGGCACCCCATCTCAATGATATTTCTCTGAGAAAACTTTTGTAGGGCTGTGTGTTTCTTTAGATACATTTAGTACAACTGTAGGTGACAAGTAGTCAGTTATTGCTTGCTAGCTACATACCAGGGTTGATCCATTTTAAAACTTTTGGCATTTTTTCCCATACTGTAGGCCATAAATCCTGAAGGTTACATTTTAATTAAAAAGAAGGTGCGTGCAGAGTCTTTGTGTAATGAACCTTCACTAGTAGGATGCATTACAGTACAACTACTATATTTTGGAATTAGGGCCCTCTGGCATCAGACCTGATTTCAGCCTGAGTGTTAACAAAGGTTTTTATTGTGCCTGGTTGGAGGATAAAGTGTTCTTTCTGGTACTTTTTTTTTTTTTAGGTTACAAATGAGCTCAACTGCCACAAGTTTTAAACTGGTGTAAATCAAGCTTGACTTAATGTGATTGTTACTGTTATATCCAGCCTATACTGCTAGCAGCTGCTCATACTGCAGTCAATTACTGGAAGCGGATATATTTCCTATGCAAAAACTGTTTAAACAATAAAAATGAGCTATGCTACAGACCTGGCCTTACGTTTTCTTTTCCGTCTCTAAGAGCTGTAATTGGTAATTTCTTAGAAACAAACCTTAAACCTTGTAGCTTGATAGCATGGCACAACTTATGGAGTTCTGCGTCTACCTAGTTTAGATTTAACTTTTTTTTTTGCTCATATTTGGGCTTAGTTTACACTGAAAAAGGAGGAGAACAAGAAAAAAAGGAGATACAACCAGGTAATCACCTCAATTTAAATTTTACATTTAGTTTTCATCATCGTGTTCCACCAACCCTAGTAATTAACACAGGTGAAAAATACAGGTGATTTTGATGCCGTGCTGGTTTTTGCTTTTATATATTCTTCACATATATTTGTAGCTCTGTAGCTTATTATTATATAACTATATAGATTCGTACTAGTAGATTCCTATTGTGTTTGACAGAAAGACAAACCACATCCATAGGCCCCATCCTATCTTCTGAAAATCAAGGTCAAGAGACTCTCCCACAAACAATTAGCAGGGAAAGGGGGGCTTCAAAAGAGGGGAGAACCAAGAAGAGGAATTGCCTCAACACCTGTGTTTCTAACTGGGGATTCTTGTCCATGATGCTAATTTACTAAACTTATAAAACTGTACTTACTCATTGTCACATGTGAATCTTCAGCATATTTTCAGAGTGTACTTCAGCATGTTGTGCACCTCAGGGGATCCTTCACAAAAGGTAACTGTGTTTTTATCACTTAATTGTATCTGTTCATCATTTTAGGGACCAAAAAAAGGCATCAATCTGAACTGCATCTCCTGTGATGTAAAATTAGGCATGATAGCAGAAGTTCAGGAGACCTCTGTTTTGTTTTAATGCTATTGATTTGTGAAAGACAGTCAATCATTGATTTCTTAACTCCCTTCATTATTACAGTTGTGTTGAATAAAGACAGTAAGATCCAATCTTCCCAAAATTCTTCCTGAAACCAGAAATCTTTATCTCGAGTCAAAATCTTTCAACTCTACAAAAGAATTATTTTTCATAAATGTGAATTAGATGTATATATGGGATGTTTCATTCAGTTCATGTTCTGGGAAATAGAAAGGTTTTTCTCAGACCACTAGGATTTCATAAACCAGCACCAACAGTTAGCAACATGAACGTGGTGGATAATAGTGTAAACATTTAAAACTGGATTACATGTAAATCATCAAATTTTGTCCTACAGTGAGGCAAAACAGCTCTCTATATACTTAGATAAAAGTATTCTTTGGTTTCTAGAGCATAAGTTTTATCCAGCTGCAACAAATATTGGGAAAAATACATATATTTTTATTATTTTTCCCTACTTTTTTGTTAACACAAAGACCATTTGTTTATTAAATGTACTGATTTTTCTGTCAGAGGCCCTTTTTTTATGTGAATGTCTTTCCAAAACAAATGGTCAGGCATGAAAATTTAGGAAATTCAAATTATTTTTCCGCTGGGGTTTCACTGGATGGTGCCATTTGGCCATGATTTGAAGACTGTATTGAGGCCCTCGGGTTCCATGTTTAAAGCTCCAAACCAGAAAGCCTTCCTGAATAATCCAGAGACAATTAAGTTCAGTCCTGCCTCCCCTTTCTGATAAAAATGCCCTACTTCTCCAGCCACTCCTCAGCCCACTGCCAAGCATGGTGAAGCCTGCAGCAATGACTGACTTTGATCCCCCACTCTGTACCTGCCAGCTGTATGGTGGCATTGATGTAAATAGCTGGGAAGAGAAGGGCAGCTGTCTGAGACTGCCAGTGCCACAGCCAGGGCTGCAATGCCATGCTCAATACACAATACAGTCTCCTAGAACACAACACAAAAGTAGCAGGAAGGAGAGAATGCAAAGACCATGACTTGTAACTTTGCGGTGGTACAAAAAGGAGAACACTCCTAGTTCAGGTCTTTCTGCTTTCCCATTTACAAGATTTTTTGAGAAGAAATGGACAAACAATTTTTTTTCCAAGTCCAGTGATATCTTCGTGTATTTTCCCACGAGCTTATAAATTATAATTGAAAAACAACATAAGTCCTGACACCAGATCCAAACACATGCAGAAACCACAAAGTGGAAGTGTCCAGTGTCACCCAAAGATTTTCACTGCCTAAGTCATTACATGAAATTCTGAAATCTTTGCTATATCTGGGTTTCTTTTTGAGTCTGATCTTAATTTCTATGCTTATTACACATCCAAATTGCATAGTGAAACTGTTGGTCAATCATCTTCTGATTTCTTGGGTAATGGTTAAAGCAAACACGGCCTTAGCATGTTGCTTGTGAGCCCCAGCCCATGGGCATCCATTTCTTTGGGGATGTTCCCCTGATGTTCTCTGTATTTGGATCTGTTCTCCTGAGTGCTAAGGGACCCTTGGGAGTGTTTAACTGCCAGTATCTGAGTCACATCCAGGAGTGCCTATGAACTCAAGGAGGTTATCAAACACTCAGGACTGAACCAAATGTTGTCTGGAATTTGCTGGAGGAAAGAACACTGCTGCTATCCAGGTGATTCTCATGCAGTCTGTCACATCTCCACTAAAGAGAGCTGCAGCCTTAAGTCTTTCTGGTAAGGTAACTAACATAGGATTGTTTCACAGGATTGTTTCATAGATATGTTACATAAATCACCCTAAGAACTGGTAGAACTATGTCCACTAAGATTTAACAAGAGAGACCAGACTAAAGCAAGCTGTTGGCATGTCAGACTTTAACAGATATAAGCAGGACCTAAGATCTTCATAAGAAGAAGTATCCTACTTCTGCCTGGCAAATACATCTTTAGAATGTCCACTAATATTTTATTTAAGGTCCTTGATGTGAGAGCAGCCACTATTACCAAGGACATAACCCAAATATTAATGGGCTGAGCTGCTGAGAGCTGTAAAGAGCTGAGCAAGGATTCAAGTACCTTGAACTCAATTTACCTTTTATGACATTCACCATTATGTGGTACCCTGGTCCACTTTTGCTACTCTGTCATATTAGTATGTTCTCCTGACAAAGAATGAAATTAACAAGGTTACAGGACATTGTAAAATACAAAATTTAAATAAAAAACAACATATGGGAGCTATGAGGACACCACCAGTCTTTCATATCAACTTTCTCTTACAGTGGGTGTCTGCACATGCTGTTATGTGGCATCTAAACAAAACCTGCTGCTTTATAAAAAAGAGATTGAGGAGTAGAGGGGGACCTCTTCTCTGGAAAATCTGACTGATGTCACTGGGAGTCTATAGAAATCTCTCAGTTGATTTTTTTACAAATCTTATTAAAAACCACCTATATTGCTGGCAAGGTGCCTTAATTAAGGTGAACATGTATTTTTTTCCAGGCCTTAATATGTGTACCTTTTTCTTTTGTCCCCTGAGGTGGGTGCCTTAGGTGAAAGCAGATGTTCAAAGCAGAAAATATTAGTTTCTGCAGCTAAGATGATACCAGTAAAAATTTGTCTCCATTCACTGTATTTTAATGCACTGCAGCTGCCAAAACCAGCACACATTGCTGTGGGCAGACAGACAAGAAAGTCTGATACACCACAGGACTGGGGCAGGGGTAAGAGATATTTCTACATAACTGACAAATCAAGCTCTGTAGCACAGTGAAGCGGGAACCATATCAGTTTTAAGCAGCTATATATTCAATTTTCAGAAAGTCTCTGATCATGTAATTGCTGATGTTTCAAGAAACAAATGGTGCCCCCAGTTAGAGCATTGAAATGCCACACAATGCAATGGGGTCACCAAGGGTAGGTGGGGACTTTAGTACTTAAACACTTTTCAGGCATTATTCTGGTTGTAAAACACCTCTCTCCCAAATTATTCGAGATTTAAATACTTCCCTCAGTATATTTTTCTGCTGAAGTACACTGAAAAAATGCCACAGTTACTTACAGCGGATTTGTTTCACAGACCAGAAAACTTGGATCTGTGATAACCATTAAAAGCTGAGTGTATTTTCTGTTTCTTGGAGACAAGAATACAGAGATAATGCTGGGGTTGTTTTCTTGGTGGTGTTTTGTATTTTTTCCCTTTGTTGCCTTTTTTCCTTCTTCCTTTTAGTTGGTTTGATCTCGTCCCACCCTCAGTCCCTCCTTTTGAAAGAATGTGATATAGGAATTCACTTTGTATCCAATACCTGAAATATGTAATATATGCTAGTTTATTTTTACTTTGAACAGGAGAGAAGAACATACACCACAGTACTCATAAAATACACTCAAAAATAAGAAAATTAACTAAATATACCATTCTGAGTCTTCACAGTCTAAGACTCAGAGCTTGCACAAGTTGAAAATATTAATATGTAGATGAGTTAAGGCATTTGGATGATGTGAAAGTGAGGTAGGTGGATCGTGCTAAAGAATTGCTGCAATCAGATGTTCACCTGCTAAGCTTCTTGGTGTCTTCTGGGCATGCTAAGCTAGCACCACACTGGGATGACTGTGCCTCTGCAGGTGCCAGGATTACTCTGCCAGGGAGGAGACAGCAGAGAGAGCTGGCGAACCCAGGCTGTTTCATCAACAGGAAGATCCAACAGTATGTGCTGTGGATGGTGTGTTTCTTTAGGATAGTGGCTTTCAA
This sequence comes from Oenanthe melanoleuca, assembly GCF_029582105.1. NCBI lineage: Eukaryota > Metazoa > Chordata > Aves > Passeriformes > Muscicapidae > Oenanthe > Oenanthe melanoleuca. Next base: position 45,965,982 of record NC_079362.1, read on the forward strand.
TCTTTGGCCCTAAGACATCTTGGGGATCTTTGGAGGGGAATAGGGAAGATAAATTGGGTGATACAATCATGGCCTTCTAGCAGTTAGTTTTCTTGTCACATCATTATGTTTTTAAGGAGATAAACAAGAACCCTTCACAGCAGATTTTAGATTTATAACCTTTCTGTTCAGACCTGTGATGTTTCATGCAAAGAACAATGTGAGGAGCAGAAACCCCTGCTATCTTATGCATTTACAAGTTAATTCACTTTGAATTTTGATAATTGTTTAGAGGGTGTCTGGAGGATGATATTAGGGTAAGACAAGAGTAGTCTTGTCCTGTGTTCAAGAAAGAAATTTGGGTGGACACAGAATCTCACTGTGAGACATCAAAACTCTCTGTTCTCAATGTTCTAGGGACTGAAAAGACAGACAGCTGACATTTCCAGACTAACAGCTGCCTCCATGAACAGCTCCTGCTGCCAGTCCTGTCCTCATCTTTCCATGGGCTCACTGGTTATCCTCCAGTACACTCAGTGAACCCACTTCCCTTTCCTGTCTTTACTCTAGTTCTTCAGTTGCTGAGGCTCCTTAGTTACCATTCCCCACTATCTCAGAGTGACGTCAGTCAGAGGTTTCCTCATGCCATGTGTCCTCCTTGTCTCTCCTGGCGATGAACGGCGGTGGAGTTGGATCACTCCGCCCCAAGGAAGGAAATGGCGAAATATGGGTGAGCAGGAGCTCAGGTAGGATCCCTCTCATCCCAGAGAGCAGTAGAGGGACAAGACAGCACAAGAGCACCAGCAGAGATGACAAATATCCTACCCTTTTCTTCACCTCCAGTGGCATCAATTCTGCTAGGAGTAGCTGTGACACAGCACCACTCTATCAGAAGACCATCTGCAGCCTGACTTCAGGCTGGCTGACCTGATGTCTCAAGAGGAGGTGGGACCAGCTGGGTTCAGTCATCTCAGAATTTAATCTTCAGGTAAAGGTATATTCTGTCTTGGCTGCACTTAAATCCAGTTTTTAATGGTGACTACTAAAATAAATGAACAAAAACTGACAGAACCAGAAGACATAGTCCCAAGCTGAGCCACGGGAAATATAGGTTGGATATTAGGAAGAAGTTTATCACGGAAATAATAATAAAGTATTGGAATGATTTGCTTGGGGACATGGTGGAGTCACCATCCCTGGATATATTTAAGAAAGTACTGGATGTGGCACTTAGTGCCTGTAGTATTGTAAGAAAAAACAATTTCCCTTTGATGTATTTGCTCAAGGGTGTGCTGAAAGAGAGAAAGAGTTAACAAAGATGGTTGAGCTATGCTGGTAGACAAAGCCTTTATGAAGGGCTTTCTTAGGCATGAGTGGAGCAATGGGTGGGGAGGTCCTGTCTAGAAATATCCAGCAAGGGGAAAGTTCCTGCATGTTGATCATAGGATAAGGCAAAAGTATGATTTTGAATTATGTTTTCTAGCAGTTAACAGTAAAAGAGTGGTTGGAAAAATCTATAAAAATAAAGGAAGGATTTGTATAGAAAGGAAATATTTCAAAATAATGGCACCTAAAAGCAGCTTCAGTGATGTCTTCACTCCCTGTTCCCTGGGACAAGCAATACCCCGGGGGCTCTGTGCTTCAGTGAAGTCCCCAGGCTGAGAACCCAGGGAGCTGTGAGCTGGGATCAGGAGCCTGCCCTAAGACCAAACTGTCTCTGTGCTTGGCACACTGGCTGCTGACATATTTGGCCCTCTGGTAGGCCGCAGGTACCACAGAATCTATAGGAGATTAAAGACAGAAATATTAAATGCAGTTTATAAGAAGGAAGGAGATTATTCTCTAATGCCTCCATCCTGCCCATCTAATGACATCAAACTTAAATGCTCTGCTCTTGGACCTGTGTGCCACTATTCAGGCACATTGGTGACACCTGTACAGTGTAAAAATACTCAGGCTGAATTAAAAATCTGCTTTAAAAAAAATATCAGGCACTTCCTGAGAGGCACGGGTCAAATCACAATCACTATCAGTAGCTCTTAGTAAAGCACAGAGCAGATGCTGGAGATTATAAAGCTCACTCAAACTCAACAGTTTTTAATGTTGTTTCATAAGAAAAAGTAGCCCTTGAAGCCAGTATAATTTCAGGGTTGTGTTTTGAGAGCTACACATTGACTTTCCAGTAGATTTGCAGATAAAATATATATGTATGTTGCCAAAGGCTTAATTGTGAGTGCTCTTAGCAGAAGTACAGTCTACTGAATGATGATTTACAATAATAATTTTCAAAATGAAAGCCCATGGAAACTGAAAGCTGGAATAGCTAGGCTGTAACCTTTATGTATCTTTGATTTTACTTGGTCAAATAGGATAAGAGCACTCATTTAGCTTATAGAAAATTATGCCCCCAAATTTCACTGAGGGTTCTAGGTGTTCCCATTAATATAAGTAAGAAACTACTATTAAAACTCAATCCACATTTTTGGAAAAAACAGATTTTGCAGCCTTCTAACAGCTTGTTTTCACAAAGTTTGAGGAATAATCAGTGTTTTCTCCATGGAAGGCCCTTGACTACATTAACAGTTATAATGGATCTCAAATTCTTCAAGCTGAAGTTTTCTAGCTGGAATGAAGGAATCAAAATCACTTCCTCTACTGTCAAAGTTTTCTTGCAAGTCAGAAACCTTGCAAAGAATGAAAATATTCACCTGTTTGCCTTGGCTCCCAGTACTACTCTGCTTTGCTGTTACTGAAATATGTAGAATCATCTAATTTCCATAACTGGTCTTTGATTAAGCAGAAGGTCTGGCCTGGTAATGAAATAAATAGAGGTATATGATTTCCAGTGATGTCATCACCTTAGCAGTTTTAGGAAAAAAGGAAATATTAATGACTGCTGCTCAAAGCCAGAGCCTTTGTATTGCTAAAAATATAGCATTAGATTGCATTTTCGTGCTGAGACTTCCCCTCTGAAGAGGAATTTGGAAAAGTGTAGACTTTCTCCAGTGAAAGCAATCTTAACCGACTTAGTTCAGAAATCTGATACTTAGGGAAAAGATAAAAAATTCTTCTGAAAACTACAAAACCCTGTACATGGGCTCTGTACATGGGCTCTGTACCTGGGAGTTCACAGCTGAGGTGCCTGATCCAATATAAAAGTAAATTGCCTCCACAGCAGGCCACTGGAAATGCTGAGCACCACATGTGGGAATAATTGGTGAATAAAGTTTCCCAAGTTGAGTGTTACAATTCTTTGACGTTATCCCCATCTATTTTCATGCTCTGTATTTAGTTCATTCTTTTCAGCTATTTCAGTGATGTTGATGATACTAATAGGCAAAAACTAATTCTTCAGCTGGAGGAAATGTTATCAAATTAACTGATTGTTGACGTTCCTCTGCACAATTTGCATGATCAAATTGTCTGTCTGTGTCATTTGTTGTGAGGGAATTTGTATGCTGCACAGAGTGCAAAATTTTTAAATAATATTTTTTTGCCAATAATGTGCCAACTTCATTTATTGCCATTAACCTGCGTAGTATGAATTGCAACTTCTATTTTCCTCATTTGTTTTGTTGTCTTAAACACTTAGAAGATATTTGTCTTCTGATTAGGTTTATACTAATTGGATATGCCTTTTTCTCCTAGACAGCAACTAACTAATCCAGCACAAAAGAAGTAAGAAATTTTATGATGGTGGTAGATAGATCTAACAACTACTTTCATGATCACCTTGCAAGACTTTTTTTTCAACTTGAACACTTCCATTAATAATTTAGGATTTCAGTCCTCTCAAGTGGAAAGAAAATAATCTGACATCTTCTCTGATGAATATGAATGATATGTTTTAAAAAACCCCAAAAGCCAACTGCAAGAACAGCAACAAAACCAAAACAAACCAAAACTGAAAGCCACTCAAAAAAACAAAAACAAGAAAGGAATGAAAAAAGAGAATCTATCTGCTAAAATGATGTACAAAATAGGAGAGATGTAACATGACAAAAATGGTAGAGTGAAAAAAAGATATTTAAAAAACAATGTGGTTTAGAGGGCTCATAATAAAGAGGAGCCCGAATACATTAGGAACAAAGAAACCCTTGCAGTGAAACAGGGCCATTACCAAATGGAGATGATGAAAATTTCATAATGATGTTGGAGAGACTAATTCCAGAGAATTGTTCTCTTAAAGGTGCTCCTATTTTCAAGGAAGCAGAAAATAGTCCCTGTATGTTATCAGGATGTTGACATGCTTCACAGTTCTTTGCTGAGGATGAATAGAGGTATTTGCAAAGCACAGGGCCAGAGTGGGGTCCTCAAAGAGAGTCAAAGGCCATTTATATCTGCAAGTATATAAATATGGAAGTGCAAGTAGATGATATTCAGGGTGCCTTCAAACCCAAAATATCTTAAGATTCTATGCAATATATTATCTTAAAAAATATTAAGCACTATAGAAGTTCCAAAAACCTGAAAAAAAATTTGAAGTTTGAATGGGTAGTTTGGAAAATAACTGTATCATAAAGAGTAATGAGAACTGAAAAAATCTGGACAAGTTGATCATAGAACTGCAGAATCATTAAGGTTAGAAAAGATCTCCAAGATCATCAAGTCCAACCTTCCTAGTTGAATAGTACCATGACCACTAAACTTTATCAAAAAGTATCAAGTCTCCTTGTTTTTTGACATCTCTAGGGAAGATGACTCTGCCACTTCCCAGGCAGCCTGTTCCAATGCTTAATCACTCTCTCAGTAAAGAATTTTTTCCTAGTGTCCAACCTGAATCTTCCCTGGTAAAACTTGAGGCCATTTTTTCATGTTCTAACACAAGTTGCCTGGAAGAAGAGACTGACCACCAGCTTGCTACAATTTCATTTCAGGTGGTTCTAGAGCACAATAAGGTGTCCCCTGAGCCTCCTTTTCTCCAGAATAAACAACCCCAGCGCCCTCAGAAGCAGTCCACATGTGTTCCAGACTCTACACCAGCTTCATTCCCCTTCTCTGGACTCACTCCAGCACCTCAATGTCCTTCTTGTCATTAGGGCCCCAAAACTGAACACAGGATTTGAGGTTCAGGTTCAGCAGTTCCAAGGACAGGGGACAATCCCTGTCCTGGCCCTGCTGGCCACACTGTTGCTGGAACAGGCCAGGATGCCCTTGGCCTTCTTGCCCTCCTGGGCACACTCTGGCTCATGTTCAGCCTCTGTTGACCAGCACCCCCAGGCTCTTTTCCTCTAAGCAGCTACCCAGCTGCTCTTCCCCCAGACTGCTGCATTTTGAATGGGGTTTTTCCACTTGGCCTTGTTGAAGCTCCTACCACTGGCCTTGGCTCATCAATCCAGGCTGCTCAGATCCCTCTTCAGAGCCTTCCTGCCTTCCAGCTGATTAATACTCCCAACTGAGGCATTGCCGTGGCTTTCACATGTGTCTGCAATGATAGTGAAAGTAATACGGTTGCAATTGTTCAAAGCTGAACATCTGCAGCAAAAACAGATTATCTGGGAGGAAGAAATATTTTATATACTTGGAATTCAGAAAAAAGGATTGTGGGAAATTTAGAGTGCTTGACCTGGTTTCTTTATCAAATAGATATTAAAAACAGTGGCAGGAAAATGCCTTTAGGCTGAAGCTGGACAATTAAAATAAAAATAATAATAATAATAAAAAAAAGAGTAGATTTTGTTTTTTTAAAGATTGATGTTATTAATAAGCAACCAAAAAAGAAAGTAGAGTTTTCAGCTCTTAGATTCACATATTGTCTTAAGCTGTTTTCCCACTTAATGCAAAAACAATATTAATATAAAAATAGAATATCTGCATAAAATTAGCTAAACTGTCAGGACTGGGCTTCAAACCAGACTGGTGCCATACTGTGTTACTTAGCAGCTTTTGTGGATGTCTGTTCATGAACATGTAATGCTTTAATTCCTTCTGTTATCTTTCAGTGTTACTGCCGAGGAATGACTTACTGATAAGAAGGTACAAAGGAATAGGTTAAAACATTTGTAGTAGAAATGGTGGAAGCAGGAATTATTCAGAGGTTTTCTTTCTTGACCATTTCATTCTTTGTACAAATAAAAAATTCTCAGTTCTGAAACCAAATGGATTGATGGATATTGAACTGCACTGTATACTTTCAAAATTAATTCTGTACATTATCCAAGTTTGGTTTTAAAAGTTTTATTTCTATTTGAGTGGCTCCATCAGTTCTTATTTTAAACTTTGACTTACCATCTACATTTTAATGCTTTTTCAGTAATCTATTGAAATACTTCCTGAATTCTATCTGGGTTTAATTTTCTCAAAAACAAAACCAAAAAAAATTGTGGTTTTACTTTTTTCTTTTCTTTCCTTATCAGGCTATTCAAACTTTGGGTGAACTTTGTGCAGGTAAACTCTCTGTGCATATGCTGGAGATTCGACTGTCTTGTAACCAGAATTTCTTCTTTTGTGTCTATGATGGGTTGGCCTTTTCAATCTGCAAGACCTCTGCCCATCTGCTTTCTCACTCCTCAGTCTCAAAAGGATTGAGGGGAGAAAGTAAAACGAAAAAGCTGTTGGATTGAGATAAAGACAGATATGTCATTTAAAAATTACCCTCACAAGCAAAACATACTTGGCATATGGAAAATTAATTTGATTTATAGCCATTTAAAAATAGAGTGGTGAGAAACAAAGACAAAAACTAAAACCTCTTTCCCTCCACCTCCCCTTTATTCCAAGGTGCAAATTCACTCTTTCATTCCAAATCCTCTACCTTACCCCTTTCCCAGGAAGCACAGGAGGACAGGGAATAGGGGCTTACAGTGTGTCCATAGCAGCTCCTCTCTGCTGTTTCTTCCTCCTCACATGTTTTCCTTGCTCCAAAGTGAGGTAACTCACACAAGCAGGCCTTCAGGAAATAAGCACCTGGTCCAACATGGGATCCTCCATGGCCAGCAGTGTGGATATCTATTCGGGTGTATTCCTCCCATGGGCCAAAGGGAATTAATTGTTCCAGTGTTGTCTGCTCTATCTCTTCCTCCATTTCCTTTCCCCTCTTGGTTTTCACAGGTCCATTCCTCAGGCTTTTTCCCTCATTCTTCACTGTCTGTGCAGTATTTTTTGCTCACTCTACAGCACATTTTCCACAAGGTGTCACAGCTTGGCTGATGGGTTCAGGTGTCTGGGATGGGTCTGTAGGAGCCATCTGTGTCTTGCACAGTGTACACTACATTCTCCCACAGAAACAAACTCACACCAACATCTTGACACCTACATTCAGTACAGCATGCCTGTCATTTTCCTTTGTCTGACCTACCATTAGGATTAAGGTTAGGTGATACAAGGGAACAGAAAAGTCTTTGTAACCACAGCTGATATAACTTTGTGGAACTACTCACGCAAAATTCTTTCTATTACTGGCAATTTAGTTTTGATGAGAAAAGATTATTTGAATGAAGTCATGGACACGGCTGTGGGGTTGCTTATCTAAGCACTTTGAAATAACTCCTCTCTTGTTAACTTCCAAAACAAGATGCATGACAGTTTCCTTTGAAAAGACTGTAGCTCAGTAGCAGGAAGAGAAAATGTCCCAGTCATTTCTTGAAGTGGGAGAGTGGAGACAGTCTTACTGTTGGTGTGCAAGCTACTTTGAGGGCAGAGAGAGCAGCAAGCCGTGTGACTGATTAATGACAAAGAAATGAAGAGTCTGCAGTGGCAGAGAAAACTTATGCACCGGTCATCAGAAAAAAAGTTGGGCTCTTTTTATTTCTAGGAATAAAGGAATAAAAGGAAGACTTTTTCCTCTTTACAGCTCTGTCTTACAGTACAAATTCTAGTGGCTGAACATGTTTCAACATCACAGAGAATAGAGTTAACTACAGTTCTCTCTGTGTGCAGTGAGTTAAGGGCTGATCTAACCCACCAGAGGCTGTCACTGCACATGCACACTCTTCCCAGAGATGAGGAAAAAATAGTATGACCCTTTACTTCAGTGGAAGCTGTGCAGAGACAGAGATTAATGATTTTTTCAAAATTATTGTAATCCTTTCAAGCCATAGGAGTAGGTTTGTACATGATTGCAAAGAAGTGGAGATGACATACAAAACAAACTCAGAAGACTAACAGGAATAGGATGGTGCCAGAAGCCAGGTGTTTTTCCTGTCCCACACAATAATTTTGGAGTGAAGGAAAATACATGGAAGTGGGTTGCAGTCCTACTACAGGAGCTCCTGGTGAAGGTGCAGCCAGTAAAAAATTATGCATCAAACACAGCTTGCTGTTTCTCAGACATTTTTTTGGTTGAGATCACGTAGAGTACTGGCAGGTATTTCAGGATCTGGGACTCCAAAATCAGGGTGCAGAGCACTCAGACCTTTCCACAGAAAACATTCCCACACATACCAGCTCATTGTGGTAATTCTCATGTCACAAGACACTCAGGTCTTCTGATAGTGCCTGATGACAACAACAACCAAAAAAAGAATGATTTTTTGAGCCTTTTTTTTTAATTAAAATACTAAACCAATTTCTTCCTATCAAGAAAGTAAAAAATGTCTCTTGGATGGGTTTTAGGATATTCTGCCTAATGGCTGAGATAGAGTGTCAAGGCTGTGTATTAGAACAACTAAAATATTTTTCTTCTTGCTGGCCCTTATAAGATTGAACTATCTTATGTTACAATTCAGTGGCACAAGGGTTCAAATACAACATTTTGAGAGTTCCTTCTTAGAGCTAAAGTAAACTCAGATTCAGAGAGGGAGTACAGTAAAGAAACCCCAAGTCAGAGAGAGGTACAGTAAGAATAACAGTATTGCTGGTCTCAGTGTAGGAACACAGTTAGAGACCTGACAGTTATTATGGGATTACCATGTTTCCAAAAAGCCAATAGAGCAAAACACTACAATGAACTATGCAAATACAACCTGTATGATAACAATAATTATACTTTTCTGTTTTCTTTTACTGCATATATTCCTGAAGTGTCTGGAAGGCTTCTAAAATATTGTTACTTGGGAAAACAGAGAGTTTTTGAACACTCAAGAAAGACTTGCTGTTTTATTTATTAGATTAAACCAAAACATTATGCTCACTCAAACCTGAGTTTCAATGGCTCTTGTTCAATCGCAGCTCATATTTGTGTTTAAAAAATCCAGGAATCAAAATGATTTCTGTGTTAAACAGAACTTGCCATAGCAAACGTGGCATAAACAGATGCAGAAAAACACAGGAACATAGAACAGCCAACAAACAGCACACTTACAGAAATATTTATGTTCTCACAAAGCACAAATATTGTGCCTTTCTGAACAATGGCGTGGGAAAAAAGTATGAATGAGTCTATGAGATTAAATTATGTTTTACAGTGGTCATTACTATTGTAACATTTATCAAGTCTGAGCAGCCTGCAAAACATCTGGCTTTAACAAACATGTAGGGGTTTGTCTTCCTCTGTCCTATAAACTCAATCCTTTTTGTCCATGTCTGTTGTCAGAGATTTCAAGAAGCTAAACAAAATGTACTTTCTTCTATCAGTGCATAGGAAAATCAAGGACTGTGCTGCTTCACTTCGTGCAATTTGTTTATTTGTTTTCTTCCCTGCACATTCAGTTTGATTTTGAGTAGAAATAACTTGGGTCATCGTGCTAGTGTCTACATAACACATAATGAGACAAATAAAGCATGCTTGAGGTCCTTCTTGTTTTAAAGTAAGCTTATATAAGCTTCTCTCAACCATACACTTTCCTTATGCTGCGAAAAGAAAAGCAAGTTCTCTGCCTGTCTCATCTGAATGATCTCATCTGATAGTGAAATGAGTTTTACACTTGAGATAAGTTTGCAGAGCCTCTTGGGGTAACCTATAAACTGACAGGCTCACCACTAGTCCAACTGATGTGGCCTGGCACAGCTGGCAATGTAAGTTCAGAAAATAACAGAAACTGGAGGTTGAATTTACACCCCACATATCAAATAAAGGGCATTTTCTCAAGGAGAATATTTAAGTGAACAAGCGGAAAAATATTTGGCAAAATATGGGCCAAATGCTTACCAGTTTAAGCACCCTGAATTAATGAGGAAACATTTTATCTTCCCAGAGATATAGGAATGGATTAAGGTAATAAGTACTTCCTTCCTCCATTCTCCAAAACACACTACTTCTCAAAGTCAGGTTGATTTTGCTCAGATGCAGCAAAGGGCACATTAAAACAGAGATGACAAAAAAGAAACTAAGAAAAGTAATAAAACTTCTTACCAAGATTACTGATCAGAAAACTGTCTAGCAAGCAAAAATGCCCAGTTTGAGATGTGAGGGGAAAATTATTTTCAAAAGCCAGCTAAACTTTGCAATTGCAATTGCATAGTGCCATTTGTAAGTTTTTCCTTCTAAACCTAATGTCCTAACCTCAAAAATTGCTGTGTCACATTATAAAAACTCAAACAAAATGGGGCACTTCTTGCTCTTTCTTTTGTGTTGTTTTAGTCCATGGAGTTTACAGGCAATGAGGATCAACTTTTTCTTCGTGATACATCTTTCTCTTCAGGGGATGACTACCAAAAAAAAAAATAGTTCATAAAGTAACTCCTTTTCTGGCCTATGACCACTATGCCTTTCTTCCACTGCAACAAGGGGGATGGATAAAGTATAAGCTACATGGTTTGCCCTGAAGTATGAAGGGAATAGCACTGCCTCAAAAGAAGCAGGCAATTTCCTATAGCTGAAAGACAAACTTTTGTTTCTACAAGGAAACAGCTCCAGGCTTTCAAAATGCGATAAGGCAATAAATCGTTGATGTTACAGTACAAAATAGATATTTTTCTGGTTAAAGAAAAACTGTAAAATTAACTTTTTATGTTAAATTTAGAAAGGTTGTCTTTGGGGTTTCTGAGAGGAATCCTTTGGAGGAACAAGAGACTTTTCACTATGTAGGGTTTAGCTAAGATGAGGCTTAATAATGATAAACCATAATTTGTTTGGGACTTAGGAAAGGTTTATTAAAATGGCCTTTAGGCTTCCAATAAAAAAACTTTATTTGGAGAACTCCAAGTTCTCCCTACTCTGAGCATAAATTCAGGTTAATGTCAACGTTCACTGAATGTTTTTGATTTTATTTGGTAGTTCATGAAATGGAAAATACAGCTGATCGTGCACATAATATTTGTAACACATGCTAAAAGTGAATGGAGAAAATTAGGAAGCATTACCACCACTAAAAGAGATTGGCAGTTTATTTTAGGCCTAAGTTGTGGTGGTACCAGATATAAAGCATCCTAGATTCTGCTTCCCATGGTTATCATCTGATCATATAATCTTTAAATCACACCACTTTCCTTGTGCATGTGTTAAATTCTAAGGTAGCCAAGACAAGATTGTATAATGAAATGTAATCTGGAGTACTGTGCCACAGATCCTGATTATGGCCAGCCAGAAAGACAGTAGGCCATGTATTTAAAGACATGACCCCCTCCTTTCAACATATTTCTTTATTCTTGCCTGCTTTTTCACAAAATGCTCTAAACAAGATTCTGTCTACTGTGTTAATAAAATTTTCTTTTACTTTTCCAGTCATCACTGTGCCTTGCTGCACAAATTCAGCATTTTCCTGACAGAGTGATTACTTGCTTGCACTGCTGATTTTGTGCAAGTTAGCTTTATTAGAGGTGAACTACAAGTGCTGGATATCAGAAAGATGCTCTTCTTTATCTCCCCTTCCATTCTCCAGTATCCTCTTTCTTTCCACCTTAAACCAGCTGGCAGATTTCTACTGAGATTTCTCCCCAGTCTGGCCATCAGTTTAGTTACTGCAGCCCCCTCCTTGGTGAAAATGGCTGAGCTGTGCTGCTCCGTTGTTATGGCTGCAGAATGACCTGGAGATCTGAAGCAAAAAACAGATGTCTCAATAAATTTTTTTTTCAAAATGTAATTATCTTGGGAGCAGGGAAACAAATGGAGGGAGAGGCAGAACCAGATGCATGATTTTAAAATATGCAATCATAATTACAAGGAAATTTTGAAAAACTAAGTGGAAGAGCCAATGGCTGCAGAGAAATGTCCTTTTTCAATTCTCGTGATTATGATTTGAAATGAATTCTCAAACTCAGTTTCTGATAATGGTTCTCAAAGCAGAAACAAGGAGGGCTGCACAAAAAAAAGTCATTCTGAGCGCTTTTTCACAAATAAATATTTTCAAATATGACAGGCTATCTTTCCCCAAGGAATCCGGCCAAGCTGCTTCTTCCTTTCCAGTGAATAAAACACTGTAGATTTTGTATGGTAAGTAATGGTGGGAGTTCATTTCCCTAAGACATCAGGTTAAATAACACAAGTAGGGAAAACTGATTTACTCAATCAGCGTGGGGCTAAAAGTTCCAAAAATCTATCTTTTTTAGTTCTGGTTAGGTATCAGATAATTCAATTCATTTCAAAGAGATATTGGTGGGGGTTTTTTTGTTTTTTTTTTTTTTTTTTTTTTTTTTTTTTTTTTTTTTTTTGTTGTTGTTGTTGGGGGTTGTTTTGTTTTGTTTTGTTTTGTTTTTTTGTTTTTTTTTTGTTTTTTAATTATTATTATATTTTATTTATATAACCATTCTCCAGCTACATTTAAACAAAATGTTGTGAAAAGTCAGACCAGATTATTAGGCTCTCTTTTAGGTGAATATAAAATGCCATAATCAGCTGTTGTCAGTACTGCTGCAGAAATTCTAGGGAGGGCTTCCTAGGAGCACTGATTGTCCTCATCCTGTGCAAAACTCATTGCCCTTCCCTGAAGCACTGCATACTGCAGCTTTGTACATCTGCTGATCACCTTACTAGAAATGCTTGTATATACCTGAAGCTCCACGTGCAGCCAGGCTGCCTTCTACATATTCTTCTCTCCAGGGGATTTGCTGGAATTTTTACAGTTAGAAAATGATTAATAAATTACAACTCTACTGAAGCAAGTTTTAGCTCACTCATTGGAGAAGCTACTCCCTCATTTCCCCATTTTTGTCTCATGTTCTTATCTGTCCTGTGAGTATAGGATTCTGATGATGTTTTTTTAATTTGGAAGTAGAAGTTTATGGGAAGTGTTCTCACAGCTTGGAAGGTAGCTGGCTGGGATCCATTCTGTGAAGAAGAGTAAAAATTATTCAGGAAACAGTAAAAGTTTACTCCTGTAGCTGACACATTAGGGTTTGGACACATCCATGGTTAATTCATGAGCACCAAAAAGAGAAAATAAGCAAGCCAGTCTTCTTGAAAAAGGAGGCTGGTGCCTCCAAGATGCCTTGTTTTAGTTGTGCTGCCAGACACAAAGTCAAAAGTTTTATTCTGTCCATAACTTAAGAAGTGTCTGGGACCTCTTCCTTACTTAAACTCACCAGTGAAATCCCTGTTTCTGGTTTTGATTAATAAATATGATGACTGAATTATAGAAGATAACAGCTTAGAAACTTCATTAGTTTTTCCCCTTTAAATGGCCTATTCTATAACTGATGTTGAATAATGTTCTCCCACTTGCCAGCTATCAAGTGTTCTTTATTCTTCAAAGTCGTTCTTCCAAAGGCAAAGAAGACAAACTCACTGACTCTAATAAGGAGCATTATTTTCCTTCTCATTTGCTGATGTATTTTCAGTTCTTTCTAAACAGTCATTGAATAGGAAAAAAGTGGAGAGAAATTAAAATTAGATGTGAATCAAATTCTAGAATTCCTTTTTAGAAGTCTACTGAATTTTATTTCCCTATGAATAGTAACAGCTCTAAAAGGCTGGCATAAGCGGATGTTGTTCAAAAATAACTTAGGAGGAGAAGTTTTTGCTTTTCTCTGTTTCAGACTGAAGACGAAGACTGAAACTAAAAATTTAATTACAAGCTGATTTATTCAGTAGAACAAGCCTAACACTTTCAAAGATACCTTATAGATTAGTTATCTGGGACAGATAATTTTAGCTATATAAGTAGACTTTAAAAAAGTCTTTTGAAGATTTAAACGTGAACATAAAATATCCTCAGGTGTAAGAAGTCACTTGAGATCTAAGACAAAGGTGGAAAGAACAAAGACCAAAGTGTGATCTTCAAAATACCTGGTTAGAGCTGCCTCACTATGGAGGTGGCCAGGTTTTTCCATGGTTATCCTTTTATTCTTCCTGTACAAATTTAATATAGCCAAACTAGATCTGAAAAGCAAATTTAAGGTCTGACGATAACAAATTCTAAATTACTTTCTTTGTTGAAAATGTGTTCAGTGCCTGGAACAAGCTGCCAAGGAAGTGATGGAATCACTTGCCCTGGAAGTGTTAAAAAAATATAGATATGGCACCTGGGGACATGGGTTAGCTCTGAATATGGCAGTGCTTAGTTAAGAGTTTGGCTCAGTTATATTAGCAGTGTTTTGGAACCTCAAAAATTCCACAATTTTATGAAAGCAAACACATAGATGGAGCATTTAGAAGACCATTATGTCCTTACTTTTTGAAAAGGTAGTAGAGCTTTTTGTTATATATTCAGATTGTTCTGCCACTACAGATTAATTATGTTTATTTTCATGGTGATTTGGGCCAGACTATCAGGATTTAATACTGCATGCAATACCTGTATCTATTGGATTATACTTTGTTACTTTATTGCAGCTATGGTATTAATTAATAATTTACCTTAAATTACTCTTTTATTGAAAAACATATATTCACAGACTCTTAAAAGGAATTTTGGACACTTGCTTGTAAAACATAGGCGCATCTGTGGACTGTACCTTTTTTTTACCCTTATCAAAGTTCTCAGAGAATACAACACAGTTTATAAACGTGCACATATGTATTTATACAACAAGAAATGCTGGGTAGGAAATCCTGAGATCTGCAGGGCCTAAGCATGACCTGCTTGACCTGAAAAGTAATAAATAAATAGTCTCCTCCAGGTATAAACCAAGAATGCAAAGTTCTGCAATCTTTATCAACACTGAAAAGTGATAAATTGAAATTCAGAGCCACAGGAAAAGAGGTTAGAATAGAAAGCACTATCTGACCTTTGTAACATGTTATTGTAGGATGTCTGAGTAGGCATATGCATCTATATAAACAGGATGTTAATCATTTAGACTGTGAGTTGAAGGAGCAGCAAGGACAGAAATTCATAAATACTTCTCATTTCTTGATGTTTTAAATAGCCTGCTACCTACTCAGACAACTGCCTTTTTATAGAGCAGAAAAGAGTATTTTCACTAGTGCACTGCATCAGCTAGATAATCAAATGGGGAGTGAAACTATCAAACATGTAAATAACAAGGAGGATCGTCTGCATTCCACTTCATGATAACTGACAATTTTGGAAATGAGCAACATTTATTGCTAGTCAAATTTTTTATGACTATCTTTAGAAAACTTTAGAAAGAGAAGTTAATATCAAAATAGCTAAATTTCAGTGCTTTATGATTGGAAAGCCCAGGATTCCTTGTCTTTGATTTAAGTTAGATAATGAAGTAGTGGCTGGATTTAAGCATAAATACTGTGGTTTTTCAGCAGAGAATCTGTCTAAGGTTGCAAAGGCAAAGTATTTTTTTCTGTCCCATGTATTAATAAGATTAGTCCCTAAATCATAAAACATATTTAGATCTTAATACTTTGTTCTTCAAAAAACTCAGTAAATACCTAATTTTAATTTAACTTGCTCGGGACTTTTTGCAGCAGCTTTCTTTTTTCCTCATCTGTCTCTGTTTCTTCCAATCCAACCCCCATACCACATGCTCTGCAATTCCTCCTGTTTCCATTTCACCCTTCTAAGAACTGCTCAGTCTAAGTACATTGAGAACACCATGACACGTTCCTAAAACATAAAGTTAACCCCTAAGTGTCCTACTTTGTGAGACACACTGCACAAACCCTGGGAAACAGTCCTTCCATAGCCTTGCCAATCAATACACACTTCCTAGTCGCTGCCACAGCCCTGAAATGATGATAAAGCATGCCTTCCTGAACTGAATAGTGATGCACTTTGATGAGGGGGTTAAGTACCATCAGTTATGTACTCAACACCGTTTTTCTCATCAGTTCTCTCTCCACCTTATGCACACATGGCATTTCATAAATGAGAAGATAAAAACCTTTGCATGAAATCTTCTTATCAAAACCACCACAATCTGGACTACATGTGCTTATCGTGTGGGTATCATAAAACCTCTTGCTTTCCAAGGCAATGAAACAGTTAAGACTTTTAACTGATGAAGAATAGATTCCAATACTTCTCTGCTATTTCATAGTTGTAAGGGTTAGCTGTAATCATGCTTCCTAATTTATTTTTCATTTTCATTCATTTGAATAAACCCTTCAGGTTTGCAGTTCCATGACTCGCTGTATGTATGCATGCATGTATGTATGTATGTATATGTGCATGCATTACTCAGAACTTAAAACCATATGGAGGATTCTACTGTTCTTTTTTTTTTTTTTTTTTTTTTTTTTTACCAGAAAGTAGTACAACATTTTGAGATGTTATTAAGTCTTTAAGTTACAAAACCTGGATTCCACCTTAAAAATGTTCCATACTGTATGTTGCATAGCCTGGGGTTCTGACTAGCTGCCAAATATCTATCAGAGAGTGATTTATGATATATGATATGTTCCTCAGCCCAAGTGGAGACTGTTTAGTTGAAACATGAGAAAGGAGAGGCCTTGTGCTCTCCAAACCATGATGACAAGTTTCTGTTTGGCTTTCTGAGTGAACGCACAGTACAAAATGTGCCATATTTTACAGCACCAAAACTTATGTAAGGAACAAAATTAAATTCACTTAACCCCTGGTTTCATTAGTTTTTCCTTTTCTTCCTTTCTATTTTTTTTGTGAATTCTGCTTCCTATTGTAAGAAGTGCATTCCTGTTTGCAGGATCTGTAAAATAGGATTGTTTCAGCTTAGTTTTTAAAATTAAAATATTTTCAATAACTGTGTGGCCATATTTTTTTCAAATGAGATTTCAGTCATTCCATTTAAATTTTGCTAGTAATTTTCTTTCAACGGCAACTAAAGTCTGTGCTATGATTTCTGGTGCATTTTGAATTTTTCCCTGAAGCTGTAAAGAAGTACCTTTCCCATGCTTTTTTTTTGGGTCCCCATTTTAAAACGCCTGGGTAGAACAATCTGGTCAGTGACCTTATGGCCTTGAACAAGAAAATTCTACAATGCCTTTTTAAGGAAAAGGAAAAGGAAAAGGAAAAGGAAAAGGAAAAGGAAAAGGAAAAGGAAAAGGAAAAGGAAAAGGAAAAGGAAAAGGAAAAGGAAAAGGAAAAGGAAAAGGAAAAGGAAGAGGAAGAGGAAAAGGAAAAGGAAAAGGAAAAAGGAAAAGGGAAAAAAGAAAAAAAAAGAAAAAAAAAAAAGAGAATGCTGACTGCTTAGCCTATCTGTTTTAGTTAGATATTCATCCACCACAGTACCCAAATGCTAAAGTACAGCATGGAAAAAAAAACTAACAACCAAACTGTTGTTACTTAAAGGAGGTTGGACTTGTTGCCTCATATAATTATATCACCTTTGCATGTTCTCTCTCTGCTTTTGTTACCCATGTTTTTCTGTGGTAGAACAGCTGATATGGAAGGCTGGTTTTACACAGATAAATTAAATGGTCAGCCTAGAGAATGCTATGATATGAAGCAAACCTTCTCACAGCTGCACAAAAAATGCGTCATCTTCAACATTCAGTATGAATGATACACTGAAAGGCTCTGCCTACTTAGAAGATGCAGTAAGTGCATGTTGTGGAAACATGTACCCCCCATTTCCAACACCTTGCTGTTCAGTACCTGAAATAAACCTTTAAATCTAAGGAGTTAAAATGCAGATGGAAACAAATATTTTTGTCAGTCTACTAAAGAACAGTTATGATTAAGGCCATATCTAGTCCCAGGAGTGTTTCCCTGATTTATATATGATATTACTCCAGTGCTCTATTTAAGGCAAGACCAAGAACCAGGACAGCACTATTAAGAGTCTGGATTTTTGCCAAAGGATATGGGCCCAGTAGAGATAGAGAGTTCTTTTGCCACACACCAGTCCTGACAACTGTGAACATAGGATTGTGGCATGTGTAATGACATCTATCCCCCACTCAGCCCAGACACAGACAGGAAATCAAAGTAATATACCCTGTGGCACAACAAGAAACTGTAGGCAGAAAAAGAAACTTACTTTTCCTGTTCTGAGTCCTTGTGAGGCCCTTAAACACAAGACCTTATTTCTATAAGACTCATTGAAGACACAGATAATTTTCACATATGTGATTTGCAGTTATTTGGAGAAGCTGCAAATCATGTAGACTCGAGAGGTCACTTTGGCCTCAGTCCACTGAGGCTGTCAGGATGAAAGATTAGGCTTTTGTATTGGACATGCAGAAAGGGGGGCTAGTAGACAATCAACATGTGCTGGTCTCAGACCATTAAGACAGAGGAGAGACTGTTGAAGAGGCAGGATAAATGAACTATGACACAAGTATGTTTCTGTTTACGTAGAATATTATTCTTGCTCAGTTAGAATTATATCTCTGCAAAGGCAATTTGACTAGCCAGTCAATAGCAGAAAAAACCCAGTCAATACTGTCTACTGAGGCTGACTATCCTTTCTGTTCCTGGGTCAGTATGCTATTAATAGATGTCTTCAGGCTCAGTTATTGGCCCCTTCTAGATATGTGCAAATCAACAACTAAGGAAAGTTCCACTCTGAGGTCTTCTCTAGTACTGCTTCTCTTGTACTGTTTTTTCTTTCATTAACCACAAGTCCAGGTGTTGAAAGATATTCTGGGATAATGTAGCTGATTGTTTTAAGAAAACACACAATCTGGAAGCCTAAGAACTATGTATATGCCTAGAAAGTAAGCAATTTTAGTTTGGGAATACAGACACTCCTCCATTCAGAGTTGTGCAGAGATTTCACTGCATCCATCTCACAAACATACATCTGGTAATTAGTGCATTATATTCTTACCTTAAATTGAATCTTGGTATATTCTGAAACATGTCTTTAGAAACCTGCATCTTTTTGAAGTCCTTTCTCAAATATTAACTTAGTTGTAGTCACATATTGCCTTTTAGAGAAAAAAAATGGGTCTCTGAGCACACTCTCTACACTTGAGATATGTATGAAGGCATAGTATCAACAGAAAAAATAAACAGAACCTTTCCAACTCTTAAGAATGAATTGGCAGGGAGGGACAGAAGCCTGTGAATAGAATAATCTTCTAACCTCTGGCAAGTGTGAACATTTGTGTTCTGAATTAAACCTTCTTGCTGTGTGGCTTTTTAACACAGAGTAATAATACTACACTTATTACTGTTTAACCAGTTATAGGGATCTCATATATCTTGAAGTCTTTACTTTCTTCTGTCCAAATAGGCACAATTTTCACCATTTCTTGTAAAGAGACCCAAACTCTTCTATCACAGGGATGCAAACACGACTCTGTTGTGTTTTATCTGGAAGATCCACAAGCAGGTAAGCACAAGAGAATGGAGAAGCACATAGAAAATACATAATGAGCTAGTGTGATCCCTGGAAATCTCTTCTGATTGTCTTTCTACTATATCTGACACTGTTGCACCAATATTTGATGTCCTGAAATAATTATGTTTTGTAGTCAGACTAGAAGCCTGCTGATGGAATGCTAAATTGGGACTATTTTAAATTGATTTAGAGAAAAAAAAAAGAAGTAGTCTTTAGATCTCTCACCCTGCAGAATGCTGGTATTATTTGTTACTTTACTGACAATACTTTAAAGGTCTGGTGTTTAAAAGTTATCTGGTATCTGTTCTGCAGAACTATTAGAATATGAAATCTGTTGAAGCTTATGGGTTCACCAGCAAGCTTTCCTCACTTGGGAGTAATCTATTGCTCATTTAGAGTATAAACAACCTTATTAATGTTAAAATAATTGTTTGAGACATTTTCTTGTGCTTGGACTTTCAGTATAAGTGCTGAGACTTGCAAGTTAGCTAACGTCAGCAGCAAACAAACATCCTGTCAATGTGCCTGGCACTCTGTGTTCCTGTATGATTGGCAGGAAACAGAGTGTTTGGGGAAGGGGAAGATGGACATTACAAAAACTATAAACTTGTTTTCCCAAAACAATGGCATGATATAAACCCAAAGGAGCTTTTTATTAAAATATTTGCTGTTAGATTAATGAGTTGCAGGAGTAAGTGGGGGGAGGAATGGGTAGAGGGTGTGATAACACACACAGTATATGGCAGAGGTTTAATATAACTGGCATATTATGCACATATTTGTTTTCTCATAGGCTGCACTTCTTGCACACTTTAGCATGCATGGAGCTGAAGCCACCCATCTGTATGTGTCTATCCACTGAGGTTCATTTCTAGCACACCATATTGCAGTAGTTGCCATGTTAACTTGGTCTGTCTTCACAGTCTGTGGCCAGTGCAGATGTCCTTCTACTTTTTGGGTCTACCACAGCTCAAACTGAAAAGAGGAACAGGTTTTTTTTGTTGTACCAGTGCCATCCTGGCATTGTGAGAAGGTTAGCTTTAATCTCTGTGGGGCATTGTATGCAAGTCCAGCTGTCCAAAACTGCAGCGTGTGTGCTGAGCAAGCATATTTCCCAGCTGCCTGGCCAGAGTCTCCTGCTCAGTCACTTTCCAAAACTCTGAGAGCTGTGCTGCAGCCTGGAAGCTCCTACAATAAAGGAAAGTGAGAAAGCTCCTGATTAGACTGCAGTCCTTCAATCTCAAAACCTTCTGGCTTTCTCTGATGCTTCTCTACTTAAAAGTATTCTGGAGCAATTTATGAGTTTTTATACATCTATATGAGTTTAACTAGTTTGACCATCCATACAGTACACAAGCAGGTAAGGCCTGTCAGGAGAGGATTGTTGAATCAGGTTGTACATTTATAGATATATACCATCTTGGTAGTGAGACTCAGTAGCATTTTCTGAAACCACCAAAGTAAATTAAAGTCAATTCTTAAAAAAAAGGGGGGTTAAAACATGCAAATGATAATCAAGAGTGTGATGGTCAAGGTGTGTGTGATGGTGAATGTGTTAATCAGTTCTCTTGTCTCTGAAGGAGCTGTGCACAGGACATGGGAAAATCTGTGATACTTGATTTTCATTCTGTTTCATCCCAAGTTCATTGACTGTCTGTGGAATAAAAGGAATTATAATGTTGTGACCTCTATATCTGGCTGTTATAAACATATATATAATGAAATTAAAGAGGTTTCCAATAATCTTGGGTTGGGAAAGAAGATATTAGTAAATTATTTGCCATTTGTTCAACTGTGAAAGATTTTTTGCTATTGTGAAAAGCTTTGAACTAAAAATGTCAGCTTTGTGTTGGTGTGTGATACCATCTGGCACATTTGCAGCAGCAATTGCTTAATATCAATGGTGGTTCAAGCAAGAAGCATAATGGATTTTGGCAGCAAGTTTGAATAACAATGAGAAAGTTGAGTTTCTGTTCATTGGTCATAAACAAGGACATTTGTGTTGCCTTACAGTGCTAGACCCAATGAAAAGCAAAACTTCTGCTGGTGAATATTTGTACAGATCTCAGCCAGTAGAATAAACTTTCCTCCTAGTAGCTGGTGTGTGGCTGTGTCCTGGATTTGTGCCAGAAGCAGGGTTGATAAGGGTGGATGTCCTCGTTACTGCTAGGCAGCTCTGGCGCATCACCGCCCACTCCTCGCACCGCAGGGAGGGCACTGGGGAACACGGGTTTTTGGGAGGCAGCAAGCCAGGACAGCTGACCCCAACTCACCAAAGGGATATAACTCACCATGGAGCGGCATGCTCACCGTATTGAGCTGGGGAGAAGGTAGAAGGGTGTCATTTGGAATTGTGGGATTTTCTTCCCAAGACATGGCTACACGCGATGGAGCCCTGATTTCCTAGGAATGGCTGAACACCTACCTGTCCACGGGAATCAGTGAATTTATTTCTTGTTTTGCTTTGCTTGCATGTGTGGCTTCTACTGCACCCATTAATCAGTCTGTATCTTAAATAATGAATTTTTTGGTTTCATTATTTCAATTTTCTTCCCCATCCCAGTGTGCGATGCTGAATGAGCAGCTGTGAGCTGCTTATTTGCTGGCTCAGTTAAACCATAACAAATTTGGTTGCTTCTCTGGAGTCACATGCTTTCCACCTTCTCAGGATCTGCCAGCCATACAAGGACTATCATGCTGCAAAAATGACAAGGAAAGCTGGAATGTGCAGCGGATAATACTGTGGAGAGACAACAGTTGCAACTTCATTGAAATCAGTGGAACACATCACCCCATTAGTATATTGCGGCCACATTGTAAAACATTACGTGCTGTGTCTAGAGTTCCTTTCTTCCCTGTGCAGATGAGGCATCTACATGTCCATGGATCACTGTAGAGACATTTATTTCCTTAATTATAGACAGATGCACTAGGTGTCCCAGGTGTGCTGGGGCAGAAAAGGAGAATCTGGTCTAACTCCAGGAGGTTATTTCTCCTCCAAACGTGTCCCAATCTGAAAACAATGAGTGCACAGCATAACACAAAGAAACCAACCAGCTTTTACCCAACTGAGCCCTACAGCTTCTTTAATGCCAGACCCTAGTAATGAAAAAGACAACAAAGATTCCAGAGGAGGAAAGGATGGTGTGATTTTTATTGCGGAAAGTTAACGTGTTCTTCCTTCCTCAGCATTGTCACTCCTTTATACTGCAGGTGGCTAGTGGAGGTTTGATCAAGGATGTCATGTACAGACATGCAGTAAATCTACCTCTATTTTGTCTACATGCTCTGCAGCCCAATGCAAAGGTGTGGGCAGGCATGGCAACATGCTACTCTCACAGTCCACACAGGTGAGTTTACAGTAGCTTGGGAAATGCCTCTCAGGCTTGCTACCTAAAGGGCTAACTTGCACCAGCGGAGCTGTAGGACTCAGTTTGGTCAGGGCTGGCTGAAGCCTCTTTTTTCTTCAGAATGTTTGCAATTAGTTTGACGCAAAGACTTGGTCTTTGATTTTACAGCCATTTTGTTTAATTTTCAACCAACATGGGTTTTCTAAAAGGCTCTCCAGCCTTAATTAAAAGTCTTGTCTCGAGTAAAAAAATATTTTCCTTATGGCCAACTGGTTAGCTGGTGTATAAGCTGAGTGAACACAGAATATTGAAAGGAAAAGCAGCAGCAAATTCTATTTTAAATTGGAACAAATATCATTGGGGAAATTGCATGTAGTCATCATCAGTCATAGTAAGAGATTTCTCTGTGAGTGGCATCTAATTTAATGATTTCACAAATGGGTGGGGGTGACTCCATCAATTTTTGGTGAGTTGACAAGCTCATTACATTTATAATAGCCAGGACTTGATCCTGCAAACCTTACTCACCAGAGTGAAAAATAATTTGAGGCAATGCCATTGTTATGTGCAAAATTAAGGTGAAGAAAAGATCAAAATAAACATTTTTCCTCCCTTTTTACCATTAATTGAATATTTCTGATGCTGATAAAGGAATCCTCTTTCTTGTCTGCTCTGAGATTTAAATTAGTCTTCCATTTTTATTTTGATGTGTACTTCAGGTAAAAAGCATTGTTGCAATAATAATAATAAAACCAATAAAGCACAACTCACTAGATACAAAAATCATTAGTTATGCAGTATGTTATGACAAAGCAGTAATATGAAGGGAATAGAATCCAATACTTGTTCCTTACAACAGTAGAACTAAAACACTCTAAATATCTTGCAATGGTGTCCATTTGCTAGACTGCACTCCTCCATTTAGTGGCTTAACAAAAGTAGAAAGTAAAATTCAAAATGTATCAGGCCGCCTGTGCATCAAGTGTCTTCTAAATGCCCTTCTCCAGTGCATTGCTAGAACAATAGCTGGCAGCTGGGCAGATGATGATTCCAAGGCTTAAGTCAGTGATCCTAAGGAAACAGTCTCATCTTCACTGCTCTGTTTCTGTCCTGGACTGAGAATAAGGTTTGATGATGTAAGTAAAATACAGATCAACATTTATTATAGTTTATTTTGAGTCTAAAAGTATTTTTAAAGCATTTTTAATCTCAACTGTCACTAAACTGTTTGTGGTCAACTGAGAGCAGCACTCTCCAAGAATGAGAGCTGTTCTGTGCTACAATAGACAATTTTGAGGGAAAAAACCCAAACAAACAAACAAACAAACAAAGATAATGGGAAAGAAAAAAGGAAAAGGAAGAGAAGAAAAGGAGAATTACCATGAGACATAGGTGCAGAGGAGTACAGATGGATTTCTGAGAACACCCAGGTTAATAATCTTGATTAAAAGTCCCTGAAAGTTGTAAATAAGAAATAGAGTATTTTGCATTTCATACTCTACAGGGAAAAATATTTTATTCTGAGAATCAACATATAATGTCATGAGGCACACTGTGGGGTTTGCACTACCCTATAAAGCACTTTCTTGTTTGGGATCAGTATAGTAAAGATGCATGTTAGCTGAAGCAGCATTATGTTAGCTTTACTTTGTGGCAAATCCCTCCTTTAAAAATTGATATAAAGGCTGATTTACTTGTAAAGTTTAATTCTACTCTGATTAGTGATCACTTCATCACTTGAAATACTAGAGCAGGGGGGAATTAGAAGGGAGGGAACCAGTTTCCTATTTATACTTAAAATAATAGGCATTGGACACCTGGCACCCTATAAATACTGTGACACTGTACGATGGCAAACATGGGCACAATGCACTGCTTATTCTCAGTTGGAATCCATCTGTACACTACAGTAGTGAGACAAAAGAGGATTGTTAGCACTTAAAGGCACCTTGACGCAGTCATACCACTTGACTGTTTTATTAATTGCCCCATCTGTTAAGTGAGAACTTTCTGACATAGGTTGGTACACGCTCTTAAACCCCTTGGTCTGCTTCCTATTGGTTCCACATGTGTTTGTATTTGTTCTCAGTAGGCAGAGATTCCAGAGAGAAAATGAACCGCTGCAGATCGATTGCAGTATCAGTCATGCAGAAGACATGGTAGGACATGCCACTTCAGTCTGATTTGCTGTTAACCCTTCCAACACTGAGAAGGAGCAGGGTGTGGGGTGGAGAGAAAGAGAGAAACCAGTAAGCTGCCAAAGAGCCTACTGGGAGAAATAGGATTGGTATCATGACTTCTAAATTACTCATCTCGTTAGGGGCTCTCTGCCTTCCAATAAGTCTTTCAAATTACATTTCCACTGCTGCCTGTCTTAGAGCTATGTACTTTAATACAGCCAAGCCAGACAGTATTAGGATAATGTGAAAGATTACACTGCTGTGCTGAGTATTCCTGCCCATTCTGCACTGCCTGGATAATTCTCTGACAAAATTATAGTGACAAGAGCAGCAACTGAGGCCTAGAGTGACAAAAGCCAGAGCATTTAAAGGTAAGGCCATGATTCATACAAGAAGAAATAAAACAAAGACATAGTGTTGCTAAGTATTTGCAGAAGGTGTAGGCCTGCTTCCCACAATTTTTCATTGGTATTTATGGTATTGCTTAGAATTATGTACTAAAACATTATTTTCAAAGGCATTGAGGGAAAATTTTTAGCTTGAAGACCTATGCTATGGACACATGGACAACAATTCAAAACATTTAAATTTATTGAGCAAGTGGGATTAAAATCAAAAGACCATTTTTATGTGAAGTCACAGGTAGAAAAGCAATATTCTCATTAATTAAAAAGGATTGGCAGTGTGGTGCTTGGTAGAGCTCTAAAAACTCTGTGAAAAATTTCTTTAAATGTGACTTCTGTGAATTCTACACAAGTATTCCAACAATGATTCTTGAGGGAGGCAAGTAGGACCTGTTTTCACAAAAACTCAAGGCAGCATAAAAATCTTTTGTTAAAGTGCTACAGTTGTGTTGGCTGCAAAACCTGCTAAGCCATAAACCTGACAATGGCAAGCCCACCACTAGAGCCACTTCTACCTCTCTTTCAAGTACCTCCAGGGAGAATGAAACAGTCCCTTTCCTGGATTGCCCTTTTCAGTGCCTATCTGCTTTCTGTGAAGAAATGTTTCCTAATATCCAAGCTAAACTCTTCCTGGTGCAACTTGAGGGTCATTCAGTCTCATTCTGTCTCTTTTTACTTGGGAGAAGAGACTGATCCCCACCTTGCCCCAACCTCAAGCAGTTGTAGAGAGTGATTAGGTTTCCCCTGACCCTCCTTTTCTCCAGGCTAAGCAACCCCACCCAGCTCCATCAGCTGCTTCTCATGGAACTCCAGACCTTTCACCAACCTTGCTGACCTTCTCTGGACACAATCCTCAATGTCTTTCTTGTAGGGAAGGGCCCAGAACAGGGCACAGCCCTTGATGCGTGGGTAGTCATAGCTATATTTTCTTAAAACCCTCTAATTAGATATAAACTAAACGTGTAGTGGTTTCATTAGAAAGCTAGAGGATGCATTAGAAATGACCCCCACAAATTTTAATGCAGTTTTTACATAATATTTATTTTCACCAAAATTAGACTCATAGAATGGTTTGGGTCAGAAGGGACTTTAAAGAGCATCTAGTTCCAAACCCATGGCCACGGGCAGGGACACCTTTCCCTAGGTCAAGTTGCTCAGAGCCCCATCCAGCCTGGCCCTGAACAGTGCCAGGGATGGGGCACCCACAGCTTCTCTGGGCATCTTGTTCTTCACCATCCTCACAGTAAAGAATTCTTTTCTATTTGATCTAAACCTCTCTTTTAGTCTGGAGCCATTCCACCTTATCCTGTGTATCCTTACACATGCTTGTGTAAGTAGCCTGTCTCCACCTCTCTTGTAGGAGCTGGAAGGCTGCAATTAGGTCACCCTGAAGCCTTCTCTCTTCCAGAGTGAAAAACTCCAATTTGCCCAGACTTTCCTCTTAGGAGAGACGCTTAATCTTTTTACTAAACTCGATAGTACTTCTCTGGACTTGTTCCAAGATGTCTTTTCTGTGCTCAGAATCATCCTAAAAGATACATCAAAGATTTAATCTCAGAGTTTATGTGAAATGGACAGTTTATGTACTTGGAAGGGTAACAGACACTCTACATGAACAGAATTAAAAGATGACTGATGGTGTTTCAGCCATCTATGTCTCT
Source organism: Oenanthe melanoleuca (assembly GCF_029582105.1). Lineage (NCBI taxonomy): Eukaryota > Metazoa > Chordata > Aves > Passeriformes > Muscicapidae > Oenanthe > Oenanthe melanoleuca. The sequence goes on from NC_079362.1 coordinate 45,992,996, forward strand.
TTAAAGATTCATATTTTCTAAAAATGTGCAGGGTTAGTAAAGCATAGAAGTTTCTACGTGTGCATGAAGGATATATCAGTTGACCCTCTCTTTCAGGGTATCCTGGCAGAATACCATGTGTACATCTTTCTTACAAAAGATAGTAAGGAGATGTGGAAATTTCCTAGTTTTGGAGCTTTGAGTCAGATTTTCTATTCTTACATGATTATTTTTCGTGTGTTGAATTTGTTTGGCTTGTTAACACATCTTGGTGACTCAAGGGAGTTTCCACTAAAATTAACTCTTTCTCAATGTTCCTTCATGTAGATGCTCAATTGTAACTACCAACTATCTTAGTGTGGGGCGCTTGTTGAGGGGTATTCAGAGACTGTGCTTTTTAAGTTTGCCTTTTTTAAAATCAAGAGATCACATGGAAAGGAAATTGTGAGCATTGGATCATTTTTAGAAATTTAAGTGCTATTAACATTATACTTTTATTTTTTATTATGCTTTTTATTTTTTAAAGCCAGAAAGAATCTAGACCAATAAACCATTAATATTTCATTTACAGGAATTAGCTTATTATTCCTCTTTTCCAAGCTATTACTGTAAAATTGAGGTTTTTAATGTTGAAGATGTATGTAGAAGTATTTGCTGTGTTCTCTTCCTGAGGGAGTGAAATAAAAACAGGAAACAGCTATCACCACAAACCTACAAAACAATCTTGAGTCCAACTCAGTTGAGAACAGCATACCAGCCTCAAAAAGTGATCCTTTGTACAAATAGAGTTAGTAAAGAGATTTACACATATAATAGTTGATAACAGGTGATAAGACTTAATATGATAAATTCTGGGAAATCACAAAAAATAATTATTGGAGAGACAACAAGTGATTTCTTCCATGTCCTAGTGTCCTAACTCATGTGGTTTTTTTCTCTATAGCCTTGTTATATGAAAAGAGAATGTCAAAGACATTCTCTAGGGGTGTGCTGAACATAAAATTACTTAATAAAACCTTTATTTCTAGCAAAATATTTTAATATAAACATTCATTTCACAGAAACATTTAAGAATTATTTATAATTAAGAGCCAACACCAATGGACTAGAAAAGGTCAATGACTTGTTGCTGGTTCATCAATGCAGAATCATTTATTATACAAACAGCTGATCCTCTGACATTGTTCTATTACAGCAATGGGTTTTTTCATTATGTAGAATGAGTAGGGCAGGTTTAAACATTTTATCTGGCAGATCTGGGTGCACAGGTGTAGCAGACATTCCAATGTTTGCTCCAATGAGCTCTTACAGAGTTGAAAGCTGCTCTCTGTAGGTCCTAGATAAATTACTGATTTTGGGCAGACATTGTTATTTAATTGGCCTCCCTGAAGACTTCTTGTTTTGATGTTTCCATTCCCTTCCATTCCATTTCTCAGAAAAAGCCAGCAAAATTTAAACTTCTAGCAATTTATAATTATTTCAGCAAAACAGTTCCACAAAACAGGCTCTTATTAGAAATGGTTGGGAAACAGGAAAGAACATTAAGAAATCTATCCTCTATAAAGCAAACAAGAATTAATAAAATTGTATGTTGCTGGGATTGCTCAAGGGAAAACATGGTTCCAGCAGTCTGAGTGCAGCTTCAGTTTTACTTTAAATCTTGCCTTTGTTAGGATTCCCAGAAGAGACCAGCACCATGTTAACTGGAGTAAAGAAAGAAAATTTTTACTCCAGAAGAGGTCTGAGAAGAGGTCTGTCTTCACTCTTGTTCTCTTTTTTTGCTTTGTTTTTTTTTTTTTTTTTTTTTTTTTTTTTTTTTTTTTTTGTTTTGTTTTGTTTTGTTGTTTTTGTTTTTTTTTTTTTTTTTTGTGGGGGGGGGTTGTTTTGTTTTGTTTTGTTTTGATTTGATTTGATTTGTTTTCTTTTGTCTTGTTTTTGTTTTTGTTTTCCTGTGTACATGCCTGTGACTCAAACATCAAGAAAATGGTGAAGGAGAAATGTGGTTTTATGCAACAGTAAGTCTTGTGGTCAGCTGAACATATCTTCTAATGCAAGCTTTGTCACCGGCTCCTTTTATCACCCTGAGCAGCTAACTGCTCTGTCTCCCTGCTGGGACTGTGGCATTTGATTATTAGCATTGGTACAAAATATCAAGAGCCAAGAAAAAATACCACTAGCAATAGTTTTTTGGGACATAGTAGGAAAAAAAATGGATAGCAGCTACAGAAGAAGGAAGTCCTCCTAGAGACTGAGTGCTGAACATGAAAACAGATAATCTCAGAAGTTACCTTTGAAGAAAAAATTACATGATTTTTTAAAAATCTCACAGAGCAGGGAATATAAATAAGTGGTAATGCTGTGAAATATTCACCTGACAAGGCAAATGATGATAATGAAATTTCAGAGTTAATGAGCTTTCCTTATAACTTTTTGGTATGAATATTGTTGAAGATATTGCAAAACCCCTTCCAGTGGTAAAGAGTTAACTATCACAATGGCTAGGTATCCTGTTGGTGGTGAAATATGTTTCTTCTTTGTCACACTCCCTCACTCCTTTGAAAGATTTTAAGAGTCAGGTCTTCTAGAAGTTTCCTTTAAAATATATTTTTGAGTAGAACTATAAATTCTTTATAAAAATATAGATAATACACTATTTCCGATGTTGAACACTATTGGCCTGCACTAAATTAATTAAAGAAAGATTCATTTTCTTTACTAGGAGAGGGAGAGAGTGCATAAAAAAGCAGGAAATGTTCTTTACACATCAGTCTCTCTTAGGGAATAATTGAATGCCAAGACTGCTGACCAGGCTGCAGCTATAATGAGCTTTTATTAACATTTCTATTAGTGCTCCAATTCTTTGTCTGCTCAGATCCCCTCCTTTCATATGGCAGCAATCCCAGGTGGATGACCATGCAGTAAAGTGTTGATTTTACTCAGCTAATAAATGTGGAAATAAGAAAATGCTTTCCCTGAAGCTAAGCAGCATTGCCTGGAAATATATCCCTTGCACACAGTGTGTCCAAATGTCTGGAACAATGTGAAGTCTGGGTTCCCATCACTCAAAGTTTAAGTGTCTATCAAAGAGCACAAAAAGCTGTGCCATTACTGTGGGGTCATGGTTCTCTATTAGAGGTGCTGTAACACTATTGGTGTTTGGTATCAGCATATTTTTGAAAAGGTTATGAGCCTAGTGGCTTAGTAAGTTCTTATGCCATTACTACTCAGGTGCATTAGTACTGATAAAGATTGCTAAAGTATTGTCTCCAGATTGAGACTAGAAAAAGCATGGCTGATATCAGGTTTCTGGCTGGACAAAAATCTTTGTCTTCCTTCTTTTCCCAACAAATTATCTATGGCCTTTTATGTCCAGCAAGTTCAAAGGAAGGAGATAAATTCTGTGGAGGATTAAAGGAAAGAGCTGATTCATTCCTGAAAACACAATGAAGCTTATTGAAGGGTAATTTCATTTTAAAATATCTTAGGTTTTGTGTTTTATGGATTGTAGAGAGAAAAACCTGTGTACCTAAATACCCTTGGTACTAGCCAGAATGTTCTCCCAAGAATATCTCTTCAGCAGGGGTGAATGAGAAGGTAAGATGCACCACAAGGAATGTGCAAAGTACACAGGAGGAGGGGTAAGATGCAAAAAGAGATGCCAGTATAATTGACTTAAAAGTTGGACCTCACAGCTGAGTACATGTCTGCTAATTCTTCCTGTGGAGATCTCACCCTCTTATCTGGCACTTCCACAGCAGATAACCTAAGCTGACATTCACCTTGGCTACTTTACAGAAGTAATATTTTCCTCTGGACAAACTGTTGTTGAAGAGCAGCTCCAATGAATTACTCATGCTTTCCTTTATGAGCATACATGTTTTCTTTTCCACAGCTGGGTTGTGGAGGTTTTTTGGTTTGTTTAGATTTTTTTATATTTTTGGGTTTTTTTGTTTGTTTGTTTATTTGTTTTTGTGCATACCAAGATACTGTCAGTGCCCCTTTCCACTTTTCAGTCTTGCCAGGTTTACTTTCACAGAGTGGTCATGTATCATTCACTTACAGTACTTTGACAGGAAGCAAACCATGGTTTTGATCAATTCTGTGAAGCAGTTTTGTTAGTGTGTAAGATGTAATTGTGGGGAAAAGTTATTGCAATTTCCATTTTGCCTTCTAGTTTTAAAATTTTATAGTAAATATGAGGCCTTCATGGTTATTCATACAACACTGATAGGACCTGCCTTTTTTCATCCTAGCCACAACAGACAAGATCCTCGATATGAACAAGAGGAATTGCAAAATATTTGCACAATGGGAACTTTATTTAGAATAGCATCAAAACTATTAAATTGGACAAGGAATTATTCAGCTAGTTGTCCAGCTGCCTCTGAAAAAAAATGTTTAGCAAAAAGGGTGGGATGATTTGCACCAATATTTATCCTCCCAAAAAACTGTCAGTCAACAGTGTTTTTCTCTCTTCTTCTGAGAAACAGGATTTGTCAGACTTCCTGAGCCAGTGGTATTTAAAATATAAACAAATTAAGACAAAAAACAATAGGTGTTTCTCTACAAAGGGACTATTCATTTGTCTCAGCTTTTCATTAAAAAAAAAAAAGTGAGAGATATTGCAAAATATCTAACCACAGACCTGTGTAAAACCATTCATGTATAGGGCAATGTCTAATTCTTTTCCCATCAATTTCAGCTTTTGATTCACCTACTTCTCAATCAGCTTGATTAGCAAAAAAATCATAAGTGATCATTGACAAATCATAGTCAATGAGCAGTCTAAAATTTGTGGACCTATATGTGTAGTAAGGTGATAATGTAGGATTTGTCCTTTCATCTGTACTATCAGCTGCAGACAGACAGTGGTAGAAGAGTGCAGAATTACAGCTCTGAAATAAGTTCCCCAGATGTAATCATTTTATAATCAGCACAGTAAAACAAATATAATGCCCTAGACTGAAAGCAGTCTATAAGCAGAAAAAAAGTCCCTACTCCCATGTTGTACTTACGTGCCCTCTTTCATCCAAATACCCTCAGTCTCACAAAACTGATGAACAATGGAAAGCGATTTTATTGTCATGTGTTAGGAACAGCATGACATGGCTTTCCTGGGGTTTCATTGAACTATTTCTTGCTTAGGATGCCATGCCTCTGTCATGACATGAAAATTCCCCCCCATTAACAGTTCAACCACCAGATCATAAAATAAACAGGAGGACAAAACCAAAGTGGACCTACCCATATTCACAAGAAGAACTAATGATGCATTTTTGAATTTTCCTCTTCTAGCAAAAAAAATTGAACCCTTTGACCTTGCTGTAAACTCTCAGTTCATGACACAAGACGTGATTAGAAGCCCTTTTTGTGGCAGGAAGGCAAATACATCTTGGTGAATAGTCCTAGGAAAAGCAGAAACCTTGCTTTAGATAGCATGGTCCCTTTCTCCCGTGTTTTTCCTATAAGCCCAGTATTTTACTGCAAAGAGATGTGTATGAGCAGGGGGTGTTCAGCACTGTGTGGCCTACTCACGGATCACCATTCCTGTTTCCTGGTTGAATGGGGTCTGTCTGTGGGTATTCTTGTGTGGAGGCTCAGTGCCAGTCATGGGTCACAGGGTCACAGGGGTGTGCACGAGGTGCCAGCAGCTGGATTAGTGGTAAACAGGGTAAGAGGATTGGGAGCCACGAACTGGGTGGCTTGCACTTGGTACAAGTAGTTAAGAGTAAAAGGTATGAGGGTTATCTACTGAACTGACAATAGGTTAAAGTCAGCTTCTTCAGAGACCCAGGGACTGAGCTGGGTAATAGTAAATTCCACCAGTCTGAACCAGCCATCAGAGAGTTGTTTGTGTGTGTATGAGAATGCAAGAAGCAGCTGGGAGACAATGAAGCCCAAAGCAGCTGCAGATGTATGTCTAAGGCTGGTTACTGGAGTGGTACATATTAACTTAAACCTATGGACCTTGAAGTAATGTCCTTGCCATTTTACACTTGGGAAATCCGAGGCAGAAAATGGAGATTTGGAAACCAAATTGCCTAACAGGCCACAGACAGATCATCTGTGGTTTTGACTTCAGGAAGAGTGAAAGTCACCACTCAACTGCAGTGAATAACACAGAACATCTCTAAGGGGTGCCGAAGCGGAAGAGGAGTGGAGGGGAACAAAGCCTTTCAGCTCAATTAGCAATTGTGTCTGTGAGAAGAAGGAGATTGTAAATGTCTGCTACACCTCACCTCTGCAGGCAGAGGTTAATATTTTGAGAAATATTCAAAGTGAAGGCATCTCACATTTTATATTACATGTCCTAAATCAAATCAAAGAAACATACAGAACCAGGGCACTTCTAAGAAGTCATATTTTAGGCGGGTAAGCTGTAACACATAAGGTGTAATAACTACTATAATAATGCATGATTTATCATGTCTTGCTATTTAATTGTCTTTCACACTGTATAGCTTTCCATTCTATCCTCTGCCTTGCTCCAAACCACACGCTGAAGAAAATATTTCTACCACTTAGCATTAAAGTCTTTAAGACAGACCACAGTGCAATTAGACTATTGTCTTGCTGGAGGTGCATAACAGCTTGGCATGTGGTTTTTCTTGTACTTTGCTCTTGGCTTGTGTCAAATGGCAACATGTGAAGTCTGTAGACAGTGGCTAAATATAACTTAGAGTGACTAGTCTGTAGATCCTGTTTCCTTGCTTCAAGCATCACAAAGCAAGCCAGAAGCTCTGCAAAAGGCAGGCTGCTTGGCTCGGCTTCCTCTGTGGCTGACAAATCCTAGAGAGGTTTTCATCCTGTGTTCATCCTTAGCTGGAACTTATCAGGACACTGAGAATTTTGGACTGGCACACATTAACTGGGCATGTAGAAGAGACAGGAGATAAACCCAGACATGAACTCTTGTAGTGTGAGAAAAAAACTGCCCTGGCTGAGGTTCTCTGGATAGTTTTATTTTGTGTGAAAGCTACCTGGAAAATCTTCCTGACTCAGCTACAGTATGAAAATACTTGCCAAAACATCAGCTCAAGCTCAGCTAATCTCAGTGTTTAGTTATTAAGTTGGTATTGGAACCTCAGAGGAGTGAAGTGAAAGTGTCAGGGAGTGTTAGATGGGGGTATGTTGTAGATGCTGTCTGCACTTCCTTTTGCTTATAAGCAGCAGTATCATAACTCCCAGCTTCAGAGCTCTGCATCTATGCATCCATGTCTTTGTATGTGGCATTTTAAAATATGCATGTATATGTAACTGCACACAAAATAAAAATACATATGCTTGATTATATATATTCATGTATATGCTCTTCATGTGCCTGCATAAGAGCAAGATCTAGTGAACAGCTTGAAGTCTTCTGTGCAAATGCTTCCATTTCCATAGGAATTGTTATGACATTATAATTCAAGCACAAGAAAGTCAAGTTTGATTTTTTTACTGTAATCCAAGTCTGCCTTAATGTGGCAGGGACTTTTAGAAACAGGCAGTCTCTTTGAAGGGAAACATCATCCCTGCTATCCTCTGTATTAAAACTCTGCAAATTGAAGAAGGAGCACTAAGAGGACAGTAGCACAGCAATTTACTACTTGATATTTTTTAGGTTTAAATGGCACTAGGGTTTTACTGCCCTAGGTGTCATTCTATATCTTAATGCTGACAAAAATGATCTACCACTCTATTGAGAAAGTGAGAGAAAGGGTGGACAATATACCTGGTTGGGAGAAGCTGCATACAGCCTAAGTATTTTTTTTTAACATTGGTTAGCTGGAATTTTGACAAATATTCAGATTCATTCCCATGCCTGTTTTGAAGCAGATGAACTCCTGGATCAGCTGTTGCAGTTGCTGAGACACATGAACATTTACTGTACCTATATGGTGCACTCAGATAGAAGGTTGGGGAATAATGCCACTCAATTAGGAGCAAACAGAAACTGAATGAGGATAATTAAATTTCTGTTGCTTGCTAGGAGCTCAAGGCACAAGTTCCTGTGCTTCAAATGAATGGCTAAAGGGACTGAGAACACTTCAAGTGTTCTCCAAGTCCATTATGATCTTTCGAACTAATAGCTATTTTAGGAAAAATGGGTTAGAAACTTTAATTAAGAAGGAAGTGGTATAATTTCACAATAAAGGGGAACAGAATGCTGTATAGAACTAAATTATAGCAGTGCTGACAAATGATAGCAGACTGGCAAAAAACTTGAATTATTTTAAGGGCAGAGACTTGAGAAAAAAAAACTGTATTATGATCTCATGAGTGCCTGTTCCCTGTTATAGAGCATTATTTGACCAGCTAGTGTTCAGATCAGGTCACAAGTCATCCTGTTTTAGGATAACTTCTCAGGATGAAAATGTTAAGGTCTATTTAAGCAATGTATTCACTCCCACACTATGTAAATCAATAAAACCTCTAACAACTTCACATTTACTTTAAAAAAAAGATAATTTTAATGTTTGAAAATGTTGCAAAGGAATATATTTCCGTATCCAGAATTTATTCAGACATAAATACTGTGGAGTTTATTTTTCTTTCCCTTAAAAAAATTTCTCAAAATCTTTTACTATCTTCTTATTTGCCTGGTTTTACCACTTTTTTTTTTCCTTTTAATGACATAAAATACATGCTTAATAGTGAATTCAATCAAGAATGTACTGTAGCTGAAATTAACTCTTCTGATATCACTTAAATGTGTTTTTGTCCAAGTTTACTATGAACTGCAACATCATGACATTTTTAAAGAATTTGGAAGAAGGTCAATCATGATTAAAACAATGCTGGTAAGAATGGAATGTGAATTAAAAAGAACAGTAATTAGGCAGGCAAGTAAAAAAACAATTAATGATGCCTAGTTTTCAGCGAGTTTGGGTCTGTTTTCTACTTCCATAATACATAACCACACTGTCATAAGCTCAGTTTTGAGATACGCTTTAGCCTATATGCTGCTCAAATTCCTTTTGAATCTCCAGTACCCAGGAGGCATAGAATTGTCTTCATCTCTACCTACTGGATGGGAAGGAGCAGGCAGAAGCACTGGTCTGGAGTGGAATTAATGCCAGCCTGCTATGACCTCTTAAAGCAGACATCTGAACTCCCACACATTCCCCTGAATCAGGCTCTAAAATTGAGCTCTTTCCACTCAGATTTTACATGCATTTGTAGTGAACAGATATTAGCTCTCTAGTTTCATTTTTGGGTGAAAAAGATAGCATGGTGCTTTAAAAGGCATATAATTTATCAGCCATTTAAAATAATTGCAGTATAAAGAGAAAATTAAAATTATTTCCTTACTTTTTCACTAAAGGAAAATAAATTTAAATAACTGAATATCAGAATTACAAGCAGCTGGAATGATCAGAAAGGATCTTGAAGATGTATAAGTTTACTGGGGAGACAAAGCCATATATAAAGACATATATGTTTAAAAAAGGGAATTGCTCCACTGCTTCAACAGAAACTTGTTTAAGATTGCTGTATAGTTCTTGGTCATTCTTCTAAGGCTTTCTTTGGAAAGGGTGTGTTTCAGCCTTGTGCAGAGGGGCTGAAATGTGGTGCCAGGAAATAAGTCAGAGTACATGGTATTTTGGGCTTTTGTTTTTATAGGCTGGACTAGTAGGAAACTGTTCTTAGGATCTGGCTGTGGAACAGAATTTATCTGAGGAGGAAGCAAGTGGAGCTGTACAACAGCTGGTCCATCCACAACTGCAGGTCAGTGGGAGAAGGTGCTAATGTCTTGCCTATTAGTGGGTCTTGGGATGCAAGAATCCAGAGCGAAATTTTCCATGAAAGGAGCAAAAATTGCGATATGATAGCTGTGCCCAGAACAACAGTGATGTAATGAACTCTTTACAAGGCTCCTGTCCCTCTGAGCCTCTCCTCTATACACCATACTGTCTCCAATAACAACCTTGAATGAGAGGTTTCTCAGCTGAAAGGTTCAATATGTAGTAGCAAAGGGGTCACTGAGTCTGAACTACATCCAACAAAGTCTAACTGGTTAACAAAGGCCTTTTGATGAAAGATGTTTTGTATATGCAACTGGATCCCTTTTCACTGCATCTCTTCTACCACCTGCTCAAAGAAACAGGATTCATGTACACTCTGAAAATAAAAACTGTCCAAATGCTGCAGATCAGCACACTATAAGCTTTGCAGCTCTGCTGCTGCATAATGAAGAAATTCTTATTATTTCTGTAGCTGAAATTATTTTCTTAATGACATGCTTATATAAAATTTGTCATATGAGTGTACTGAGATGTACAAAATATTATTTGCTTTAAAGCTGGGCAGTCATTGCACAATGAGGTTTACATTTTAAAAATATGTTTGAATTGGTAACAAACTGCTGAAAACATTTTTGGAGTAGGTAGATTGTGATTATAGTAGTTTAGGAGCCTGTGTGTTTGAGTTCAGCAATCACATATTCTTGTTACACAGAAGAGAATATGATCCTGCATGGGAAGCATTAAAAGGGAAAGGAATGTTTTCATTAAAGAAATTCAAAACTGATTTATGGCCCACTGGTTGCATCTCATACTGGAAAAAGGAAACCCTATAAATAAAATTGCTTAGAGGGAGTTCAGTATACCTTCCAAAGGTCAGTCTAAGAAGTTTTCTTTTAAACTTTAAATTAAACTTTAAAATTTTAAAATAAATTTTGAATAATAACATCAGTTTTAGTTCTAGCTGATTTTCCATGGTTTAACTGCTTTGTGACGCTATTCCTTGAAGTTTCTAATAGAACTTCCTGAAGAGACAAATTTCTGATTGAAAGACTGATCCAGAACTGATATACTAGATGGATAAGGAAATGCCTGGATATATCAGAATGCATTATCTCAGTAATGTCTGAAGGTCTACTCATCAAGATCCAGTTTTAACACAAGCTGTATTTCCCATAACCTACTTTAAAAAAACCCCAAAACCAACAAAAACCAACAAAACCCCCAAACAAACAAAAAAAAACCCCAAAAATCAAACAACAAACCCTTTTAAAAAACCCAAGAAACAAAACAACAAAACAAAACCAAAACAAAACAAACCACCAAAAAACCCAAACCAAACCAACAATAACAAAACAAACCCCAACCCCCCCCCCCCCCCCAAAAAAAACCACCAAACCCAAAACCAACCAGGTCAGAAGAGAGAAAGAAAGTGAAAGAAGTGTTCTTGGGTCCATTGGGCCTCTCTTCACTACAGAACAGATCTGCCTGAAGGGAGAAAGCTGCTTCTGTGTATCAATTCCTTAAAGGAACTTCACCACTGCTGGTCTTTGGATGGCTGCTCCTAGGGACTTAGGTTTATTTTAATTAGTGATATTACAAGAAAATGGGTTTAAAATTGTCTTCTAAATGACACAGAGATAAGAAATGGAGAGTAAGGTGGAAAAAAAAAAAAAAAAAAAGAATTATTATATCCTTACTTCAGAAAGAAATCTATCATGCCCTGAGACAACCTATGACACAGATAATAATTTTTTGTATCTGAAAAAAATTGCTTCCCATTAATACATTTTTTCAGAGCAGCAATATAGTGAAATAGTTGGTATTTCCCTTTTCCATATTAAGGTCTGCTTCTGAAGAGTTTATCTTCCTAGCATGAATAAACGGACACCTGATGTTAATAATATGAAAAATAAAAAAATGAAAATTTGTATATGTTTACAAACCTGCATCTTACCCAGTAAGAAGTTAGTTAAGCAAGGTGTTCAAGCACTTTTTGCCTCTCTGAGGTGTTAAATCAAAATAAAACTCAGGCTCTTGCTCCAAATGCTCATCATATCTGCAGAAATTCAAACAGAACCAATTTGGTTCTGTATAAGAGAGTAAGCCAGTATCTCATATCCAAACACTAATGCCTTGAGTGGGAGGGAAAAATTAGCGATGATGGGATGAACTAAATAATTTTTGATGCAGCAATCCAGAAAGCATAATCTATGGCACATGTCCAGTTCCAAATTTACTAAGCAGAGAACTAGCTGCAGCTGTTCATTATGACTGCTTGTGCCAGTTTGATAGTATGGAATCATACTTGCAAAAAGATAAAAGGAAAGGTGATAAACAACAGAGTTTAGCCATGGTTTTATCACCAATTTAGGTAATTTCAGAGAAATTACGTCTAATTTGTTAAAGAATTAATCCCAGTAAAGGATAACTCTGATTTCCCAATTACAGGACTCTGCTTTCTAAAGCTTTCAAGGCAGAATAAAACATACCTGAGGCAGTAGTGTCCCTCACTAGACAGATCTCATGTTGTTATGGAAGTTATTTTGTCAGATTTTAGCTATATACTTTTAAGCCTGCAATACCTTAGCCAGTGTAGTCATCCTAATGAAGACCAGGTGCTTTTCCCACCCTTCAACAAGGAACTGGCATAAGTGCTACTGTGTCCTCTCGTTTGTCTCTCCAGATGGGTTTGATGCTTGCCATGAGGTGCCTTTTTAAACTTCTAGAGTAGAAAGAAGCTCAAGGCTGCAAGAAAGTGCAGAGGAACAATCAAGTAAGGTCAGACAGGGAAAACAGACAAATGTGCTTATGCGTGGAGCAAGCAAAAAAAACTAAAAAAGGTACTTCATTAGGGTTATGCAGCCATTGCCTATTCTTTTCTTTTCTCACTGGGATCTGTGTCAGAGACCTGAATATGCAGGAAATAGCAATAGAATAGCTATAAAAACTGTAAGAGGGACATTAGAGAGGCCATGTTATTGGCAGCTGCCAGACAGTCCAGTTGAAGGGTGGTTATTCCTTTATATTTTGAAAGCTTGCTTTTTAGTCTGGAAGTGAGAAATTGATACCTCAAGCAAGATTTATTTTTTACCAAAACACAAGCTTTTAATTGAGATTGCACTTACAAAGTTATCACATTCCATTACAAAACAAGAAAACTTTTTAAAAGGAATTCCTTACAGAGCACTTCTCTCACTTTTGTTTGCATTTCCATGCATTAATTTTGGGGCTGTCCACTCCCCACAATTTGTAACAGTTAAGGAGAAGTTAATAATGGCTATGAGAAGAGGAAAAAAAGAAACTTGTTTAAGGAGAAAAGAAAGCTGAAAATGTCTAAATTTCAGCAGGAGCTTAGTTAATTATCTGACTCCTTCACAGCCACCTCTGGCACATGACACTGCCTCAATGAAAAAATTAGCATTTCTACACTGGCGGGGGGAAAACAGGGATGGGCAAATACCAGTATGTAGGACATGCTGCTTAACTTTAAATCCAAGTTTAGTTAGAGTGGACTTGAAGCACTGCAGATATAGGGCTTATTTTTTCTCTTTCCTTTTAAATATAATGTTCTTGAACTGAAAGTACAGAATGGGAGAAGCCAGAAAAGTTTTGTGTAAGGCAGAGTTTTGAAAGGCTAAAATGTGGTGCAGTGAATATAATGAATCGTCTTGTGCTGTTTCATTTATGAGTCCTCCTATAGTGAACTCTGATGCAGCAAAGAAGTGGAATGACCCAAAGTACTTTCTTTCCCTGTTAATTTGTTAATGGATTTGTGTTAAGGGTGCCTATGAAGTTTTTGGCCAAAAATTGCTTGAGCCAGCAATTTAAAATACACTTAAACCATTTGAAACCCACAAATCAATCTGCTTACATTATCTGTGCATTGTGGATCTACTTTTTTTTCTGGTAAGTCAGTCAGCCTCACCCTGATCCTTGATCCCTCTGAAGCTGGTGGAGCACCTATTTCTGTAAATTATTTCTAAGCAAGTATAGGATAAGAAAAGGATGAGACAATTATCACCATAGGGAAGTAATGCCTGACCAACTTTGTAAGCTTCTGCAATAAATGACTGACTTCATAGGCAGTATGAGAGCAGAGGATATTGCCTACATGCCTTCAGTAAGGTCTTTCACACTGTCACCTATAAGATCCCTATAGATAAGCTGTTACTTTTGGGTGAATAGTCAATGATGTGGGTTGAAAACTGACTGACTGTCCAGGCCCAGAGAGTTAAACCAAGTCTAGTCAGAGGCCAATAATGGCAGCAAAATGTTGGTCAGTACAGGATCAAGTTCTGTTAAACATCTTCAGCAAAAACCTGGCTGATGAGACAGAATTTACTCTCAGCAAGTTTGCTGCTGACACAAACCTGGATAAGTGGCTGATACACCAGATGATTCTGTTGCCAGCCAGAGGGATCTTAACAGCCCAGAGAAATGGGCAAACAAGAACTTGGTGAAGTTGAGCAAGAAGTGAAAAATCTTGCCACTGGGGATAAACAAGCTGATGCTCCACTGTATGCTGAGGGTCACTCAGGCAAAAAGGACGTGGAGATGCTGGTGGATCCCAAACTGAACATGAGCCAACAAGGTGTCCTTGCAGCTAAGGCAGCAGATGGAGGAGATGCTGCTGCATTGAAGTACAGCCAGGAGGCTGATGGAGGTGATCCTTCACTGTGTACCCCTCCCACATCCTAGGCACTGCTGAAGGATCACCTTAAATCCTGTGTTCAGTTTTGGACCTCTTACTACAAGGAAAACTTTGTGGTGCTGGAGCATGTCCAGAAAATAGCAAAGGAGCTGGTGAAGGGTCTGGAGCACAAGTCCTGTGAGGAGCAGCCAGGGGAGCTGGGGTAGTATAGGCTGGAGAAAAGGAGGCTTAGGGGAGACCTTATCTCTCTCTACAACTGCTTGAAAGGTGATTGTGGAAAATCAGGAGTTTTGTTACTGTTCCCAAGTAACAAGTGACAGGACAAGAGGAAACAGCCTCAAGTTGCACCAGAAGAGGTTTAAGATAGAAATTAGAATTATTTTTTTTCCTCTGGAAGAATGATCAGGCATTGGAACAGACCACCCAGGGAAGTGATAGAATCACCATGCCTGAAAGTGTTCAAAAGGTGTGTGGATGTGGAACTTGGGGTTATGGTTTAATGGTGAACATGGTGGTGCCAAGTTGATGGCTGGACTTTGAAGTCTTTTTCAACTGCAATGATTCTATCATTCATCTCTCCTCAGCACCAGCAAGGCCACCCTCAGAGCTCTGGCTGAGTTTTGAGCTCTGTAGTCCAAGAGAGATATGGACATACTGAAGATTGTCCAGCAGAGCCCCTAGGACCATGAAGGAAATGCAGCATCTCTTCTTTGAGTAAAGGCTGAGAGGACTGGAGACAGGTCAGGCTGGAAAGAGAAGATTCTTCAGGAGAATTGTCAATGTATATAAATACTTAAAGGAAGACTGAAAAGAGAAAAGAAACAGTCTCTTTAAAGTGACAGCACTACAGGAAATGGGCACAAACTGAAAGAAAGAAATTTCTTGTTACCTTGAGGAAGTACTTTACTGTGAGGGTGACCAAGCATTGGTGCAGATTGCCCAGAGAATCTCCATCCTTGGAGATGGTTCTGGAACAGCTCCTCTAGGTGGTCCTGGTTGATCAGGGAAGTTGGATCTGCTTGAACTTGGAAGATTATATCCACAAGTCACTTCCAATATAAACCATTAGTTTTTCTTTCCTTCAATGACCTCTGGAACAAACATTTTTGCATAGCTATTGCACCTCCCTCAGCCAGCATACCTCCTAGGAAAAGAAAAGGCTCTTACTGAAATTTTTAGAACTATTACTAGTATTGTTAAGGTAACAATATATTTATATATATTAGTATAAAAAAAATTTCTCTGCTATATATTCTATTCCTCTTTTTACTTAAAGTTATAGTGCAACTGCTGTCTTTTATAATAAAGCTTTATCATCCCCACTCTCTGAGGAAGATCTGTGTTTTTAAAAAGGACTCAAGAATGCATATTTAACATAGTTTGAATATTAAATATATTTTCAACTAATTTGAATTTCAGTGAATGTGTCTTTCTGGGTTCACTGACAGAAAAAGAAGAAAAAAACTGAAAAATAGAAGTTTGCATGTTCTGATGAATAAGCCACACCAGGATGATTATACTTGAAATGAAGCAAAGAAAACAATGACACCA
The DNA here is from genome assembly GCF_029582105.1 of Oenanthe melanoleuca. Classification (NCBI taxonomy): domain Eukaryota; kingdom Metazoa; phylum Chordata; class Aves; order Passeriformes; family Muscicapidae; genus Oenanthe; species Oenanthe melanoleuca. The sequence goes on from NC_079362.1 coordinate 46,008,905, forward strand.
GGGGCTGTAAATGAGGTTTTATTCTGCAGCATATAGTAATGGTGCCAACAATGCAGTATGAATATCTGCAAATGAGACAACAATCATATATAACTGATTAATTAATATCTTGCTTAGTTTTCAGGGAATTTTATTATAAAAACCTGAGATGTTGTTTTACTGTTTTGTGGGCTACTGGACACAATTATGAAGTATTAAAATAGTTTAGTTAGCAGAAAATGGAGACAGCAAAAGCTCAACATTTATGTTTTATCTATATTTTACAGGATCAAAATATTTATCTGCATAGTTTTTTGGCAGTTGAGAATTGACCTATAGTTCCTGCCTAAAAGACTCTGTGACAAAGCAACCCCTGAATGGTGATGGAGAATCCTGGCCACTCGAAGTACCAATTCTTCATGTCCAACATCTTTGAACCTCTGGTACAACAAAGTTATTTCAGAAATCTTTACAGAATCTTATTACTAATTACATAGGAGGAACAAACCTATGAAGAGCCTAGGCCAGTCTATTGTCTGTAAGAATTTCCAGGTGTCTCCATAGACAGCATAAATTACTTGCAAGGCACAAAGTCATGGAACAGTTTAATCATGGGAGGAGTCTTTTCCTAATGCTGGCTGATAATCAGTTTTGTACCAAGGCATGAGTTCTTTTGTCTCAGGTACATATGTAAACTGAATGAGAATGCCCTGCCTCCCCTTCACAGTCCAGGGATTACAGTTTGTGGTTCCTGTCAGACAATGGCTTTAGTATCCAAAAGAGTGACTGACTAACTCTGAATGACAGTGATACCCTATGCTCAGGTTTTCTGCCATGGAGAGACACATTCTGTGTTATCATGTTATACCCCAGACAAAAACTAACTCCCAATTCTTCAATCAACAGCAAAAACACAATTGCATATATTCATAGTGCACTTATAGCTGACTTTCATAAGAATGCCTGATTAAACCTTGAGGTATCTTGCACCTGGATGTCCACACATTTTCTTCTAAAGCAAATATTGCAGCTGTTAAGAATAAAGCCACTTGTTCTGGTCATTGTTTCCTGAATCTCTCTTTCTTCAATTAATCCTGTTCTTTTTTTCTAACTGCCTGTAATCTGTTTGAACAAAAAAGACAGATGTGAAGCAGCTTATTATCTTCTTTCAGAGTCTTTGGATAGGTAAAATGGAAGAAATGGCATTGTATGCCTATATATCTGAGTTTTAACCTATCCAAACATTGAGAATATTTCAGTTTGCAATTGTTCTGACTCATAAAAGAGATAAACAGATCTTTCTCATGGCGGAGTGCTGGATTCAAATAATTCTTTTCCTCTGGCTTTTTTTTTTTCTTTGTATACTGCTGCATTCTCTGTGTGTGCTCAGCATGCTCTGTCCCTTGTGTCTAACTGTAAGTTTGGTAACTGACATCAGCCTCTAACAATGTAGTTAGTTTTTCTTGTTCTCACAATCCGTTCTCTAATGCATGTAGTTTTTCTTTTTTTATAATAAAACTTCTTTTGTACTATTCATTAAAGACCCACGTCCAGCTGAAAACTAATGCACAGAATTTTCAGTAGAATAATATTTCAAATTATGTTTTCTGCAGCTTCCATTTTTTCCTCAAAATTTTTAGCTAGTGATGTTTTTGCATCTTTTTTCACTTTGCTGATGCTTGCAAAATGTTTCAAGTTTTGCATTTATTTTTGTGTGCTGGTTATGGTGTTGATTTTTGCTGTTTGCAATAACATGTGATCCTGTATCTGGTTAGTATTTTTTCCTGTAACGTGGAGCTCCTAAAGCCTTTATTTTAAGAAATATGTTGCAGTTATTTAAAGAGTATTGAGTGCCAAAACACTGTTGGCCTTCTATAAGCTTTGTCCTCAGACATATGACTGTCTTGTATTGGTTAACTCTAGTTATTCCAGTAGTTACTTCAGACCAGGTCCCTCTGAACTGCATTCTTTAACCTTTCACCTGCATCTGCTACTGACATATATTATCTTCTATTTATATCCTCTCTTTGACAGAATATCACTCATATGTGTCATACAGCTTCCTATAAAGCCATTTGTTAATGTGGTCTCCTTAGTCCTCTCTACAGGAGTTAAATGGAAAATCAGTCAGAACTTGAAATTAAAAACATCAAACACATCAATCAAGGCTCAAGGCTAGCTCTGAATAGACAATAATCTTTCTACTATTGGTTTTTTTTTTGTTTGTTTGTTTTTTTGTTTTTTTTTTTTTTCCAAATATAAATGGGACTGCAGGTGCTTTCTTGGTTTGTCTGGTCCTTTGTAGTGTGAAGTGATCACTCACTGCTTAAGATACTTGCAGGATTTATGCTTTATTCTGTGAAGGACTTCAACTCTCTCTGAATAAAGATATTGCTTTGCCACTGCTTGACCATGCTTTCTCTAGAATTTTTACTGTTAAGGTACAGCTCCAGTGAAAATGAGAAAGAAAATGCTGGCCTCTCGTTGTCAAAAATCCTTGCAAGAGGAGTTGTGAGTAAGATCACAATACTACAATCCTTGAAACAGTACAGGAACTAACTGAACAGGTTTGATGTGTATAGGCTGTCGTCTCCCAGAGTGAGAAAATTATGAATAATAAGAATGATAATAATATTAATAATAGCATCACCATCATCATCGTCATCATCATCATCATCATCTAGGCTTTATTGAAAGAACTATTGGTCATTCAGCTTTCTGAAAGAGAAACAAAATGTCAAGGAGAAAAAATAAGCTTCTTTTTTGAAAGAATTGTTTCTACTAAGCTTTTCCACTTCCAATTGAGGCCTAAAAGGTAGGTTTCAGACCTGTTATGAATTGCATTTTGTAACCTTCAGAGTTTTGTTGACACTGCAGCCTCCTCTGGTAACCAACACATTCTTTCTACCACATCTGGCTTTTATGGCTACTCAGTCAACCATTCCCTGCAGCCCCAGAGTTCCCCCAAGCCATTTTTCTGGGAGAGCACACCTGAATTCTTCTAAAAGAAACACAGTGCAAACGAAGAAATAAGCAAAAACAATCTACTGTCCACCAGAGGCTTTGTGTCCATAATTGAGAGGAGAGAGGTCTAAACACAGTCAATTGCAGCAGTGTCTCATTATGCATTTTGGGGTTTGCTTTTCTCCCCAGGCTGTTTATTTTTGTTTGGTTTGGGGCTGTTTTGTTTTGGCTGGGGGGGAAGGGTTGGGGGTCTTTTTGTTTGTTTGTGTGTGGTTTTGGTTTTTTTGTGTTTTTTTTTTTTTTTTTTTTGTGTTTGGTTTTTTGGTTTTTTTTTTCTACTGTGGTTTTTTTTTTTGGTTTGTTTTCTTTTGGTTTGGGTTGTTGTTGTTGTTGTTGTTGGTTTGGGTTGTTGTTGTTGTTGTTGGTTTGGTTTGGTTTGGTTTGGTTTGGTTTGGTTTGGTTTGGTTTGGTTTGGTTTGGTTTTTTGGGGTTTTTTTTTTTTTTGTGTTTTTTGGTTTTTTTAAGTGAAAGGTTCAGGAAATGTGCATTATTCTGTGCAAATTCAGTCATGTCTTCAATCCACCTGCTGGATTAAAAGTTCACAGTTGTTTCTAATTAGCTCTTCAATGAAGCTGAACAAACTGCAGTCAGGTCACACCATCCAGCATGGTTCAAAAGTTTTATGAGTTATGCTGCACATCACAACAAGTTGTGCAATCAGCCTTCTCAGAACAGCACACTGCTTCTCAGCAAGATACTACTTTTACTCTGGATGGCCTCAATGGCATGTCTTCTTGCAAGGCTGCAAATTCAGCATTTACACTGTTGGGAATGAACACAACCTCCCATTACCAGGATTTTGTCCTAAATTTCAAACAGTGGAAGGCACATTTCACACTGTAGCATATATGCACTTCTCATGGGAAACTTAACATTGTTCATGAAAATGGTAGTCTAATTATTGAGGGGCTATAGTGGAAACAGCCTCCTATGTCTTCCACCTGGGTTTATCATGAAGGTAGCACAGGCACAGGTGGGTCACACTATGCTCCCAGCTCTGTGACCAATGGATATTTTATTCCATTAAAATACAGCAGACTCTTGAGTTTCTCTTTTCCATTCAAAATGCTTTCTCTATTTCTGTATTTTCATTCATTCAGTAAAATTCTTGGTTATTTGTTCAGCACCAACAGCTGAGGGGCATAATTAGTGCTTGAACTGTTCATAGAAGAGTGTTTACGAACAACAGGTGGACAGCGTTGCCATTTCCAATAGAAAAGTGGTTTTCAAAATTTCCCTGGTTTTCATGTAAGAACTACTAACAGTGAATCTACTGCTAACAGTAAATGTCATTCCAATTAGAGGTGAGGGAAAGAAATCTTCAGGTTTTCTGTCATGGAAAAGGAAGGGGCAAGAAGTGGGGAAGGAAGAGGCAGGAGAAAGCAGGAAAAATGAAGGGGATTTAACATCCTAGTAGCTCTCCCTTCATGGCTCAGCATTTCTTAGCACCATGGCAAAAATCTCAAGAGACTGCAGGGAGGCTCAGGCCGTACTGGTAGGCAAGGCAAATGCAGGGACTATATTGCTTGTGTTGAAACAGTGCCACAGGAATCTCTAAGGTCTTCTGCAGGGCTTGGTGATATTGTTCAGAAATCAGGCTTTTGCTTGCTTCTGTTATGGATGTCCTAGTTTCTGTCTCAAGATTTTGTGACCTGGCTGGGGTGTGCCCACAGTCAAGGAGGTAAATGATATCCTGTCAGCCTTCATGCCAGAGCTGTGATAAAAGTAAAAATGGCATGTGAGCGTGGCAAGGCAGAGGGATGGGAAATAGAGAAGGAGAAGTACACTGAATTAATTTGCCTTTGGGAGTTTTATCCAGGGTTTATAGAGACAGTAAGGCTGTTACAGGAAAAAAATGCAGCAAACCCAAGGGAGGGGGAGTACTCAGAATCACGAAAGGCAGTCTGAAACAATCTTCCTAATAAGTAAATGCAGAGGGCAGCAGAATCCTGAGCTTTTGCTGTGTGCAGTGTCAACTGCAAATTGTACCTATATTTTTTTGTAAATTCACATTATTAGTTACAATAGAGCATACTTCTGGAGAGTTACTGTTTTGTTTCTTCTGTTGGCATAAAATTTCCTCTTTTCCACTTACCTCACGCCAGCCCCCATCTCATGAAACAAGATCAAGTTTCAAACTGCAGACTGAGATGAAAAAAAAAAAAAAAAGGAATTATAAGGAAGGGCCCTAGAAAGGAAAAAGTAGCTTGTGGTTTTAAGGGCCTCCTATGGAATTCCCAGTGCAGGCCACCTCCAACTGCAAATGCTTTATCTATGAATGCAAACTTTATAGTATCAGCTCTAGTGTTATGTCTTTGCAGAAAGGATTTAATCACTATTCTGTGGACAAATTGCCAGACAATTCCTGCTTGAGTAATTTGTACCTCAGACAAGCAATGAGCCAAATAATTTGGAGAGAATCAGAAGAACCTATAGTTTCAACACTTTGAATCAAAACCAAAGTTCAGTTTGAGGTTTGGGTTAGAGATGTACCCAAACCACCTCCCCTGCTATAAATAACTCCACATTTTAGAGATGTTTGATGTAGGCTTGGATTTGATTTTGGGGTTTGGGCTCATTCCAAGCTTGTTTTTCTGTCATTTGATTTCCAGGAAAAGTAGGGAATAGTACTCCTATAAGCAGGCAAACTTAATGACACTTGTAAGTACATAAATTAGCAGCAGGTATATTTATTTTTTCTCTGATTTATTCACAAAGTTAGTAACACTGCTATGAATCTGAGTAGAGGAGCAACAAAAAGTCTAATTGTATCAATGGATGCACTTTATGATAAAAAGCATTTCCACAGAAGAGGAACTGCGAAATGTTTGGTGTTCCAATTAAACTTTTAAATGCACTAGTTGCTTTACAGGACTAGTACATATGTCAGTCTGTTCTACAACCTGTTGAGAGGTATCAGAATTCTGATTTTACAGATATGCGGACTATTTATCTGTTAAAGTTTTGCAAAAAAAATAAGAATGAGAATTTGTAATAATGTAGACCTAATAACGGGGAACATATGCCTCACCATTTTAATATTCAGGGATGATAAGAACCCAGGATAGGTAGATTTTTGTCATGTCATATTTTCACCTTGAAACTGGTTAGGTTTGACTGCTGCCCCTTGTTGTTTCTGGTATTCACCCTGATTTAAATCATCAAGGTTTCTTGTTATTTTGCATGTTAGATGCAGGAAGCAAAGGTCAGTTTGACCACTTTGAGACACTGGAGGTCAGCATCATTTCAAGTGACCAGAGCATTGCTCTTTGCAGATATAAAGCACATTAAAAAAATATTTCTTTGGCTGCTTCAAGCTGGATGCTGTCAGAACATGCCATTCTCACTAATACGTTTAACTAGAAGAAATGTACTTTGTTGAGGCACTTCAGTAACATTATATTGGCGTACTTTTTATAAGGTAAAGAATTTTTGCCTCAGAGAGTTTGCTTTTTACTGCTGGATAAGAATATCTTGTGCCTAAAATCAGCCATGCAGGTTTTCCTTCTAGCCCCAGTTTTATGCTGTAACAGACATTAAGTAGAAAAATGACAAAACCGGCATGGATTTTCTTTGGTCTTTATCTGTTTTAACCCACCTGGGGAACTGTTCACACAAACCAAATTACAAAAGTAATAAAGTAAATAGAATATCCATTTAAAAAATGTACTTCAATTCTGTTTGTTGGGGTTTGGTTTCAGTTTTATTTTTTTAACACAGAAAAATCACTTCCTTATTGCACATAAAATATCTGAATATGGAGGGGATATTGAAAAAAAAAAAAAAATAGAGGGGTCTGCTGAGCAACCTGAGAGGTTGGAGGAGCCAAAACCCCACCAATCTACTGGGAAAAGCTTTTGAGCTGGCATAACTGCTACCAGTGCCTCAGAGCTGGACAGGCAAGATGTATATATTTCTCATTTTCAGTTGCTTTCCTGCTTGGCTGACTTCACACAGAGGTTTTGTGGAGGGATGTTTTTAATGGCAGGATTTCACATGGTAAGGATGTAATTCAGGAAACAAAATTTGGCATGTGGCATCTGCTAGAGCCATTCAGCCCATCTAGATGAATGAAAGCCTGACTTGACCATGATGATGCTGCCTTTTACAATTTTATCTTAAACTAGTCTGCTTTTGTGAATGTTTCTAGGGATACAAATCTCTTTTCCATGGTCTAAATGAAAACTGAAAGTGACAACAGATGCTGATGTAAGTGTGAATTTTTGGGTAGATCAGAATCCATCCTGCCTACTTCAAATAGTTTACTGCACTGAATATTTAGGAAATCCAAAAGGTCCCAAACCAAACTCTGTAACTTTCAGCATATATTTGAAATACTGTCTACTGAAAATACTTGCTTACAACACATTACACCTGCTGTATGGATCTTGTAAACCAGTTTGTATTCTACTTTGTAAATGTCATCAACATATTGGTTCATTCTGAATATCATCCTAGGAAAGCGTTTTCACCCTTTACTACTTTATATGCTAATAAAAAGTTGGTTTTATCGTTTTTATGCAATGTTACATTTTAGCCTTCAGATTCCAAAGTGGGCCCTTTTTCATGTCTCAAGATAATAAGAAGTAGTGAGCTTTAAATCCTCTTGTTGCTCATGTTGCTCATGTTCATGTTGCTCATGCTCTTTCAAGAAAGCAGAATGTTGTCAACTTGCCCTGCAGAAAGATATCTTATTTTTCTTCATTTCTTAGGAATGGAATTGGGAAGGTTGAAGATGTTTAAACGACTTTTGGTGCTTATAAGTTTGCTATTGCCTTGGGTGTTTTTTTTCACACCTGTTTGGTCACAGTTCTGGTAAAGCATGGAAAACAGCAGTTTGGAACAGGTTTATGAATACACTGGCATATTCCACTTTGTCAACAAGCTGGTCTAGGGAGAGATTACTACATAGTTTATATAGTTCCTCTGTTACCCTCAGATGTGAAGTGGGACAACACAGATGTATAGATGTTAAATAGGGAACTACATTACCTTAAAACTGGAAAACTTAAAAGAAGATAGGAAGGACTATTCAGGATAAATATGCATGTCAAAATATCATATTTTCATTTTTCTACATCACATTTTTTTCATTTATGAACCTATTTTGCTTAAAAGATGTTTTTCTAGATTATGAACTATTTCCCTTTTAGAAAAGAATGTGTATATGTTTTTACAGGTTGTTAGCTAAATATGTAGTTAAGCCTTTGTTTGTAGCCAGAAAATATAACTTAATTCTCATTGTACTTAATTCAGTTTGATAAATCAATCAGCATTCAGACAGGTGAAACCAGATTTAAATAATTTCTAAAGAAATGCTTGTATCCTGCAAAAGACAAAGCCCTGAATTCTGTTTGTGTTCAAAAAATGCTAATGCAATGTCAGTTGCTTAGACTTATTTTTGGCAAAAATTCTACACTTGAAAACGAAATAACCCCCCAAACCCTTTGATGTTTCCCTAACATCAGAACTTCTGCTCGTGACAGAAATTGTTGAAATAATTTGTTTGGAGTCTCAACCAGATTTGGATTTTATAAATTATACCACCACCATATCAGGGTTATTTATAATGGAAGACAAATGTCTGAAATTTTTTACCTTCCATTGCATTTAAAGTGATATGTTAACCTTGCTCTGATTTGGAAGATGAACAAATTTGGAGTTATTGGAATTCTGAGTAGAATGAAACCCCATTTGTTAGTTCCACTTATACCACAGATCCTAAACCAGGCCAGCTGGCATGCTTCCATCTTGAAAGATGTCAGCACATCTCTTGGAATGCTTGAATGATGTACATGTACAAATAAACACTTGGATCTATCACACACTTGTATCAGCTCTGCCTCATCTTGTGGTCTGGCAGCTGCAATATTCTCCCCATCCTGTCTCCCCACCCCGGTTTGTTTAAATGCCTTAAGGATATCAAACTGCAGTAAGCCAGGTGCATCCATTGACTTGGTGGATAGCAATGTGTGTTTTTCGTTGCTTCTGGATTTTGCGATATGCTGGAGGCTAACTGGATGGAAATGACAAATTATTTAATGACAGTTCATGTCAGGGGTCTACTGACATCCGCAGCAATGCTGTCACACTTTGAAGTGACTCTGCTTCCTAGTTAAAAAATTACTTCTTCAGTGTACCTTGACAGTTCTCTGCTCTTCAAAAGGGGACAATACTATGAGAAGCTCAATCTATGCTTGCGTTGGAAGAGGTCTGGGAGCTTCAAACGCTCTGCTGCAGCCCTTTCTAGGGGTCTCAGTGCTATCCAATCAATCTATTCATTGTCAATGTGCCATTAATAAGGTGCCATCATTAAGGGATCAGTAGGAAACCCACCCACCCCCCCCCCCACCCCCGACACCAAACATCTTGGGAATCAATTGTGAATATAGACATTTACTACACAGTTAATTTGACTTTTTGGCATGCACATCTAACCTGAATTAACACCCAGGACTGCAAATGTTCCCACAGCAAAGCTCCTCCTCTGATAGTACAGCACCTTAGGCTCTGCTATTGATCTGTTCAGGTTTGACGATGTGGCCTCCATCCTAAGACATCCCAGTGTTTCTCCATGCTCTTTATACCAATTCATTCTGGAGGAGCTGTGAAAAGGAAGCCAAATGACCTGCTGAGTCTCGTTAACTTCTTAATCCTTCCTAACAAAGAAGTTCTCAAACTGTAGCTGCAGTGCTGACCTTATCTTCACCATGCTTTTTAATCTCTTAAAAATATTTAAGTGACTGCTGGAGCACCTGAAGCAGTCAGAGGTACAAGATATTCTTCTGAAAAAGGGTTTGGTTTTATGGTAGTTCCTGTGGAAAGCCACTATTTCAGCTTGGATTTGAGGCTTAATCCCACCGCTAAAGTCTTAGAAAGTTTCTTGCTGCCTACAAGTTGGAGTAGAGCTGTGGGAGATGGTGAAGTGCAGAATACTGCTCTGAGAGGAAATACCACTTCAGAAATGGGAAGCAGGAACTGAGAATGCGATGCAGAGATTGGTGTTCTTGAAGGATACTCATGAGTTGCCTTTACACAGCAGTGGGCAAGGCAAGGAAGGGTGCTGTGGAGCACAGCATGCTGTGGAAAGCCACGTTTGCGTGGTATCACTCTGAGTCAATACAACTTCTATGCTTCAAGGTGATTAAATCAATCAAATGTTTGTTTATGATACAGTGAAAATAGGCAAGCTTGAAAATAAGTAAGATTTGCAGGAGAAGCAAGTAATTTCTTTCAAGAGTTTTCCAGCTCTGGGATGAATATTAGTCAACTTCAGTGACTATGGTATTGGGGAGTATCAACCAGCTGATGGCAGATATGAAGTTGTATAAGCTCACCTGATGAAATCTCTGGGGTTTTTTTCAATTGTTCTTAGAATTTTCTAAGTCCTACAGTAATTGCTTTTGTAAGGAATTAATAAAATTAAAATATTCACCTATGGGATTTCATGCTGATAGTTTGTTTAGTGTAAAGTGGAAAAATGAGTTTGAAATATTTTAATGCTTTACTAATTAATTACCTAGAAAATTATTCATTAAGCTTTTATTTATTTCACTAATCTCAAGCTGCTTGTTCAAGCTTTGACTCTTGGGATTCTCAACTAGATTTGCAGTCTAGTTCTTCAGAATATGAATTTATATAGGGTATTTCTTGTTGGCCATGGATTCTCTCTCTTTAGCAGTCATCAGTGCATCATAAACCTCAGTATTCTTCTAGTTATGCCACCATCTATGATGCTACAATCTATGAATGGATAATAGAACTTCTTTCTGTTTATTTTTTTAATTTATTCTTTTTGTTACAATCTTGTTTATTGCATCTGTTTCTTCTTAATTGAGTGATCCTATACCTTTGGGGGTAATTGTCATCTGAATGGTTTGTGCTATTATTTGTTGTCAATTAAATGATAGGCAAATACACTAGTTTATATTTTTTTTTTTCCTGTAGAACTCAGTTCATACTCAAATCCAGTATAAAAGCAAAATAAGCACAACCTGCTTTACACATCCCCAGTTTTCACAGGTAGGTTCTGAGCAGCAGTCTTATTGTCTAGAATCATCATAACAAATAACCTTACATATGAACATATGTCTGTTTCCTTGTCTAGAAAGACTAGATCTACTTGTCTGCTGTTTCTTCTTCTTCATGGGGGAAATTCTTGGGCAGCTACAGTTTTTCAGTAAACAGTCTTGGCTTCCTCTGTCCTTGGCACAGGACTTTTGTTCCATGTGACATTGTGCAGACCCCCTAGATTCAATTTGCCCTTTATTTGAGTGATAATGCTTTCTAATATTTCCTAGGACCAAAACTGGAAATAGAAGATACACTTTCCACATAGCACCTCAGTATCTCAACTTCATTTGTATAATGGCTTTTTTTTTTTTTTTTTTTTTTTTTTTCAGAAGTAATCAAACTTTTTATTTTTTTTCAGAAGTAATCAAAAGCTTTTCAAATCCAAGTCTGGCTTTTGGAGATAAACTAGTTTCCTACAGTCATCCCTAAAATGCAATCATTATCAGAGTGGAATTTCATTGTGAGAAGGGAATTGCAGTGACTATTGAGGAAAAGATGATTTTGAATTCACAGTTGAGCCATTATGCTTCCATAAAGTGATGCAAGATTTTAAATTTGTTTAGAAGAAAACATATCCCTTAATTTTTATAGTTGGCCATGGAAAAATAGTTAGACACTTTCAAGAATTAATACTATTTACCATGAACTGAAGAAGTAACAAGACAACACACCAATACACTAGTAGCAATAAATGCTGAAGAAATAAGAATCGTTTGAAGGAATTGAAGATGAAGGAACTTCATGAAGTCAACAAGGAGAAGTGCAGGATCCTGCATTTGAGGAAGAATGACCCCATGCAGCAGTACATGCTGAGGAACACACAGCTGGAGAGCAGCTCTGCAGAAGAGAACATGGGTGTCCTGGTGGGGCCAGAAATGTGCCTCTCCAGCAAAGGCAGCAAATGGGATCTCATATTTGCTGTAGTAATTTAATTGACTACTGCAGCATGAGATGCAGTGAGTTGAAGTAGGTGATTCTCCTCTCCTCAGCACTGGTGAGGTCACGCCTGGGCTGATGGGTTCAATTCTGGGCTCCTCAACATGGAAGAGGCATGGACATAATAAAGATTGTCCAGAAAAGGCATACGAAGATGATGAAAAAAATGCATAATTTCTCCTATGAGGCAAGGCCAATATTAGATGCTAATGTTTAGAAAGGTTTTTCTGTTTAATTCTGATCAGGGTTGAAGGGCTGAATGCCCTTGGTATTGTAGTTTGGCTGAAGACAAACACTTATACTTTTTCTTTCAACAGTTGCACTCTATATCAGTTTCCACATTCTTTATCTGTTTTGATGCACATTGTACGAGCAACAATTTTCTAATTCATGCAAAACTAAAGTTCCTTTGAGAAAAGGAGCATTTTTGGTCAAGATTTCTTTACTAGAATTCACGCTATGTTGGTACTGGATGACATTTTGCCCCCACAAAAATGAAGGCAGGTTTAACTCTCAGTTTATCCTTGCTGACCACTGTACAATTCTTGTCTCTACCTCTCAGTCATATCCTGTGCTGATGACACACAATTAGATGATCTTCCATTTCTGCAGCTTAAGAAATTAGAAATGGTCACAATTTGCATTTAATGTGTAATTGTGGTTAATTTGTAAGCTAGGCTGGATGAGCTCTCAGTAAGACATTCTTATGAGGAGCCACCTTGGACTCCTTGAACAAAAGACCTGATGTACAAATATATTTCAATGATTTGTACTTATCCCACTTATTTAGCAAAAGAGACATAACCTATGTGGTTTTGGGTTTGGTTTTTTTGGTTGCCTCATGAGTTTTTAAATTACAACTGCTAATACTCAACTATATTACCTCATCTATCTGAAATCCTCATAATTTGTGTGAATGTGATTAAAGAAATCCCTTACCCCTGAGGCTTTTGAATGAGTTTGTTTCATTTTGCTGACTGATAAGGGTTGTCATATTTAATCTAACATCAAAAGTGAGGAGAGAAAAAGCAGAAGTAGAGCAAACTGTAATTTTTTTGAGATTGAGTAGAAAATTTGTAAGTTACATGGGTACAAATAATTATACCTCTTCACACTTGTTGAGATAGAACGGTGTTTATTCTTGGGGGATTTTGAACAAACACATGCCACACGGATGGATTACTTCAATGGGTGGCCTGGTTCCATGGGAAGTATAGCCTATAGGTAAAACTGAAGGGAACAAAAACATTAATTGATTTATTTTAATTACAGGCTACATCTGTTTTATCATCTTGGCTGTGTTTAACCGTTATTTTTAAGCACTTAAAATCATGCAGCTAGACATATCCTTAGAAGGCTCCAAACCGAAACTGGGAATTTTCTCCTTTAGATTCACAACATTTTGTTCCCTTTATTTATTGAAGTCATTATTTTTAATTGTGGTTCATGATGGATGATAGGAGAATAATAACTATTTAAAGTATATGGGTTAGATTCTCACTGATGTCACTTCGCATTATTTTGTCATGACAGAGGATTTGAGTTCCACGCTATTAAACCAACTGAAGTTAGTAGAAATATCTAACCTCATCAGCTATGCCAGGTCAGAGTATGTACAGTAATGTTACTGAAAACAAAGTAAAATGTGCAATCATAGGCAGCCAAGAGGTTTTTAGTACAGAAGGACTGAGCTAGATGATCCAACTCCTATTTGTACTGCAGCAGCAAAACAGCATAATTTCAACAGAAGACTGGGAGTAGAGATTTCTTATCTTGACTGATGTTGGAGTCATTGAGTCAGGGGTTTCTCTGAATTCTTCAGAGAGAAATCAGAGTGCAGGGATTGAATAAGTTTTAGGGTGAGTTCTAATGCTTTTAGTAAATGAAAGGTTTCAAGTGCCACAGTAGAAGTGAATGTTCTAGTGAAGGTTGAAACCTACTGATATCTTCAATAGAGGCTCCAGGACCACAGCTGTAGACAGGACTTAGATATAATAGAGCTATAGTAAGAATATTGCTTACATTTTTCAGATAGAACACAATAGACTGTATGCGAGTTCTGTATGTAACCTGGTGTGCTAAGAAACTAGAATTCTAATAGGTTAAGGAGTGGTGGTCTGAGTTTGCATCTTAGCTTGTTGGAAAAACCCTATATAAGAGTATGTACTGGGGAGAGTTGTTGCTTTTAGCCATTGTGGCTTTTAACCACTTGCTTTTTGCCTTTCTTGCCATTCTTCTTTGTTGCCATTGCTGCTTGCTATCGTTTTTTGAGACTGATGTGCTTTGTAAAAAGATGTGCTTTGTAATAAATAAGCTTTTTAACTATTAGCTGTTTTGCTTATTTAAGATAACATGATGAAGTAAGAGCCAAGAGCTTGGAGCAGGAGCCGAAGAGCTCCGGAGTTAGGTGCCTTAGAGCACGGGAGGTCAGAGAACCTCCACAGGCTGCTGGCTCCTTGCTTTAATGCAATTAATCATTCTTATAATGCTAGGACCTAGAGGCCTTAAGAAAAAGTATATTAATAATGCTCTGAATTACTTGTTGAATGGAATAGAGGAAAACAAGACAGAGACTAGGCTCAAGTGCAATAAACAGCATGGACAGTGCAACAGCAGCAGATGCCAGTGGTGTGTTGGTTGGGGGGGAACACGTGGTGAGGTGACAAAGACTAATCAAAGGACTTGGATGAAGGGAAAGGAAAAAAAAGTGAAAGAAAATATAAAAAAAGGAGAGGCTGGAACAGTAGATGTAACTAGAGAGAAGAGGAAAGGAAAGCTGTGCCAAACTTGCAATTTTGTTATCACTTCTGAAGGGGTCTTATTTGAACTTTTGCAGCCATTCCTCATAGATCTTTCCCCAAGGTGAGTTCCCCAAATCCCGTGGTATGTCCCCAAAACGATGAGGATTCTGGGGGAGGAAGCTGAACTTTGTCTTGACTGCTTCTCATTCATTCTTTTTCCCCCCCTAATTTTGCTCCTGCTTCTTTTAACTTGTCAGCTTATCTAATCATGAGTCTCAGTTTCTCCAGGTGTTGAAACAGCATTAACGTCTAAAGATGAAAAGGCTATAAAAATGCTCAATCATTCTTGTTCATGTCAGGCTTTGCAATGAAACTGTTTCCTCACTTGTCACCTGTCTGTGCTTGTTCTTCATAATCTTTTAAATGGATCTGCTACTATCAAACTGAGTTCTGAGATGAGCTCAGGAACGTACATTACTGGTTTTAAACAACTGAAGGTGAGGATGACTGTATCAATGGAATGTTTTTAACATTTATTTTTGGGGGGGAGCTTCTATATCTGCCAGTGCTGTAACCTTTAGGCTACAGTAATAATTCTACAGCTGTTTTTTTCCTGTCTAAGCTTATCTGAAACTGCAACACAATTCAGATCAAAAAAAGAGACCTGGTAATTTTACGATGGATGAATAATCCTTTAAGTTCTTCAAATTTTTCAATCCAATACTCAGAGTTAAAATCTTTAGCCTTCTGGCACAAAAGTAAAGTGGTAAAAGCTTTTGAGGTAAAATCTTGTGGCAAAATCTTTATCTACAGGAAGTAAACATATAATCTCCACACTAAGCATGCCTATGATAAGCTTTTTAATTGCCCTTTTAAAATTAATGAAATGTATCATTAGTTAAATATCTTTAAAGAAACCCACATTCAAGGGCTTTTACCTGGAAATACTTCACAAAGCACCTTTTCCCACTGCAGATGTGCTCATGGTTCTTTTGAGCATGATTTTTGGGTAAGACAAGTTCCCCAATACTAAGCTTAATTTATAAAAACAAAGGAAAAAGACAGGGATAGCAATAGAGGAGTTATTTTCTATTACTATGATTGCAGATTTTTTCAGCCAAATATTCCTTGAGTTTGATATTTTTCCTCTGCTGGCCTCTGAATAACCTCAGATTACATTTAAATGTATCTTTTTCACTTTTCAACTCAAAGCATAGGAGTTATGAGTGGAAAATTTTATATGTGATAAACTGAAACTCCTATTAAGTTTTATAAAGTATGTCCTTTTACTCATCATAAACCACACCCTTAGTCAACTAATCTTTAAATTCTGCATGCTTTATTATATAATTTCTGAATTTAAAACTTAGTGATGCTTTAATAAAAAAAAGTTTAATAACTTAAAAAATAGGTAGACTTAAGCTACATGAATTCTATAGTTTATTAGAAATGATGCCAATAATCTTTAATTTTCTGAGGTCATTTATGGTTTTCACTGCAAGTCACCTGATCTGGGTCAGCAGAAATAGTTTTCTGACACCGTAGCTCGTATGACCAATATTAACTGCATTGCTTCAAGGCTGAAGAACTGTTTGAGAAAAAAAACCACTGCTAAACAATAACAATTCCCTCCTTCCATTTTCTGTGCCACCCATCTTACTTTGATGAATAATTTATGCCTTTCAACATGACATTTTTTCTTTCACAGCACTTCAATTATTGCTGGACTCAGATGATCAGTGCATTGTTTCGCTCATATCTTGTTATTATCTGCATGATGTGTTAGAGATCAATCTCTGCATAAAAAACCCAAGGAAAATTAGAATGAATATAGTTCTCTGCTAGAAGATGATGGTCATCACCATGTCTTTCATGCTCTTTGCTTTCACTGAAAACACAGAAACATGATGGAGCATGAGCCACTGAGAGTTCTGTGAAGCACTGGAAGTGGAGGCAAGACCAGCCTAAGTTCTGAGCACTGTCCCACCATCCAGACATGGCTTACAGTGATTAAAACCCTCCTGTGATTTATTGCTGATAAATGAGAAGCATTATATTTAATTTGCTCTCTATAATTTGCTCTCATTCTTCCATCTTCAGAAATGTTTGGGAGCTGAATCCTTTTTCTTAATATTTTTTATTGTTGTCATTGCCATAGTTAACATATGAAGAAAGAGGTTCACTGCTTAATGTGGGAACAGATATATATGAGGACATAGTTATAGATATAGATATATATGAGGACATTTGTAAGGTATTTCCATGCAGGAAACACAGCTTCAGAAGGAGCATTCATTCTTTTCATATTAGTTTTCTGCAGAGTCCTGGAAGTGCTGGAAATTTAAAATGTGCAGATAATAAAAGCTGCTATTTGTGTATTGCTTACACCTCTTCTAATACCCCAAAAGATTTACTTTGTCTTCAACTCTGAAAAATCAGCTTCACTGCTCTTTTGATGGAAGTCTTTCATGGTTCAAATGGAGAGCCAGTCTTGACCTGAAGACCAATTCTCTTTGTTTTGAAATATTCATTATGGTCAGTACTTAAAAGTCAGATTTTCTTCATTTAAAGCAGATTTAGCTTGTATTGTTTTTGAGTAATAGACCACTGTGAAATGCTTCAAAACCTAACTAACCAGCAAGATTATTTTGGTCTGGAGAACTAGAAAGACAATCTGAGGGCTTTGGTTTTTTATAAGAGTATTGTGTCCCTTTCTGCTCATGAAACTGACAGCACCTCCAAGACCATAACTAAACTGCCCCCACACATCTGGAAACACAAAGGCATCAGGCAGGGATGCCAAAACACTAAACCAATAGGTGGCCTTTTCTGGGGCTCTCTGAGGATTTTGCATATGTAGATTGTGTGAAAGAGGTGTGAAACTGAGGTCTTGGCCATCACATCTTCCTGGGCACATTACTCCAGGATACCCATACAGTAATGCAGTTTTAAAAAATGATCCTACCTTGTACTCAAGATGCTCACCTATCAAAGAAAAAAGTATAGAACTGAACTGCAGTGAATGTGATATTTTTCATTTTGCTGACTGTGATCTCAGGATAACCTTAATGAAAGCTTGAAGAAATAAATGCATGTTTAGCATCAGAATTGAAACAGACAAACAAACAGACAAAAAGAATGCTACTTTGTCCATTTAAAATATCTTCTGATAAGAGGATTAATGCATGTCCTCAACTCTGAAGTTTTGCTCTCTTCTATTCCTTCTCTTCCCTTTTTAGCAGTGCTTAACAATTAAACTAAATTTTCACCAAGCTGAGAATCTTTTGCAATTTATGGGCCAAAGACCCTGACTGTATGCAGAAACCTGGAAAAAATGTTCATTACTGATATATGTGATGTACTGATGTTCAGTCAGTAGTTTTGAGCTGTTATGTGCCAAAATACCTTTAATTTAAGCACAGATGTAATACCTCCCTAAAACAGAACTTGAGCACAGCTTTGGAAGCTGAGTGTTTCCACATATGTAAAAACTAAATGACTATGATTCAATTCACTCAAGGTTATTTATACCTCAGAACTTACTGTCCTAAAAGTGCCTGTCCCATTGGAAATATGATTCAGATGCCCTGAACTGAAGAAATATTTTCCTTTTTCCTGTGTAAAACATGAAACAAAAGACAACTGAAAACAACCTCATTAAAACAATTCCTTTGTCCTTCTTTGACAAAGTAAATTTTAAAGGCACATGGCACTTTCCCTACCTAGGTGGTCTATTTTATGTGTTAACCTCTCAACAACCTCTGAGATATACTGTGAGACATACGTGAGCTCTGAGGATTTTTAATTTGTTGAAAAATCAACACATTGTGCAATGAGAAATACCAGATAGACAGTCCATTAGAGACTAAATTTCCAAGTGCAAAAGATTTCTTTCAAAAGCATTTCTTGTCCTTGGCCACCTCCATCTATGCTCAGTCTAGGTGAAAGTGTTAACCAGGATGACCCTTCCCTGCTGGGATATGTTCCCTTAACTGTTTGGGAAGACACAAACTGGTTTTCATGAACAATATTAGGGAGTTGGCATCATCACTGTGCCCATGTGTGATGTCTAGGTATGCTCCAGGGATGACTATGGAAGTGTTATTTTCATATTTAGTAGTCCTAGTTCTTTTTACCATCCTTTGATTATAGGCTGAATATCTTTGCTTATATGAAGGCAGGCAAAAGAAGCTCCTTTTGGTGAGGAAAAATGGATAATGTGGGCCAGACCCTCAGGGGCATAAATCATGCCTGCTCTGCTGAAGCCACTGGAGACATACCAGCTACTTCAGAGAGGAACTAGCCATGTGTTCTTTGTGACTTTCCTTTCTGGAAGCATCTTTTTAGAGTTACAAATGTGTTTCATACCCTTGGTCCTGGGAGGAGTACAAGCCAACACTTGACTATATTCCAGCTTTCTAAATACAGTAATTTAATGATGCCCGTTAATCAGTCAGCTAACTTGCATGGAAAGTCTTTACAAATGAGAAAATAGAACTTTTAGTAGTTACTGTTAGACAATTTTTTTAATATAATTGGTGTCATTTTTTTCAGTGCCAAGTAAAAGAAGAGGCATTTTTCACACTTTAAATCTTCCAAACTGTCACTACCCATAGTCTGAGACAGTTGTGAGAGAGGAGCTGAACTGCTTCAGGGTTTAATGTGGTCTCTGTGAGGGCTGGGTCTGTCATTGCCCAGTGATGTAATTTCATTAGTTTGTACAAAATGGTTGGGCTGGTACAAGTTGCTTGCAGACACTTACATTCCTACTACCTACATAGGAAAACAATTTTTAACAGCAGATAGCAGAAACAGGATGGAAATGTTCTTGCTTGAACTGGTGCCACATGGCTGCATCAGCCCATTTAGGGGTGAGCCAGGGGCAGTCTTTCATCAGTCTGACATATCTACAGTTGACTGGAACACAGAAATACTGCCAAATTAGCAATAAAAGGGAGGAAAAGATACCCCTGAAGGTATGCTTCTGAAATTTGTTTTCCTGAGACTTATTAAATAGGCCAGGGAGGACCATTATATCACCCTATCTTACCTTTTGTACATCACAGGCCATTAAAACTTAACTCAGCTATCCCTATACCTAGCCCCAAAGCTGTCAGAGGGTTTACATGTTTCTGCAGTCTGAAAGTAGCAAGGGCGTCCAGAAAAGAAACTGAAAAGGTCATGGTACTGCTGACACCTGAAGCTCTAAACTTTGCAGTATACTGCATGTGTGGAATATTAGTCCAGACGATCTCAGGAGATGAACCAAATTCCACATTGCAAAGCAAGGCTTAAAAACCCCTGAAAAAAATGGACCTTATATTACTTGTTAATCTAATATCACAAGAAATTCTTGATCTGTATGGACATAAAGATGTTCTAGGTGGGTGCCTGGGGAAAGTGCTGTACTATAGCAGACCTGTAGGGTATCTAGTAGGAACAATTGGACTTTTACCCTGTGCTGAAGCATACCAGGACCTTGTCTTTGCCAAGGATTAATCACATCGCTGTAGTATGAGAGCAATAGGTCTGGAATATCCCTTTTGCACTCCAGTGATTCTCCAGCTCTTCCTCAGAACAACTGTTAGCATAGTTGTGCTATGAAGAGCCACTCTTTCACAGATGTGTGTATGTAACACATGAAGGACAGAAACATTGTCAGGATCTGAAAGCCCCATGAGTCTCCTGTGCTCTGATTTGAACCCAGGGAGAGTGACTTTTTGAGCCTCTGTGCTGTCTGGGACAGTGACATGTTCTGTATGCTCCTGCCTGCTTTCTCTCCTTTCCTTGCAGCTCAATGGTTTTGCAGCCAGACCTGTATATTCCCACCAAGCTGTCAGCCAAGCTGAAAATACCAATATGAGACAGCATAGTTACATAGATGTAGATGTAAAAACCAGAAAGGAAAGAGAAAAAAAAAAAAATAAAAAAAAGAAGGAAAGAAAAAATGGAACTCCAAACAACATGACCTTCAACCACACATCTTGATTGCAGAAATTTAAAATGCTCATGACCAACACAAATCTAGACAAATCCTCTATGGGAGCAATAGTATAGTGAAACAATGACCACTACATATTGAGAAATTACTGCTAAGTCTTAGGCTGCTGAAAGAAAACAGAAAAATGGATATGGCACAGATATGTAGCAAGCTGATCTGGTGAGGTGGTGCTCAAGGGAGATGATCAGCCAGTGAAGTAAATGTAGCAAAAAAAAAAGTAAATTTTCTGAGCACTGCTTCTTTTTTTCAGAAAGAAGCACTCAGTGACTACACCACAGACTTTTACGAATATAGGATCAGATTGTTTTGTTTCCTGCTCTACTTATGGCAATTTATACTGCACTTACACTAATACTTATAGTACCCTACACATGTGCTCTTCAGAACTGAGTACACACATTAAATTTTGAAACACCAGATATTGTGCTCAATATTGCCTGCTTCAGTATTTAATGTTGCTAAATGTGAGATTCTGCTTGTAAAACATTTTCCCACATGAGGAAAAAAAAAATACCAATATGCCTCTTGCTGTTTGACTTCATACTCTAATATGCCCATTAGGTGGAATTTTGAATTTTAGCTCCCAAAAGTATGTAAAATTATAAATAATTAAGGTGGTTATTTCTCATCATGTAGATAACTAAAGAGTATTAAACTATCTGTAATAGAATAAAATAGTGGCATAATGTTCAAAGCTATGACAGCTCTCTATAACTCTAATGAGTAAATGCCAACCGATTACAAAAGACACAATTATAGAGGGTTAACAGCTATGAAATTAATAATGCTTGTTAATCTCTAGGTAAGGTTTAATAACCACTTGATAGTTATTTAATTCACAATAACTCTCCATATTAAATCCAAATGAAGGGTTATGTTCCCAATTTGATATTTGTATCTTTAACCATGCCACTGGGAGTTGGGTATGCTCTCAATGCTTGTTTTTAGCATTGAGACCATATAATCTGAAAAGGAACCTTAATTAAATATTACCAAATGTATTTTAGTTGGCAGTAGAAGGGGAAAGACAAAGTCTTGGATCTGAACAGGAGCCTCAGATCTACTGGCAATGCTCGGGGGAAGGAAGGGCTGTGATTCATGCCTGACTTGTTTTGTTGGAATGAGGTACAGCAGCTAAGTTTAGATACCTGCAGTTTGGGCCAAACTTTAAAAAAAGCTGGGGAGTGGAGTAGAGCAAGACAGAGGGAGAGAGAAATCAGTCAGCAGCTTACTTCGGTGTCCTTCTGTGGCATGAGTTCTGCTACTCAACCATTCATTGTGGCTGCGAGTAGTTTCTGGTTGCAGACTGGGTTTCCTTTTCCCATCCATTGCCATGCTAAATGGTCAACAGTAATATTAACTGGGTGAGCATTATTTATTTTTTAATTAAAGAGTGGATAAAGTTTAAAAATTGAATATAAAGCCTAGCATCTTAATCTAAATACCTTTGTGTTTGGAAATCTCTTTCTCCTTCTTTGATTACCAAATCAAGCTTCAATTTTGGTAGATACAGTAAAACAACAGGATAATGATTGAACACAATATTTATGCCAATACTGAGGTACCTCTTGGATATGCCAAAATATTTAAGTACTGCTGTTTTTAGTCCAGCACTTCAAGTCCTACTGCAATCAAGAAACAGAGTTCAGAAATGGGAAATGGATTCTGCACTGCTTCTTGCATTATCAGTGGTATCAGTTTACCAGTTCAGCTTGACCTGATAGTACCTGTTAAAGATAGAAGAGGTATTATAAAGTGCAGAATGCAAAGTCTAACTTTCTGACCCCATAAAATCTGCAGTAATGGAAATTAAATCTGCTGTTTCATTGAGTTGCCTAATAACACAACTGAAAAGAAGGAATCCTAAAAACCCTTCATTTTTATATGCTTCCCTCATTTTATATATATTGAAAAAAATCTAGCATGGATTAATTTCAATTATTGTATAACTCTATTACTGTAGTAGACCAAAACTGTATTAATCAAAAGTAAACAAGTATGTCACTGAATCTGAGTACTACTAGCAAATCAAATTACCTCTCTGGAGTTCTTTGTCTGGTAAGAGGTATCTTTAGGTCTAGTTTTCTTTTCTTATGTCTTATTGATCTTTTGTAACATGAACAACAACAAAAAGCTACATGACACAGTGATAAATTTCTGAAGCATGTTATGGTTTAAACCCAAATGGAAATTAAGCTCCTCAGTCAACTTCCTTCTCTCCCTACTTCAGCCAGGTAAAAGGGGGAGAAAAATCAAAGTCAAACTAGTAGATTGTGATAAGAACAGTTTTATAATTTAAAATAAAGTAAAAGTACAGTAATAGTCCTAAATTATAAATTATAATAATAGGGCGGAAAGCAACTGATGCACAGTGGAATTGCTCACCACCCATTAATGACAGACTCCCCTTCCCACACCCAGACTGACCCCTTCTGGGCACCTTCCCAGTTATGCACTGGGCATGGCATTTTATGGTGTGGCATATCCTTTTGGGCTCTTCAGGTAACCTGTCCTGTCTGTGCTCCCTCCCAGTTTCTTTCACTCACCTTCTCATTGTGGGGCATGAGACAAAAGAAAAAAAGGATAAACACAACTTAGCTAAAAATGAAAACATCAGTGCACTACTAATACCATTCACGTTCTGAATGCAAAACACAGTGCTGTAACAGCTACTGAGAAGAAATTAACTCTTTCCTAACTGAAACCAGAATATTTTGTCACAGTGAATTTTGTACGAACACATGAAAATACAGCAAAGAACTGTTATTGTTGTGCAATGTAAACCAGTCATCATACGGAGAAATTACAGAACAGAATAAAAATTCTTGTGTTGAGACGTTTTTGCCAAAATGAAAAAAAAACCTCTTGGTAGAGTAAGAAAAACTGTATTATCCAGGCACACACTATACTCATCTCTCTTTTCCACTGCCAAAATTCCACACAGAACGATTTCCAACTACTTTGTTTTGGCTTTCTGCTAAATGATAAAAACCAAAACCCAATAAAACTGCTCTTTTATATAATAAAAGCTCTGCCAGGAGCAAAAATGTGAAAAGTAGATGAAATTAGCAAGCAGTCGTAGTAATTAAGTAAGAGGAATAAAAATACCCTAGAGAAAATTGTTAAATTATTTCAGTTTAATAAGAAAGGCACACCCTTTTAATTTTATTTCTTAAACTTTGGAATGAATACTGCTAGAGCTCTCTCAGAAGTAAATATGAAACTTCAGTAAACTAATGGCAGAGTATTTGAGAAATGCAGCTGAAAATTTCAACCTAATAGCTTTCATAAATAATAGCAGATAATTTTTTTGTAAACAGCTAAGTGTCAAAGTATTTTGTGATAGTATGGTTTTTTCATTGGCCTTTGCACTGGTTTTTTTGTAATGTTTCTTCGGAAATTTTTATCTAAAAATTGTGAAATAATTTGCCTGGTAAATCAGACTCATCTTCATAGTACTGTAACAGATAGCATTAATATATTTTATAGCCAGAGAAAATAATTTAGCTGGGATGGTCATCCCACAGTCCTGTGCTCAAACTAAGTCTAATTCTTTTTTCGTAATATCATTAATTCTGGACTCTCATGACTTGATCAGTTTATTAACATTCCATTCATATATTGTTATTGATTAATTATGAAGTAAGAATATATAAGTAGAGCTTTACCATCTTCAATGTGAAATTTGTAGTAAGAAATATGCTAGAAGGAAACGATATATTAAGAAACATTATTCAATAACAACTCTCCAATCCCCATCAAGTCCAGCCTTGAATATTTCCAGAACTGAGTATCCAGATCTTCTCTAGGCAACCTGTGCCAGTGCCTCACCACCCTCAAAGTAAAGAATTCCTTCCTAGTCTAATAAAAAATTCTCTTCTAGTTTAAAACTGTTTCTCTTTTTCCTATCTATCACTATCTACAAATATAAAAAGTAGCCCTCCCTCTTTTTTATAGGGCCCATTTAAAAGTACCAGCTCCCCTAAGTGACATCTCTTGTCCAGGCTGAACAGCCCAAGCTTTCTCAGCCATTCATGAAAATAAAGAGGTGTTCCAGCCCTCTGATAATTTTTTGGCCCTCCTCTGGACAGATCCATGTTTCGGGACCCAGAGCTGAATGCAGTTGTCCAGGTGTGGTCTTACAGGAGCAGACTAAAGGGGCAGAATCACCTCCCTCAACCTGATGGCTTCTTCTGATGCAGCCCAGGGTAAGGTTGTTTTCCTGGGACACAAGTGCATACTGCCAGGTGATGTGCAAATTTTCACCTGCCAGTATTGCCAAGTCCCTCTTCACAGGGTGGTTCTTATTCCATTCACCTCCCAATATCTGGTAATACTGGTGTTTGCCCTGATCCAGGTGCAGGACCTTGCTTTGCTCCTTCTTGAATTTCATGAGGTTCACGTGTGCTGTGGTTTCACAGTGATGGGTCCAGATGACAATCAGGGTCAGGTCTGGGAGTGCACTGGAAAATGTAGTGGCAATGTTATTCAAGTTTAGCTTGTTGGAATTGATGTACTTAAGAAGATTGGGTTTTCAGACAATTTTTCTTTGATCAAACCAGAAAACAGAAACACAAACCATGAGGGAAAAAAAAAAATCCCCATTTCTATTTCCAGGTCAGGTACAATCGTGTTCCTCCACACCTAAACACTGATCTGAATGTCACAAAAACTGATACACAGAAACTAGTCGCTCCCAACGGTGTAAATTTATGAGCCAATACTCCTGGTCACTCTGCAGGGGACAAATTTACCATAATTTTCAGCAATATCCCTTCTCTCATTGGTCTTGTACTTGTTGGGTGCAAGAAGATTTTGTCAGGTTCATTCTATTTGAAACAAACTGCTGTGTAAGACTAGCCAGTGAATGAAACAAGTATGGATTGTTCTGGATGTTTTTCTTTCTCTTTTATTTGTGTAGTGGTCTTCTTTTTTTTTTTTTTTTTTTTTTTTTTTTTTTTGGTTTGTTGTTTGTTTGTTTGTTTGTTTTTTGTTTTGATTTGTTTTGGTTTGGTTTTTTTGTTTTTTTTTCTTCCCTCACTTTGTGGTGGTTTTTTGCTATTAGTTGGTATGAAGGGACGTCAGTTTTGATTTCAGTTTTTTTGGGGTCAATTTTTGGAAAAGACTCCCTACTCCTCCCTTCCCAGCCCTACCTTCTTTTTGCTTTCTTAAAGGTGGCTTGCTTGCAGTTTGCAGATGCTTTCTGAATAAGAGACAAAGCCCTCCTCCAGAGTTAGGGTGTGCTCCAAGGAGAAGCACTGCTTGCCTTCAGGGTCCTGTCTTCTTCCACAAGAGTAAGAGCAGAGAGCATCTATGTTAGACCAGGGACATAACCTTACACCAGGACTCTGGTTCTGTGCAGCAACATAACCTCAGTAACACTGATTTCTGAAATGTAACTTGAAATTAAGGTGATCATCCTGGTAAACCTCTAGTCTTTCTCCTTTAGCCTTGCGTTGTCTTCCTTCAGCAAGCAAGCCTCAGAAGAAGTTCTTGTTCTCTTGGTCTTGTGATAACTCTGGGAGCCTGTGAGTTAGAGATGACTTTCCTGTCCTGGCATGCTACTGGGGTGGTATTAATAATAATAACACAAGAAATGTGAGGTTGATATTACTATGATGGTTAAATTAATCTAATTTGAAAAGGAAAGTTTGTCAGCTTTCACATGACAAAGATTACAGGAAGTAAAACTACACAGAACAATTTGAGGGCATGTCAGAACCTTCCTAGGCAGCACTGTCATCCCACTCACTGAGTGGGAAGCAAAAAAATTAAAGTATGTTCTTTGTTTCCAAATTCCAGGTTGGCAACTTTGCTTTTAGAGATGTTTCAATCTCCAAGTGTGTCTGGAAGGTGTTTGTTTTCCATTTTAATGTATAATTTTCCATAATCATGTAAGTAAAAGTTGCTGCGTTCAGGGTCTATTTAAAATTTTCACTCCAGTAAGGTATTAAAAAAATCAGACATTCCTGGCTGCAGGAATAGAAAAGATTCAAAGTTCATTTCATAATCATAAGCAGACATCTCCCTCCCTCTCCTTCCTCCTTCATTCTCTCCCCCTCCTTCTCTCCACTTTTGCTTCTTTTTAGTTTTTTTCCCCTAAAGCAGTCAAAATTAAATATTCACTTTTTCTCTCTTCCTCTGGATGAGCTGCAATTTCATAATGCGATAGTTTTATCAAGAACTAACAACTTTGGTTTGGCTTAGAACTATGTAATTTTCTTAAATACGAAGTAATAATTTCAAAAGTTTGGGCTGAGGAAGGAAGGAATACTGCAGCTTAGTGAAAGCATATGTTGCTTATGGGGACCTCACAACCACATTCAAATTCAGCTCTTGCCAAATCACGTTACATTGCTAAAACTCCTTCTTTAAATTTCCCCGGTGAGGCTCATGTGGCAGGGTCTATGTTCCTGCTACACAGTACTAAGAAGGTTCATGGGTTTCTCTTTACCTTTTTTATTCTTTTTATAAAATACTTATACAGTTTCGACATTCATCAAGAACTCATTTTACCTTTTGTGGTTTTTTACAGCATGATTCCCAAAACTGGAGTAACATGGAAAAATCTTAATCACACATACAGACAATTTTCTGTTGGGCTCTGCTGGAAGCTGGTTGCTTTGTTTTATAGTGAAGCACATGCTGTGTGTTTAAAATATCTCTGACCACACCAGAGCTTGAAGACTGAGTACTGAGCAGAGATGAAAGATCTAGAGCTGTGCAAAACTATCTAGGTTTAGTTCAAAAGCGTCTATAATTTTTGCAGAAGATCTACTTACAAATTTTTACAGGGATAGTATTTCCACCGTTTTTGTAGGTACAGGCTATTTTAAAAACTAATCAAAGAGTTAAAAAATGTATGAATACTATTATTACTGGTATTTTAAAATAAAACCTGTAAAAAAATTAAAAATACTTTTTTTACTTGAATAATCCACAAAATAATCTGAAGAATTTTTTTTCTGGGATGAATTTTTGCACATTCTTTTCCCCTGCCTTAATAGTAAGGGACATCTAAGACTCAAACATAACTGAAAGCTCAGAGACCACATACTTAATAGTGTAATGTTAAAGTGGGGAACAATTTGACTCCATGTATGTTATGTGTATGCATATACTGGCATCACAAAAATAAAATAAACAGTGCAAGAAGAATGTCACTCTGCTGAAATGGATGCAATTTTAAATGGAAAGTCTTTAAAGCTTTAAATGTACCACGACCTCTCCAAAGCCAATCTTTTGTTCAAGGAATCAAAATAAAAAAAGTCACATGCACCAAAATTTTATTCCAGATTGAGAACTTCCACAAGACTTCTCTTGTAGTCTTCTATACAGCTTTGAAAGATATTGACAAAATACTTACCTTAATCATAATTTTAGCATTCTCATCTCTTGAAATGCTATTTAATGTGCTATTGTTTTGAAGATCTATGTTGAACTTTTTACCCTATCACTGACAGAGAGAATAGAAATATTAAATATGGCAACACTAAATGTTTTCAGGAAACACATAATAAAAATTCTTCTGTTTCTTTAATGAAAAAGAAAGAGGAAAGAAATTAATAAAAGGACAAAATAATTTTTTCAGACTTTCTGGACTCATTCTGTCCTTAAGAAAGTTGTTGTGTTGTTCAAGCTATTAAAAGACAAAAGTCTTTCAGTTGCATATAGGTGACAACTGTCAAGTCTCAAGGCTTTGCTAAGACAAAAAGCTATTTTGCCATGAAAACTTTCAGTTAGTCATACCTTTGCCTCACTTTTATTTGGAAAGACAGACGAAAAAACTGTACCATGAAAGGGGAGTTGGAACTGTATTGCCTTTATGGCCAGTCCTTCCAGCCCAAACTAAATTATGGTTATATGATCCTATGATTATGCAAATTTGTGGTTATTTATGTGTCAAATTAAAACCTTTTTTGTGGTGAAATGTACCCATAGTTGTGGCATTTTGTATCCCATTATCTTGGTAAAACCCAGTCTTTCTGAGTTTCTTGGGAAACAATGAAAAACAGGCCACGTTCTAAACAGATGTTTAACTAGGTCATGTGGACCAATGCTGATATAGAAAATTCTTCAAGATTCACTTGGCTCTAGCTGATACTAAGTGTGGGACATTAACATCAGGTGAGCAGTAGGGAAAGCTCTCACTTATCATAATAAAGTCAATGTCATCACACACACCAAATGTTTGAGTCTTTTTTCTACATGGGATTCATGTATTTTTGGTATATCTACAGGAAAATTTGTCCTGTAAAGATGAAATACAACTTGCTATTAGAATTAAAATCACAGCCTATATAAGTTCAGGTTAGCCAGAGTGTACATTTTTATAATTTAAAATAGATGTGTCCTGGTTTGAAAAGACAGGCGTGCTAGGGAAGAGCAGGGCCTTCCCTCAAAATGGAGCTAATAAACACCTCCCTCTGAACTAGTATAATTTTGAAATTAAGGGGCTCTCAGGCAAAGATATGGGCATAGGAATAACAGTTCTTTACTAGTGTATCTAACAAGACAAACAAAACAGCACCGAGTATGAAATTAACAAAAAAAAGAGCAGTAACCCAGCTGCATTCCTTCTCGGCCGCAGGCGCCATCCCTGCGCTGCAGCCCCCAGTGACGGTGGGGCAGATCCCGCACAGCTGCAGGGGTGATGGCACGGTGGGACAGGGATGGAGGAGAGATTTTGCTCATGGTGTCGCTCCCGGTGCTCAGCAGGGTGCTTGGAGGTGGCAGGCTGAGCGAGAAGGCAGCGGACAGGGTCTGACAGCAGCACAGGTGGCTCCCGGCGTTGGGATGGCGGGGTGGGGGCAGCAGCACACGCTGGCCGCCTCCGACTCCATGAGCAAACAGGCTGAGCAAGTGCCTCCCCCTCCCATTACCTCCTGATCTCACCATTTGTCCCCCCCTTCCCCCCTTTCCCCCCTTTCTCCCCATCACTAGCCATCTGTGCTGGGGTCTAGACATCAGGCCTCTTATCGTGTCAATGGGGAAAAATGCCACAGAGAAGAAGGGGAGAAAAACAACACCCAACAAGATGTTACATAAAAATCCATCCAACCCCATTCAGAAAATGACGACATAAAATTACTGCATTCAAAGCTGGTTGCTCTTCTTCAGTTTTTCCTGCTTCTTGCAGTGTTTGCCTGTGGGGGTCCAGGGTATTTCCCTGACTCCTTTGGGGATGCAAAAACCCCCCATGGCAGACCCCTCTGAGATCCCCAAATGGTGCCCAAGACTTGCAGGGGCTGGAGAGTTTGCCAACACTGAGGGAAGAATCACAAAACATGAGAGCAAGCAGAGTGTAAATTAGAATATTAGAATGTAGAATAAGTAGGTTTCTAGATTGTTTATATTAAGGGCCATGTGGTCAAGATGGAGGAACCTGGGTGTGGTGGGCTCCTTCTTCTTTCTTCTTCATGTCATCCATGTTGGGGAGGCATCCTGGGAACCACAGATTGGATGGGGAAAGAACTGGACATTGTAAAGAGGTTGCATGGCATTGGAAAGAGTCTGTAAACATTGTATACGTAGTTTTAGGTATAAAAGATTTGGCCCGCCCGGGGGCAGTTCTGTGATGGTCGCCTTGCAGAGCAAACCTGTGTCGGGCTAATTGAAACCTTTCAGAAGATAAGATAAATAAATAGCCTTGCAACAACACAAGGTCATCTCAAGAAGCTTTCTTGCTGGGAACTCCGAGAGAAGCCAGACTCCTGACCACCTGAATGTCCTCTCTGAGGAGGTCTCACGCCTAGAGAGACCCTCAGGGTGGGACATTTGCCATCTTACTTGAAGTTTTAAAGCCTCTACATTTCTGACATGGAATAAGGTTTACTGTTGCCTTTTATATGCAGCTTTCTTATTCATAAGAAAAGTTTCATGATGTCTTTTACACACTGGGAAGCAGAAATATGTATAAGGTCAAGAATTACGAGGATGGATAATTGTATTAGTAATTTACAGCATACCTGAAGGCTTTTTCCAACACATTTTAGGTTTTCACCAAAGGTAACTTCATAGAAGAGCAAGTGTGTACCCTATATCAGTCCTATTATATACATGTGTTTCTATTGAAAGGAAAGTTTTAGTAAGTCTCAGATCAAGTATATCAATTAAAAAAAAAAAAAAGTATGAAATTAAAGAAATACTAACTCCTGAATTCCCTAATTTTCATGCTCTGGAAAGTTATCCGGTTCTCTAAAAGCCAGCCTTCATCTTTTCTAGTGCAGTTCTATAGCCCAGATACTAAGCAATCTTCAGCTGGAGCTAAAGTGTGAACATTTCATCAGTTATGTCTTAGATAGAATATATTTTACTCTCTTGTAGAAAGATTAGTGTAGAGCTAACAGAAGTCCAGTAAAGAAAAGGGAGTATCAGTTCATAGTGGTAAGAAAATAGTTTTAGATCAGAGTGCTTTCTATGCATAGACCTATTAAGTTTTAAGATTTTATGTAGTTCTTATTTTGTATAGTTATTATATAGTTATTATTCTGACTATAGCTACGATTTCAACAGATGCTATATGTGTTTTAAAGAAAAGACGTGTTCCTTTTGAGAATGTAATTAATATCAAAGGATGGTGCAATGTGTAAGCTGAATCTTGCACTGTTGCTCATTCAGTGTTGGTGATGTGAGTTACTGAGTCCACAGACATGCTTACTCCTGCATTGACAGAAAGTATGCAGACTCCATGCTAGTTCTTATTACTTTACCCTGACAAAAACCAAATGGATAGGAAAAACTCCAGATCACCTTAGATTAACATGACCATGTAAGCACAGTAGTAAACATGAAAAATTCTGCTAATGACACCTTTAGCACCTTTAATAAAGGGTGAAATATAGCTTAGAAAGGTTTCTGCTTTGGAAGTTTTCAATTGACTTCCAAGTGATAGTAATAATATTTCAAGTAAAAATTGATATGAGATGAGGTGCATTCTTGAGATGTTTGCAGCTACAGGGGTAGTCTTTGCTGCTTAAGAACATGTATGCCTCTCACAAACATTAAGACAGACAGACTGTTTAAAACTGTGATATCCTTATCAGCTGCGAACAGAACTTTTAGTGTGCACCTTCCGCTAAAATTATAAAAGACAGAATCTGAGAAATGAAGGATTTCAAAGCTGATTCAAACTCCATTCCCAACGTCCAGTATGAGTAGTCTTGTCTGTGGCATTGTAGAAGTGGAGACTTTGTTGGCCTTAAAAAACTTTGAGAGGCTAAGCAGGATGCAGTTTTTTTGAATAAATGCTATCTTATAAGTGCCCCAGGAACACCAGCACAGTCTAGGGAAGGTTTCCTCCTAAAGAATATTCAGATTTGTTTCACATAGTAAAAACCAGTATAAATGGCATATATAATGACTATAATGACTGTCATGGTAAGTGACATTCTTCTCGGGCTAGCAAAGCTGAGAGGATGGTATGATTCACAGAAAATGTCCAGATAACATCCTCCGTGCTTTTATTTTCTTAGTGGATCTATTTGCACGAAAAATTAATTGTTCTCCAGTGAAAAGTTGTTGAGTACACTGGACTTGGCCCAGGAAAATTCATAAGCACCTGCTTAACTTTGAAAATAGTTCCAAATCACTGTTGTTTCAATTTACATCCAATTTAAAGGAATTGCTTGCAGATCGTCTGCAATCTTTGTAACAGAAAAGAGTCTGAAGAAATAAGAGCTGGAACAAAGACAAAGTGATTCTGGACATTGCTGCAGATAAGCATCCATCCAGCTGGCAATCTGTTTTAGTGCAGATCAGCTACTCTACCACTAGTAACAGTCAGCTGCTGCTTGCTGAACTCTTCACTTTGATGTAGAAAAATATAAATGATTCTGTGGATACTTTAGCATATGGATATGGGAGCAATTTGCAAAAGCAGAGACATGTGGACTGTAAGTTCTAAAATGATATGAAAGCTTGCTGTGCCTTCTTGTATTTTAGCCAGACAACAACTCAAGAAAAGTGTGAGCTTTTTCTTTCTCATGGGGTGTCTGGTTATTCATCCCTGGGACCCTTTAGACATACCACCACAGATTTCTGCACTAAAGTAGTAATGGATAAACAAAATTTGTACAAACACTTGCAAACAAGACATGGATTTGTTTTTTTTTTTCTAGCCGTTTCTACCACAAAGGGACTAATTTGTCACTTGGTCTATAATTATCAGAGTAAGATTTTTATTCTTTAATCCTATGAATGCTGAAGTAAATGTGAAAATATCACAAAATTGACCTTAGTCATACTATGAACTATCATTAAGGGCAGTTTTACTTGGCGTTAGGGAGTTTGATGTACTCTAGTGATTTGAATGATTAGTATTTCAAATTATAAGCAATTTCATTACCTTTTCTGAAATTGATACTATTTCCTGGGCAACACAACAGCTGTTAACACCCTGATAAATATAGCTTCATGACCCTTCCAGTGCTTTTTGTGTTAAATTTTATTTCTAGGAAGAGAAAAAAAATGTTTTAGTCTTCTATATTGATAAAATATATTGTATTCAATATTGTTAATATGCTCTATGTTAGCATTTTAGTTAGCAGAATTTTTAAAAGCTTGATATTCACTATATTTGGTTAAATATAAAACCCTGTTCTTATTTTTCAGGAATTGTCAGATAGTTCTAGCTCAGCTATAGTTGAGAGAATATGTCTGTAACAAAGCTAACAAAGTCATCTCAGAGAAAAAGCTGATACTTTGGAAATGGGGCAATAATGGAAAGACTTCAACCATATGTAGCAACAGCAATGCATTTAGTCACAATAATTTAGTGGCTGAGGAGCACAAAACTTTTGATGGGATTTATCCATGAAGATCAATGGAATCCTCCTGGAAGACTGCAGTCAATATTCATGCCCACAACCAGGAATGTACTGAAATATCTTCATAGGCAAGGGTAGTTTGTACCTCTTCCAGAACTCTCAGCTAAATTAGCTGTGTTAAGGTTGGGATACCAGAAGGTGCTCATTTGTAGTCTCTATGACACTTAAGTGAATTGGGAGCTAATTTGTTTTTATGTAAATATAAAATTATTTCTGTCTGTAAAAGCAAAAGCTGGTTCTTCTGCTATGATGTTGTATAACTTTTAGGCAAGACAATACTGAGTCTGTGCTTAATTTTTTTTCTTTTTATTTTCTATGGTAACATTAAGTATTGACATTCTTTTGGTTAAATACCAAAGAGAAACTTTTATCACAGAGAGAAAATGAAGACCATACTGTAGATAGCACATAAGTCTTCATAGGGGAACTCTATGTGCAGCTAGTCTGTGTTCATTGTTTGCTGTAGACTGCAGAAGGTAAAAATGTGCAGCTGGAAAAATTTACTGGTCTCTGAGCTGCATATTCTTAGTTTGTAAAGCTTTACATAGATGTGCAATGCTTGTTGCTTGCCAGCAGCCGATACAATCTGCCAACTCTTCATAGATTTCCCCTCTGTTTTGTGCTATGAGTCACAGATGTCTATGCTCTATGAGTCTATGAGTCACACCTGCAGTACTGGAAAAAGATCTTTGAAGAAAAGTAGATGTGTTCAAACCTGAGCAAGTGAAGGATAAGGAATAATGGCCACTCTTCCATTTTCTTTTAGATTTTAGAAAGTTTATATTTGACTTCTTGCATGACAAAAATATATCCAGTAGTCTTCTGCTTTACATTATTTTGTTAAGAATTTTCAGCTCTGTTGCCACGTGTAATGCCTTTGCATGACTCTACACTGTAGATATTACACTTGTGCAGGTATTTTTGTCTACATGTATAACACACCCTAAACATATATTGCCTGTGATTTCAGTAGTACCTTACTTCCAAAATGGGGACAGCATTAAGAGGGAAATGGAAAAAGTATATCCTTCACAACACCTTGTATAAAATTTAATACTGCCAAACAGCATCACTTACCCTTTATTTGTCTTCAAGGGCATATAAATGTTTGATGCATTTTTGAACTTAAATAATTTTTCTGCTCTCATCTGACTTAAATGAGCCTTCTAAGTAAATATTACTAAATATAATGTCATTCTTTCAGTTAAAAATCTTTGGCTAAACTGTAGCCATGGCTACAGTAAGGTAGCCAGGATTTTGAGGGCCAGATGTATTTGCTATCAATTAGGTGTGTCTGACAGCAGGAAGTGGTTGAAGGTTGTCACAGGCTGAGTATTTCACAGAATTTTTCGGGCAACACACAGAGGAATTTTTGTTAATGTCTCCCATAATGTTTGTATCTTGCACAGTGGGATGGTACCCACCACTTGCACTGTGCATTTGCCTCTTATATACTTTCTGCATACCCTTTGATACAAGAAGCTGTCAATAGGATAGGAACCCACAAAAGGAAAATATTTTACTGAAAAGTTCTACTATTCTTTGCCATCTTCATCATGAAAGTATCACGAAGTGGTATCTATGGATCAGGGCTTTAAGCCTTAGACAAGGGAAATAATTTTGAAATCATATCCTGTCAGAATTTATTTGAGTAGAGATGCTCTGCATATGTATCAGGAACAATAAACTGGTTAAAAAATTCCTGTACTTTTCTAAAAAAGAAAGCATGATTTGCTCTGACTTGTCTTTACTTAATTCAAAGGATGTTTTTTTTGTATAGAATAGATAGAAATGTGAATATATCATGTAAAGAAAAGCAGCTTAGTCACAAAAACAAATTGAAGAAATGTGAAGTGAATGTGAAGGCATGAATGCCTCTGTAAACTGCAAAATTTATATCTCTGGATATACAGAAAAATATGTCAGCCAGTTCAGCTGAGCAGGTACTGGTAGTTGAGTGGAAAGCACTCATTACCACAATGATAAAGTTCTGAGCTTTACTTAAGTACTTGAAAATTAAATTCTGATCATTTTACTTGCTGTACCACAAGTACAGCCAAGTTATATATATATCTGTTTTTATTTTCTTCCCCTATAAAACTGTGATGAATAAATGACATTATTTTAGCATCTTAATCCACCTGTAATAGGAATGACTGTGTTGCATTTTATGCAATGGAGGTAATATTTGCTGATAAAAAGAAAGTATTACCACAATCTGCAAGTTAATTCAGCAACACAACACAAATTATGAAGCAATAATTCCTGGGGTTTTGCTCAATATCAAACTGAAAACAAAACATAATCATAATATCACAAATTTACTGCACAATAATTCTAGTTTCTAATAATTTTGGAATACACAGGAAATGTTTAAAATATAATGTGTATCATTTTGTTATGAACAAAATCTCATAATAAAATCGGATCATTAGCAACAAGTAGTGCATTTTTTTTTAATTTATTCCTATCATTGACATTTATTCAGTTGAATGAAAGCTGAGAGTCAAGACCAGAAGCCCACTTTACTGAAAACCATTTTCGGTGCTTGCTACTATGTAACAAGAGGCTGAAAATATGCAGCAAGTTTATTTATTCAAAGTACTGATTTTATTTTATTCTTGGATTTCTGGGGTTCTGGGGAAGAAAATGAACCTCACCAGTTATATGAAAGGAAATCAACTCATATCCTTCCATAAGAAACAGAAAGGCTTCTAGGATTTCTGAGCTACTAACTGCTTCGATTTCAGCAATATAGTAACTTGCTAACTGCACCTGTTTTTTGAAATTAAATTTACTAATATATTTAAAAACATTTTAAAGATAAATAACATCTGGATAAATAGTTTCATAGTAATATGTTATTGGGAATGTAAAAAAAAAATTAAGAGACTAGTTAAAACTGGACAGAGTAATAGTTTGCACATTATAAATTTTGGCTAGAAATTTTTAAACTTTTGCAGAAAAATTATGCTTTTCTTTCAGATTACACTTTAAAATGTCTTTATCAAGCCACCCTTTTTTTATTTTTTAATTCCTGTAATAAACCAGTTAACAACAAGACTTATAATGGAATCTGTGGGGGAGAACTTTTACTTCCACTATTGATTTTTCACTCTTTTTCTTTAACCTGCACTCAATCTGAAAGCACATAAGTAATTCAGCAAATCTAAGAGACATCAAATAAAGTTTATCCATACCTCCTTCAATATGGCTAACATATGTTTTTAACAAATTTCAGCATACCTGTACAAAGAGATGAGCTCAAAATGTTTCTGATACCCTTTCAGTTACTCCATTGGCTCAAAGTGTGACAGTGACTGTTTCTAGGATTTGGTTCTTTCTGAATATCTAGTATAATGCTACAATTATTATTTCTACAAAAGGAGATACTTTTACATGCACACTTTACCAGTAGATTTGCAGTGCTGTCTTCCCTAAACATTTTTTTAGTGATTATAGGAAGTAAAATTTTCTGTA
Organism: Oenanthe melanoleuca; assembly: GCF_029582105.1. Lineage (NCBI taxonomy): Eukaryota > Metazoa > Chordata > Aves > Passeriformes > Muscicapidae > Oenanthe > Oenanthe melanoleuca. Next base: position 46,045,966 of record NC_079362.1, read on the forward strand.
TGTGACAAAGAGATACAATGCATTATTGGTTTTATATGTCTTTAAAAATATTTTCCAGCCATAAAATTTTCTATCAACCTCCCCTGAAGTGCATTACAACTCTGTTTAATACTGAACTCTGTACAGTACCAGAAAGTTTTAATATACTGGGTCTAATCCACTTCTGTTTAGAGTTACAGTGCTCATGGAAAATGAGTCGCAAATGTTGTTATACAATTACTAGATTAAATTGCTAAATACAGTGGGATCTATTCTCTAGCACTGTCTTGAATAAACAGAATTACATCTGACTATACATACCAGTAGTTCATAAAAGCTCCTTTGTTCATTAAATTCTAGCAGACAAACTCTGGTTTAAAAAACCAGAGTCTGATAAGACTGGTAGTTGATAAGAAATGTAAAATCTAATCCCCTTTCCTAAGGCCAGTGGATCACAGCCAAATGGAGGTTGAAAGCTGAAAAAGTGCCACCATCTCAGTCAGAATCTTTTCTTCCAAGGAGTCACTGAATCTGAGATTAACAAGGCACTGACATTTGTGGGTGAGGTGAGATGTACAGGGAGACAGGGGAGAGATAGCAAATTATGTTCTCCATGCAACATTTATCCTCTGCTTCTGTTCAGGGGGACATAATTTAAAGGCAGTAAAAGATTTCTGTTTACTATACTACTGGATAAAGGCTAATTATACGCCCAGATGGAGTGCAAAGTTTGAAAGCAGCACTTGGGAATTAAGCTATCCAATTGCCACAGGTATTTTTTGTAAAAATGAATACAGTTACACATTCTTCAGTAAAATACTATTAGGATATATATTTTGATACAAAAATTAATTTATATTCTAATTATTCTCATAGAATCATAGACATTTTATATTGGAAGGGTCCTTTAAATATTGCCTAGTTCCAACCCTCCTACTGTCACTGGAGATAACATCTACCAGTGAGGTTGCTTGGTGCCTCATCCAACCTCTTCTTGAATCTATTGATGAGCTCACCTGAGGAACCTGTGATGTTGTTTTACTCACCTCATCACAAACTTATTTTTCCTTCCATCTAGTCTGAATCTACCTTCTTATGATTTAAAAGCATTACTGCTTTTTCTGTGTCAACAAGTCCTGTTAAAAATTCTGCCGTTTTCTCGTTACACCTGGCAATTGAGTGCTCTTCTGCCCTTTGGAAAATATCCTAAACAATGTACCAGATCTGTTCTGCTACCCTGCTCCTGAGGATAGTTCCCAGAGGGTCCTGCCAATTCACTCCTTGAAGAGCTGAAAAATTCTTTTCCTAAAGTTTTGGGTCCTGATTTTACTCTTTGCCTAACCCATATTTCTTAAGATTGTGAACTCCACACCAGCATGTGATCACTTCAGCACAAGCTGCTCCAGTCTTGATGTATCTGATTTCTCTGGTGACCAACAAGTCCAGTGTGGCATTCCTTCTGGTAGGGCTGTTGATTGCCTGGCTTAAGAAGTTATCCTTCATGTATTCCAGCCATTTCCTGGATTGTCTGCAGTTCACTGTGCTACTTTCCAGCAGATGTTGGGGGGGTTGAAATCCCTCAGCAGCTCATGGCTATTTTTCAGAGACAACTTCTTGATGTAGAGGACAACCCCACCATCCCTCCTTCCTTCCTTTCCTGTAACTTCTGAAATGGCTGTAGCCATTGATAACTACACTCCAGCCATGGGTTTCACCCCACCAAGCTGCAGTAATGGCAACTATTTAGCAGCTTTTTAGCAGCACAAAGGCTTCCAGCTCCTCCTGGTTGCTGCCCATGCTGCACACATTGGTGGAGAAGCACTTGTGCTGGGCTGTTGATTGTGTTGCCTTCTTAGTAGAGCAACCCTTAATTTCTTTGAGATATTTCCCAGGAATTTCCTTGTTGACTCCCCTTAGCTCTGGAGCCCGTCTTAGTCTTAGTTCCAGTGAACTCAGCACATCTCAGAGCAGTAGGTTGAGGGCCCCCCACTATTATCCTTCCCTCAAACCTTGGTGCATACCAAGGGTAACCATGGCTTGTCATGGCCAAGCCATATGTTATAACTTTCCCCCTTCAAGTCTCGTTTAAAGTTCTGTCAATAAAGTTGTGAGCAAAGCCCTCTTACCACTTTGAGGAGGATAGGTCCTGTCTGATGATGGCAGGCCTGGTGCCATGTAGGCCAATCCATTATTAAAAAACCACAAAATTCTGACATTTACACAAGACACAGAGCCATAATCAATGGGTTATACTGTCACAAGATGGTGAGTTGGTGAGTTGGTGAGTTAGAAGTGAGGGACTTGTAAAACATTTTATTCACCTGTCCAAGAAATCCACAGGACTATGCAATAAGTCAGCAATTACTTAAATATAACTCTGGAACAAATCTGAACAGCAAAAAATGTTTTTGGGAGCTTTGGTCAAATTGCTTGTTGAATAGACTATGACAACATGTTTTCAATAAGTCTGATGACTAGCTGTAACAAAACAACAACATTTGAAAAAATGAAAGTGTCAAAAATGAAATCAGCTGTTATAGCAGCCACTAATTACAAGATTCCCCCCAAAAAACCTTTACTCTATAATTTGAGTTTCAAAACCCACTAGGTGTATAGGTATTACTTTTTTTTGAATTCTGCATGTGCATACCAGATGTTGACACAATTTATTGGAAGCCTATGATTCAGTATTAGAGGAAAATGCCTGTGTGAAACAAATCGACATACTAATTTTTTATCCTGTTTTCACATTGTCATTAAGTAAGTGGTAGTTCTTCAGACTTTCAGTTCATAGAAATCTCAGTTAAGCCATAAGGTTTTATTTTTTTTTCTAGTTTTGTCTTGTAAGTCTTTAATATTACCTTGTCCCAGAATCATAAGAAGGAGGTAGGATATTTCTTGCTAATGTCCTGCTCACTGTGGGCATGGTCCTCGGATCAGATCCTCTGCTGTATCTCCGTTTACAGCAACTACATCTGTCACAGCTCCAAAGCCTCCTCATACAGTTTCATTTCTATCTTCTCCTATAATTTTAAATTAAGTATTAAAAGTTTTGGGAGCTTTGTGCTGTGAGTATTTGAACTCTGTGATCTGGTACATCCAGTCCCATTTCTTATCACATAGTCAAGGTAGTACATCTGTATTAATAGTACATAGCTGAGGCAGTACATCTATAGTGCAGGAGTGCTAGGCTCTAGTCTTTGACCCAGCATTTAAATTCTACATGCAGCAGCCTTTCTTCCTCCATATAGCTCCAGTCAGAAATGCTGTAGATACAAATGCAGGAGTGCTCCTCTCATCAACTTCTTTGATCTCTTGAGTAATCTGTTACTACTTTCACTTATTCTTTCCCAGAATATTCAATTTCAAGGAAAACATAAATGACTGGGGACTAAGACCAGAAGTGGGTTCTTTTTAGGACTTCAGACATCACCACATTCAATACAACTTTACATCTGTGTTTTAGAGTCTTGAAATCTGCATCTCTGAGTTCAGTGGAATCCAAATTTTAATTATTAGAGGAAGACTGGAACTAAATTCCTTGCTTAGCAATTGGCTTTCTGAGTAAACTTGGATCATAGGATGAATCATGCTGTTTTCCTGTGCTTCCATTCCCTGAAATGTGATGAGGATAACCATGCACAGAAATAGATTCTGGAAGAAGGGAAGGTCTCCATTCCCAGGCGCTACCCAGAGAAGGCTCAGCTGTGGGCTCAGACTGACCTGTTCAGATGTACCTGCAGTCAAGGTGTGACTCATGGTGGAGACAGTTCAACCACCCTGGACAGCCGTCCCACCTCCAGGCTGTACTCAGAAGAAAGAATTTTTTTGATCTGCAGTGTGACCTCTGTGTGCTTCAGCTTGTGCTGCTGCCTCTTATTTTCCCACAAACAACACTGGAACCTGATTGCATCTTCTCCATCCCTTCCTGCCAATGTCAGGAATGTTCTTGGGCATCCTTGAAGCTGTCTTCTCCCAGCCCTGGTTCTACAGATTCCCCTTTGTGCTGGTTTCACATGGAAGGGGGGAGGGGTGGATCCGCCTGAGGGAAGCAGTGACTACACTAAAATTCCTTTAAATTGTGAAATATACTTGGGGAGGTTGAAGTGCTTGAAAAGAAGACCTTTTTGCTTTGAGGAAATGGAGCTCTCTGTTTTGGGACTGGAAATATGGACAGAGACATTTAATAGAAACGAGATGAAGAGAATTTTGTTTTTCAGCAGCTTGCCTTTAAAAGTGGTACCCCAAGTGTGTAACATAGCCCATAGCACAGCTCTGGAAGGAGCTGTGAAAATGGGAGGAGAGTCATAATCTGCAATATTTCCTGGGCGGATGTAGATTGTGAAAGTGGGACACCCCCTCAGCCTAAGCCAAAAGAGGAACTTTTCTCTCTAGAGTGAACTGAAATGATTATTTAAGTAGATAACTGACTGAAGTATTTTCTGTATGTTGTTGTTAAGAACTATGGAATGAAGGAAGAGGGAGGAGGGAATAATCTAGAAATCTTATTCTGAATTCTTTTTGTGTTATTAATAAATTTCTTCTTATACCCTTTTAAGTTTTAAGCCTGCGTTGTCTCTGTTCCTAAATCCTATCTCTAAAAGAAATTAAATATATTAAAATTGGCAAAACCCAGGTCACACCATGACAGCCTTGCAGAACAAGAACTTCAGTTGTACCCCCTTGATGGCATTCCCTCACCTCTCATCAGTTATGTCTGCATTCAGAAAGGAACACAGCAGCTGTAATGAAAACAGTGGGTGGTTAGACATAATGGTGATAAGAGATATCATGGCTAAGGTGGAGGGAATTTGCCATTGCATTAAAGCAGCAATAATGACACACTTGTCACAGCCATTATAGTTTTATGCTCCACAAAAATTACCTGAACGCCACCAGGTTGTTTAATTTTACTGTCTGGTAAAAGAAAAAAGAGGATAGGTTTCTTCCTAAAACTAAAAAGGAAAAGAATACCTGGATACAAGACAGTAGGTGAACAGGAGCAGTGAGAAAAAAGCATTGAAAGGAAAAGGCAGAAGAATTATTTCTGAATACAATGAAGGGGTTAGAATGTAAAAGAAAATGAACCAATGGTCTTTCTGAAATAGCCAGATATAAAACATTTGACACCACTTTGTACAAAGATTTTAGTTCCAGATATAGAAAAGAATTCTACCAGAAATGACAGCTGCTCTGAAGCTTACCTAGGCTGTATTACTGGACAGAGGGGGCTGTTTTTTCTCAAACCTTCCTTATATTTCAAACAGAAATTAAGGTGAATGTTGAACTCGATCCACTAACCCCATTTCCCTTGTCCTTTCTGAAAGTAGAAAAAATGTGGTGGGAGAAGACTTTGCTACCTCTGAGTATATCTAGAGAGTCTGCATGATCCCAGCACGTTACTACTTGTCAGATTCATTGGTGAGTCCTGGGAGATGTTCACAGATAACTTTGTTTTGGACCTCCATTCCTGGCAATAACAGAGCAACAGCACTATCAAGCTCCAACAGATTTGTACAAAAATCAAGGTGCAGGAACATACAGGAGCTTTCTATTAGTAAATTATTTCTGTAAAGTGAACACATACAGAGTGTGCTCGTGCTGCTTTCTTTGATGTCCTTCTCTCCACCACCTATTTTAAACCACTTTCAGAGATTTTTGTCCCACGCTTCAAGACTCTTGCTAGCTGTTTGCATCATCTCTCTCTTATCAGGCTTCATTTGAGGAAGTGGATGATTGCTTTTCTGTGGGCATCCTCAGTTAATCCTGGTCAAGCTGAATATGAAAATAGAGAGAGCTGGTCATCATCTCTGAAGTGTAGCCCTACTGTCATGTATGAAGATGCAATGAAGGATAACACCTTAAAATTGTCTTTATTACAAAAAATAAACAGTGGTTGACATTTTAAATAAAGGAAAATCAGGACATTGAATGTTTGGAATTATAGTATTATATGAAGCTTTAATTAAAAACACATATTGGGACATTCATAATAAAACTGTGGGAGTTGGCAAGACTGGTGGCATTTATGGTTATAGCAGCTTATTGAATGCAGCTTATATCCCTCATGGTGAAATAGTTGGCATCAAACAGAGGAATCACACAGCAGGGCACACAGGCTCCCAAAATGCAGAACTCAAGGGCTTCAGCCTGTGGCTCTGGGTACTAAGTTGCAGGGAAAGGGTCAGGACTGAAAGCTTATATGTAGCAGGAGGAAGAAGGCAAAGCACATTCTGAGATGGAGAGTTTAGCTGCTTATAGGTGTTCCATGGAAATAATTCTATTTATACTTATAAAGCATCTCAGTCTTCAGTCTGTTTTCCCAGTTTATAACCATTAGGTTGTAAACCCAGGACACCACAAGGTTATTTTGAAAATATAACTTATCAGGTAGTGCATTTGGTGCAATCTTTGTGACTCATCACTTGAAAGCTTCCCTCTACTTCTGTTCTGGTATATATCATCAAATACTATACTATGGAACAGTTTTTCTCTGAGCTGCCTAAGAATGTAAACTCAACAAAGTGTCTGTGTTCACTTTTATACAACTGTGTTTCAGGGTATATGTAAAATATATGACAGAGATGCCTACAGAAATCAGATTTGGAATTAATGTAAGAGATAACTGATCAACACTTTCTAGTGCATTCTAAGACATACATCTGATGAGCTTGAGTTGCACTACATAAATAAAACCCTTCTCTTCTGCCTCCTCACCCATCTTAAAGAAGTCTAAGTACCTATATTTTACTGTTCAAATTAGAATTTTAAAAACTACTTAGTCAGACAATAGAGAGGGAGCTGATTCGTCTAATTCAGCCTTTATTTTGATGCTATCTGTTGCATTTATAAGAAATACCTCTGTTTTAGACTGGCCTCAAGTAACAGCATGAAAATGAAAAAGTTAGATTAGCTATTTTCTGGGAAGCAATTCTGACATCTGAATGCCAATTTCTACAGCATTCATAATTTTTTAGTTTCTTTAGATCCAATGCAGATTATTTTAATCAGGTCTGAACTGTTACACGCATAAAACCACAGAAAATAAGTTATTTGAATTTGCATTTGTCCTAGTTTCTGCTGGGACAGGGTTCATTTTCTCAGCAGCTGGCCCATTGCTTTGGATTTGGATGAGAATAATGTTGGTAACACACTGATGTTTTGACTGTTGCTGAGTAGTGTTTACCTGAAGTCAAGGACTTTTTCATGTCTCGTGAGCTGCTGGTGAGGAGCTACATAACTGCAAGGGAGTTGCAAGGGAGAAAGGTCAGATGAGTTGGAATCTTTCATCCAGTAGAACATCACGCTCAGTATATAAAGTGGGGCAGTTATGTGGAAGGGGGGTGACTGCTGTAAACTGTGGGGAGTTACACAGAAAGGGCCTGGCTACTTTTGGGGGATGGGCTGGTCAGCAACCCGCAGGTGCTGAGTAATTTTATTGCTCCTCTTGGGTTGCACTACTCTCTCTTCCTCTCCATTTAATTACAACTATTATTCTTACTGTTGTATTTTTTTCCCAGCTATTAAATTGCTCTCATCTCAACCCACAAGGTTTACTTTTACTTTATGACTCTCCTCCCCACCAGAGAGGTGCAGTGGGGTAGTGAGAAAGAGCCTGTATAGTAGTTAATCAGCATCTGCAATTAAATAATATTAACCAAGTTAAAGCATTGCTGGCCTTATCTATATATTTTCAGTTTTCAGTGTGTAAGAATATTCTTTCATACAAATGGGAGGTTATTTCTAATGCAACAGTTTTGGAGTTCACATTAAACATTAAAAAATCAGCCTGCTTAAAGGAAGTCTGAGAGGAGAAGTGAATATGAAGGAAAATTAAAAGACTATATTGAGCAACAGTGAGTTAAAGACCTACTTAGACATACACACATGAGCTAGAGGATGAAACTTTTGTAATTTTTCAGCTCATTTAATCTGAAAGGCCTGCATGCTGAGTTACACAGCCAGAGTTCACATCTGCAGTTTGGTTGGTACATTCCTCTGGTGCTGGCATTAGCCCTGTGACCACAGTGGCTTCTAATGCTCAGCTCTTTTAGTGGTTTGGCATCTTTCACTGTCCTTCAGGCTCTACAGTAGAGCAGGCGGACACCCACACTGGACGCCAAGAGAGTCATCCTAATGAATGACATATTACAAGCCTTGTGAAAGTAATTTGCTTTGCTCCATGGTAGAGTTGGCTAACTTCCTATTACTGAAGGTTGAGGGCTTATTCCAGCACTAAAGCTATGCAAATTCTTGCCTTTTGGGCAACATAACACAGAAGCAAGTCTTATTAAAAGTAATTTTTGCCTTTGTTTTCTAGAACACTTGTAAGTTTTCTACTATACCATGTCAGGGATAAGAAATCTGAAGACTTGTTATTTTTGTAGCAAGGTATCTCTTCTGTGAAATGTAGAAAAATATTTGGCTAAGTCTAATTTTCTGACCTATGGTTTGTTGACAATGGCTACTGGCTGTTGGACACTGACCATTAAAGAGCTGAGAGCACAGGACAGGCAGCTCATTCTTCCCTCAGTCTATGCCTTACTTTCTTTTCTAGTCTCTTTTTACATAGCATCATCTGAATACAGTGACTTTCTGACATATGCAAATATGTAGGCACTCATTACTTCTGCAGCTAAGATTTTGCAGCATTTTCTGCCACTTACTTCTATTTTATTCATTGCTTTGCTGAAATATTCTTCTTTGCCTGAAAAGTGTGTCTGATGTCTTTGCTTCCTGGCCTGCTCCTTCTGAAAAGCACATGCATCAGAGGGGAAAGATTTATGTCTACAGAAGAAACTACTTTTTTCTATCATGAACATTAGGCCTGGAAACAGTCTCTGTGGAAGGGCCAATGGGGGCCCTTGAAGAAAAAAATTGGTTTTGATTTTACTGAACTTTGAAGCTCTGAAAAGAGCTGCGTGCATGGCTCCCAGTCAGCTTGCACTGTGCAAATCTGGAGTGGTGCACTGTGCCAACATGTGAAGCCAGTATAGCTGGGCAGTGAAAGTGTGAAGAGGTTCTGTCAGGCAATGCCAGCACCATCATCGTTTTCTTTCCTGAGGGCATGGAAGGGAAGATGGCAGCATCCTTCTGGCTGTTATACCCAGGCAGTGACATGAAAAACACCATGAGGCAGAAAGTAGTTATTTTTTACTTTATTTTGGAGTAAAAGTTTCTCCTTCTTTTAACATCATAATTAAAACTGACCTTAAAGCTGAAGTTCAAATATCTCAGAATTTCTGTCCCATTGCTATTTGTCATAGTGATTGTTGTAAGATTTCTTGAAGTTCATGCATGGTTAAATGTCATTGCTCTCTTAGTTGTGGAGATTCTCCTAATTCCATGCTTGCTTCCCACCCCACCCCTGTTAGTAGTGCTGAAACCATTTTGTTGTAGGAACTGCCTGCAGTTTAGTTGTATCACTAATATGTAAGGACTTGAGTGGAGACATATGGTCACCATCAGCTTAGATATTTAATTTTGAGATGACATTCTATTAATCCATCTGAAAAGGGAGAAGCCACCATATAACTGGTTACAATTAGCCAAACCACAATTTTCTCTAACCAGTTCAGTCTAAACCAAAAGCCAAAATTGTATTTTAGAATTACATCACTCCCAGATTTGCATCTTGTGAAAAATTCCCAGGGTTAAGATTCAAGCCATACTATAAAATCAATCCTCAATTGCAACTTTTTAAAGAGGAAGATCAGTGGCAGGTGGTGCCTACTATAAAAGCCTCATTAAAACACCTTCTGTTTGAATATCACAAAAGGGAGTCACCAGATGGAGGCACAGCTCCACATGGTAGCCTTACTTCGAATGAGAGTTTCACCTGACACTTTGGGGACAGCAGATTTTTTTTCTCCAACTAACAAGCCACTGAGGTTCAAGAGAGGCTATATTAGGATTAATTGCACTTGATCACTAATCCATTGTAATGCCATATGCTGAAGACATTGTTCATTGTCAAGCCAAAAGACAGGTAGGGCCCCTCTGGTAATGTAAACTGTCCCCATTTCCACAGATCTAATCAAATTTCACCTCCTTACAGACCTTCAGATTCCAGTAAAGATATTTAACTCTTCCTGCTTTGTCTCCTGATGCATTTTTGGATGGTAGCAAATCTGATATAGAAGCTAATGATGCTGAAATGTGCTGACAGATTGGAAAATTATTTTTCCTGTTATTTCTTGCTGATATGAGCAAAGTATTAGAAGGATATTTACTAAATTGTGTGCTCAGTCTCTTTGTCCGAAGGGCCAGCCTTCCCTCATCAGCCAGACAGTTTTTCTCACACCTCCTCCCTCTGCTAGTGCCTAGACACATTCGAAGAATATGTGATTTACCAGATTAGAGCAATTGTCAAGCTAAATCACATGAGTAAAGTTTATGTTTCTTAAAAGAGGCATTGTCACCTTGCACAGGCCTTGGAGTGGGAGGATTTTTTCAGTGGCTTGGCTTTGGCACTGATTCAAATAATTAAATGCCAAACAGTGTAACCAGAGAATTTTTCATAGCTCTGTTGTGTGTTTTGTGTTAAGCTGCTCTAAAAACTGCCACCCACTAAGGCTCTTTCTTAAATTAAGAATGTCAGTTGGATTAAATTTGTAGTGTTTGAGAACCAGAAGGAATGCATATAGGTGTATTGAATTAATATTTTTTACCAAGTCATACAGAGCATCCTATGACACAGAAGGTAAAGGTAAGCAAGGCAAAAACTTTCTTGAAACTACTCTATATTTAAAAAATGTCTTCTGTTCCAGAAAGGACTCCAAGTGTGTTGCCAGCTGTACACACCTATAGATCAGTTCAACCACCAGTGAAAGGTAACCATCTCTGGGGTGGAACACAGCAGCTCCTCCATTCCACAAAATGCAAAACACTCTTTTTAGGAGGAGCAAGAAAAAAATATCTGGCTCAACTGCAGTTCCAAGAGAAATAGGGGTGGCAGAGTATAATTACCATTGTTGAAAATTTCCTGACACTGGAGGTAACATTCTCCACTACTGGAAGAGTGGATCTTCAGCAACAGCAGGTGCTCAAGGCCTCAAGTTTGCTTTGAGCTCAGAAGGCATTGGCTGATATACATGACAAGGCATTTCCTCTCCAATATGTAGAATGTCAGGTATCTCTACAGTTTCAACTACCTGTTCCTCTCTCTTCCCAACATCCTGACAAGTATTATGTATATTACAAGGTGACTCAGTCCACTTGGTCCACTCTAAACATCTTCATCCTTAATGCAAATTTGGCTTCCTTTTAAAACAGGATTTTGATGGTATTTCAAAACCAATACAAGCTTGTCAATGTATTTTTCCACTGTCTCTTCTAAGGAAATCCTTTTCAGGTTTTTTTGAGTGGTAATTTCCATTTAATTAGGAAAATTAAATTTGGTGGGTGAGGATTTGCCTAAGGTATAGGAGTCCCACATTCTTGTCTGGTTTCTTACCTGCCTGGGCTTGGATTCAGTAGTTGTATGTCATGAATTAAGGGTAAAGTAGTCCACAACCTCCACTGTGTATACTTCATGCATAGGGGTCTTCTTACACACATACCATCATCTTCTTTCATCCAAACAGGTGGATTGTCTTGATCACAGATGAATGGATCTGGCAGACTTGTAATAAAAAAATTATCTCCAAAAACAAAACCAGACCAAAGACTGTGTCCATGAACAAGTGCTGAGTTCAGTGTAAATCTAATTTAACTAACACATAATATTCAAGGAAGTATAGTTCTTGGGTATCCAGGGATAGATTTGAGATATATTTAATAATATGTGTAAAAAATTTAAGTGCGTGTTGATTTTCATTAGTATTCATTTCTTTAAAAATTAGACAATTTAGTACAGAAACAGAAAACTGGTATTTGGAATCAGTTGCACTATGAGAAAAAAGCATCCATAGCTATATATCGTTTTGCCTTCTGAAGACTAGATGGGACATGACATACCTTGGCTATTTTAGGAACTATATTTCTTACAAACTGGGTGCTTTGGAAAACTATAGCATAATCCTTGTTGTAAGTTGTTGTTGTAAGTTGTTAGCAATGCCTTTCTGGCTGTATGTTATATTCTGAGAAAGTGAAGAGAGTTTCAGAGAAGTCACAGGTGGCCATTTTTCCACTTGTTGAAGGAATGTAACTTGAGAGAAAATGTTTCTGTTATGATAGCTCTGAAATGGGTCTAGATGACCCTTGGGATATATGAGTGTATTTGATTGTTGTTTCCCTACTGTAATACTTTGGTCTCCTTGTTGAAATTCATGTAATATCTATTGGTTCATTTGTCCACCCTGTCAAGATCCCTCTGGTGATGGAGGAGCTGCTGGTGTATCAACCAATATTTCTGAGTTTGCATAACCAACAAACTTACTGAGTGTACACTTTGTCCCATTATCCAAAACATTAATGAAGATGTTAACAGGATCAGACTCAGCAGTGACTCCTGGAGTTCACTTCTATTTATTGACTGCCAGCTTTGTTCCCAGTGATCACCACTCTCAGAGCCAGCCCAGCCATTCAGAGAGTTTTCAATGCACTGCCTACTCATCCAGCCTACACATCCAGAGTTTATCTACAAGGATCTCATGAGAGGCAATGCCAAAAACATGATGGAAATCCATGTAGATGATAGCCCCTGCTCTCTTCTCATCTATCAAATGGTTGTTTCATCATAGAAGGCTATCGAGCTTGCCAAGTGTCCTGGTTTCATTTGGGATAGAGTTAATTCCTTCTCAGTAGCCAGAGCAATCCTGAATTTTAGATTCAGTGTGAGAATAATGTTGTTAACATTCTGATGTTTTGGGTGTTTCTAAGTTGTGTTTATCCTAAGTGAAGGGCTTTTCATGCCTTATGTTCTGCCAGTCAGGAGGTAGAAAAAAGAAATCTGTGAGGAAGCACAGACAGGGCAGGTGATTTGAACTAATAAAAGGAATATCCCACCCTCTAGAATCTCATGCCCAGTCTATGAATTCTGTGAGTCACCCAGAGTAGAGGCTGATTAGGGTTTGGGGATGAGTCCAGGCATTGGATTGAGAACAACTGTTTTGTGAATAACTTGTTTTTCCTTTACTACTATTATGACTACTACTACTATTACTACTGCTACTACTGCTGTTGCTGCTACTACTACTACTACTACTACTTCTACTACTACTTCTGCATTATTATTATTATTACTACTATTATTTATAATAATAATAGTAATTATTGTTACTATATTTTATTTTATTTTAACATTTAAGCTGTCTTGATCTCAACCTGCAGGCTTTACTTTTGATTTTCCTCCTTTTCCAGGGAAGCTGTGAGTGAGTAGCTTTGTGGTGAGTAGTTGCCAGTTGAGCTTAAACCATGACACCAAGCATCATCAGAGATATTATAGTGGTGTGATGGAAAGGTGAAAAAAAGCATAAAAACTTGGTTGGTGTATGTAAAACTGTACTGGTATGAAACAATACTAAAAAAATGTAATGAGAGTGAAATGAATGATATTTAAAAGGTAGATTGCTTTGAATGGTCCTACACTTCAAAAGTCAGATGAGCCATATGTAAATATTTTAATTTGTAGTTAGGGTTTGGACTTTTGATCCATTAAATTATTTAAACTTTTTCCTTCAACAGAATAAGCTAAGGGTCTTGAGGGCCAGGTGGCCCTCACTGAGCAAATCAATTACAGGGTTAATATGCTTTTAAATGATTATTAATACTAATAGTACTAATACTACTTCTACTACTAATAACAATAATAATCCTAATAGCAACCATATAATAATACCATTTGAATAATCAACCTTTAATAACAACAGTAACAATAATAATAATAACATCCTCTTAAAGGGTTACTAACCCTTTAATGGCTTAATTTGAAGCAAGAGTGAGAGGGATGTCTGATACTTTGTTATTTTCACTAATAACAAAAAATGGTATCATACATATCAAGTTTTCCTATAATGTAAAAGTAATGTGTATCTAGATGTGTATTTAGATTTAATCTGTGTTTCAAATTAGAAGGTTTAACTGCTCCTTAACTCAAATGGGGGAATCCAATAGCCCACCTGTGTTAAGCAAATTTTGCAGGACACAGTAAGTTTTTTTCCTCTCAGTGTTATTAATAATTTCTTTTTCCTCCCTTAGAAAGAATTTATGGGCTTTCTTCTTTTGGAACTTCGAGTGTTGTATGGTTCTCCACGTTCGACACTTTCCACAGTTTTTATATGCCAGTTTCTAGACTCTGACCAAAAGACTGGGCTAACAACCTGCTGAGTTTGTGTTTGGGAGAATGGAGATAAACAGGTTTTTGCAGATCCTACCTGGTAAGTATTTTCATGTTACTAGGCATATATCTTTAGGGTTATCAATTGTATGTAATTAAAATAAAAACAGTGGCCTTTGTAGTTGCTATTTAATCAATGGTATTTATATTTCCTGCAACAGATTTCACTGCTGTCATTTTTATATTCCTCTTTCAGACATTTTTTCTTTTGCAGTTCATCCTTTCTCTAATATTTTACCTTACTACCAGAGGGACAAAGACATTAGAGTCCCAAACACTATTTTGATCCAATTTTGAATAGCATAATGCTCCTAAAAGGGACAGAATTTCAAACATAGTGTTGCATTAAGATATTACTTTTTATGTCACCTGACTGTAACATGAATAGTTTTGATTTTTGTAAATGGAGAGAACCTAGAGTCCCCCCTTACTTTTTGTGACATTTCGAATGCTCAAGGATTTATACTGATCAAACATTGGTGAACAGTCAAGCAGATAGGCTACTTTCCTTATTTAACAAAAAAGTAATATTGTGATCCTAGGCTAAAATGTCCTTCTGCCAATACAAATAAACAGAATTCTGTGCCATTATAATTTATGATTTGCCAGAGGGTGAAATAAATAAATGCCCACAAATTATACGTTGATAGGCATTTAATTTGGATAATGCTTTTGTACTGTGCATAAGAAACAAGGCTGACAAAGTGAAGCCGTTGTGTGAAAGGCTTAGAGCCAGCAAGGAGAACTGACCTGTTTTTGGTCTCATGATGCATGCATCCAATGAAGATGCAGCAAACTAAATCACAGGAAAGAATGAATCTACAGCTGATTAATGCATCACTACCTTACCTGTATTAATCTTCATCTCCCAAAGCAGAACTCGTGCTTTGCAGTGTGTGTTGGGTTGGTGTGGCCAGAAATGTGTATTCTATCACCATTTGTTGAAGCTGGGTGGGGTAGTAATTTCCTTATCTCTGTGGCACATATTATCTGCTAATGGCCCATCTCGAAGACTGGGTGAAGCAATTATCTTTATCTTTTCCACAACCCATCCTCCCTCCAGGAAGATATCATCTGCTGCTGGGCCATTGAGTCCCACTGCATGACTGATAAAATCACATCATCCCACTGGGAGATGCTCCAGCCAGGGGCAGGAGCCAAGCCTTTCCTACCTAGATAAAAACTGAGATTTTGGACAACAAGATACCATCTCTCCACTGGATTCCAGAGGAAAACCAGACCTTGTCCACATCATGCCTGGATCTTCAGAGGAAAACTGCACCTTTTACAGGAGCACTGTTTCAGCTGAACCACACATGTCACTGCAGGGGGACTGCAGCCACCATTTAATGGGACTGCTGCCAACACCCTGACTGACAGGGTGTCAGGTTGTATTCTGACTCTATCAGTGTTGGGATTGTTCTTTGTAATACTGCATTTCTATTTTAATTTTCCTAGTAAAGAACTGTTATTCCTAATTCCCATATCTTTCCCTGAGAGCCGCTTAATTTCAAAATTATAATAATAATTTGGAGGGAGGGGGTTTACATTCTCCATTTCAAAGAGAAGCTTCTGCCTTTATTGGCAGACACCTGCCCTTCAAACCAGGGCACAGTGCTTTGTATGCTTTATGTTTGTTCATTATGGTCTGTTGAAAGCAAAGGATTTCATTCTTCCTAGAAAAATTTTTGCTCCTGAAGTTATTAGTCATACTATTATATTACTATAAATAGTAATAATCAGGTTCATTATTTTTTCTAATACTGAGGTGGAATACTTGTTTATGCGTGTCAGGCAGAAGTATTCATATACTTGTACCATTAGGCAAATAAAAAGTAAACTATGTTACTGTGTTTTCTCATGTACCTTCCTTTTTTTCCCCCCTTCCTTTGCCTCTTCTCCCACCTTCCCCCCACCCCTTTCCCAAGCTCTTTTCACATTTTTTTTAAGCATCAGATGAAACTTATATTACACTGATCTTTATTTTCTTTCCAGTAGTCTTATGGCCCTTCATGGCTTGCTGAATTATCTGTCTTTCTGTTTGTTTTCTGTCTTCTTATTAGAGTTGTTAGCTCCATTCTGATGTTTGTAGTTTTTGGAAATCTGAATCTTTGTTATTTACATTATCAGTGATCTGACCTGGCTTGCCCACAGCAATGTTCCAACTGTTCTCAGGTCCTCAATTACTAATTATGCAGATGAACAGATTGTGCAAACTCTTTCCTTATGGCCACATTCTGGAGGAGTTGTTTTTAATAAATTGGTGCTGTTTTCGAATTTTAAGGAAGTGCCGATCATTTCTTAGGGTGTTTTTCATATGTCCTGTACATGTTTGTTGTAGTAATTTATTAACAAATTATGTTTACACACACTTATCAAAAGATTCAAACAGATAGCATTCAAAAGTGATGAGGTTGTAAGTGGAAGTACAGGACACATATTAAAGGCAGATATCCAGAGGAATAGCTTCCTGAACATCACCAGGATGGTGGACAGCCTGCCAGTAGGGTACTTGGAGCTGTTAACATTTATGAAACAAACTAATCACTAGTGAGCACTGATTAATGTCATTACACTAGGGATGTCGAGAAAGAATTCACTTTTGAGGGGAAAGAATTCTGCGATGTTAATAAGGCTTTACCAATTTTTGTCCTAGCTTTTGAGAAGCAATTAACAGTGCTATATTCTAGTCAAGGAAATTATATCTTCACAGAAATGTTCATCAATGTCTAGTATCACTGGAAGAAAACAGAAATTATCCTAGTTTGTGTGACAACACTGGGAATAGGATTATGGTTGTTCGTCATCTTTCTTTTTTAGTGTGCTACAGTGTGCCCAGAAGACATACTCCTTCTGTTTGTTCATGATAATATTATGCACTCTACTTGGTCATTTGAAGTAATTTAGGGACTTTGGTGAGTACAGAAACCTCCAGCCAGTATGAGTATGGATTTGTGAATCCTCCAAGGATCCATCCTTATCTCAAAAGACTGACAAGACTGTTCAGCTGCCATACCAGAATATTGGTCCTTTTCATCACAGAAAAGCTTTATGGAAATTAGAAAAAAAAGAGTTTATTCTTTTCTCTGTTTCCCTCCTCAGACTTGTGCAGGATAGAAAAAGGTAGGATGCAGCAGTGGAAAAAAGTGACACCCACTTTGAAACCCAGAATGAAATTTTATGTCTTGTGAAACCTGAATACCCAAGATTTTTAGACAAAATGTCACTGTGAGATTCATACTGCTAATAGAATCATCAGAAATCTCCTAGTGACTTCAGATTCTTCTTAAATGTTGTTAACAACCTAAATGTCCACTTAAGTTTTAGATATAATTGGGCAGATTAACTGAAAACAAAAAAGGGAAAAAAAGTTTCCATTTAAGAAACTAACTTCCAAACCTTATTTCAGTCAATTAAAAAAAAAAAAAAAAAAAAAAAAAAAAAGCAAATCACTGATTTTTCCACGTGAAAGCAAGTTCAATATAAAGGATGGGTCAAGTTGACTAAAAGTAGTAAAATCTGATACTTACGTGGAGCACCAAAAGTATAAAGACGCTGTCTATAGCAGCAGGAAGAAAAAAGGTTCAGGATAAGATTAATCTGTAAAAGTAAGATACTTTTAAGCAGCTAATATTATGTCATATTACTGAAAATAACTTCTATCATAAACAAAGCACTTATTTCTTTTTGTAAGTAATTTTTATCAGTAGCTTTCAGAGTAGTTCACAAAGTATCATCAGCCGTAGATTGCAGTGCAACAAACATTACTAGAAAAAGTGATTAGAGTCAACCCATCAGACCATTGATAAAGATAGGAGGAGAATCCTAAATTCCAGATTCTCTAGTATTTTCTAGAGCACAGGAAATTTATGGAGGGGTGTTCCTGCATTTAAAATGTAAAATATCTGTGCAGCAAATCGCTGACATAACCACCAGCACACCAGCAAGCTCAATTCAGAAGGCAATAGGACAACGAGTCACATCACTCAGTATTAGGAGAAACACTCAAATTAACTTTGAAGCTGACTATTAATACAAATGTTTTTCAAATAACCTTATCAGTAGAATCCCATCTGAAATTTTTTCCAATAAAAATATATTTTTTTTTATCCTTTATACTCAAGGACTCTAAAAGTTTATATTTCATGGTTCCATTAACAAAATATGTTAAAAAGAAGGTTTGTAGAATTCACTGTTGAACAGAAAAAAAAAGGACAGAAATGAAATTTATTTTGTATTTTATCTTTGTAAGGCTACGCCTGACCAATAAGGATCTGTTTGGCTTTGGATCAGTCTGCATAGATCATTTTGGAAAAATCTGAAGGATTGGGGCTACAAACAATATTTGCACACTAAGAAAAATGTAGGAAATTAAGACTTCTTGGAGAAAAGCAGCAGCAACTGCCCTGTCCTTCTGAAAGCAAATTTTTTTCTGCATTGTGACATGTTATGTAATGTTTCATGTTATGTAATTATGAACTAGAGTTACGGGTGTATTACTTTTTATTCTGCACTATATTCTTTTTGTTCCAATGAAGCAACTCCAGAGCCATATCATGCTTTTATGTAGCAAATACATAAAGAACATACGACAGCCTGTAGAACAGTTGCATATCAGCTAAAAACCCAGAAATTTTTAAAAACCCAGTTTTCATAGGTGGCAATCTTAAATAGTAGAAAAATTAATTAATTAATTGGTGTTCTGGTGTGGTGTCATGATGGAATACCATAACACAGACATCAGATTGATTGGACAGGATAATCTGCTTTCAGTTTTAGTTGGCATAAAATCAAACCCACTCTTATTTCCTTCTTTTGTTTTTCTTCAAAAATATTCAACAAAAATCCTACTGTCTAACAGGAAAACAAAGAAAAAGATAAGAAGCATCCTGCTGGTGACTGTGGAGGAAGAAGGGTGGGGAGGTATATCTGTCAAGGCATAGGTTTGATATGCATAAAAAAGTGATATTGATGAAGGGTAAGTTCAAAACTCTTTCAAACATTGCCCAGGTCATACAGATTATCATAGTTAATTTATTATTAACTGCATTCTCACAATATGTTGGGATTGTATGGCATCAAGTTGAATGGGAAGTTGGGCTTTTCTCCACTTTTTCTTTCCTTCTATAGGTAATTCAGAACTTTTAAAAACTACTAGAATTTTTCTTGTAAGTAAAAAGGCAAACTCTTTTATTATCACACAGAAGGAAAGAAGAGCACACATCATTAGATCTAGGAAGATTTAAATTAGACTTTAAAAAAAACAACACTGTGATATTTAGAGGAGTGAGGCAGTGACAAGGTTCTGTGCTTTACTACCTGGAGTCTGGAAATGCTGATTTCCCTTTTTTTGGAAGTGACATTCTGACAAATGTTATTTATTTGTATGTGTTTGTTTGTTTGTTTGTTTTTGTTTGTTTGTTTTGCCTGGAAATAGAGCTAAGAGAATGAATTACAGTGGTACAGTGGTATTTGAGAAATACAAGTTCTGGGTTCTCCTCAAACCCCATTTAAATTGTCATATTTAGAGAATTATATTCTAGGAAGATCACTAATGCTGAAATTTTGATATTGTGGAGACAGACATCATAAGAAACTCTAGTCATAAAGTAAATTTATTACTACACTCTAACTGCAGACTAACAATTTTGAACAGGTAAATGGAGTTTTTCTCTTTTTGCATCCGAGCCCAAAGGTGCTCTTTTCTGTTTTAGCTATGGGGATAATTTTAACTTCCAGTTTTTCCATTTCTCATACATTGTAAGGCAGTACCACACACACCTCTTTAAGTAAAGAAGCTCTTTCTCTATTTCTAGCATGTTGTTAATTGCTGTTAAGAAAACTATTGGGCAGCGGCCTTGGGGTTACCCCTTTCATGATCCAGGAAAAATTCACCATGGCCTAATTCTGTGCTTTACACCACTGCTATCAGTACTTTCCCAAGGAAGCAGGCCACAAGATTTAGTTAAAGTCAGAGGCACAATTGCAATTTGTGATAAATTTACCATAACTATACCAGGTGTCCCTGGATTGATGCTATTGGATTTGAAGATAGAGCATCAGGTTCTGCTTTTGCAAAGACTGCTTGCTTCATAGGGCAACCAGACTTCTTATGCACCAGCTTTCAGGGAGAGTACACAAAGCCAAAAAGTCCCTGGAAAAGATTAAGAGCTGCTTTGCAACAACTGAGACATTGTCTCATTATCAACATCAATCTCATACTAAATCCAAAACACAGCACTTCACCAGTTACTAGGAAAAACAAAATTGAACTCTATCCCAGCTGAAGACAGTATACAGAATGATCTGGTTGTAACTCCAATCTATATCAAGAATACTCCATAAGAAAAGTTTCACAGGTTCTCCTGTCTATATTTAACAATAGCTGATAGCCTACCACTTGCCAGACAAGGGTTCCCAGGTACCTTCTGGTTGTTATTTGTCCCTGGACATGGACAGTGTTTTCAATAAACTCAAGGGGAGCTTAACTGCTCACGAGCCATTAACCGAGTGTGAAGCCTAACAAGAATTCCTGAGGAGATTGTAGAGGTGCCCAAGGAAGAGACAGGTAGGTGGATGTACTACCACAGGTCTCTATTAAGACTTCTGGCTTTTGTGCAGGCCTGCTGGTTTGTTTGTTTCTTTTCCTCCTGTCACAGAATCACAGAATCAACTAGTTGAGAAGACCTGAGAGATGATATAACCAGATACCACTGTGTCATTTAGACCACAGCACTGAGTGACACATTCAGTCTTTAATACCTCCAGGGATGTTGACTTCACCACCTCCATAAGCAGCCCATTCCAATGCCCAGTCACTCTTTCTTGAGAAGAATTTCCTCCTAATCTCCAACCTAAACCTTCCCTGGTGCAGCCTAAGCCTGTGTCCTCTTGTCCTAGTGCCTATGAGAAGAGACTGTCCCCCACCTTCCCCGACCCGCTTGTCAGGCAGCTGTAGAGTGATAAGGTCACTCCTGAGCCTCCTGCTCTCCAGGCTAAACACCCCAGCTCCCTCAGCCACTCCTCACAGGACTTGTGGTCGAGACCCTTCTCCAGCCTTGTTGTCCTCCTCTTTACACACTCCAGCATCTCAACATCCTTCCCCAGCTCAGGGGCCCAGCAGTGGACACAGCACTCAAGCTGTGACCTAATTTGTGCTGGGTACAGGGGACAATCCCTGTCCTGGCCCTGCTGGCCACACTGTTGCTGGAACAGGCCAGGATGCCCTTGGCCTTCTTGGCCACCTGGGCACTGCTGGCTCATGTCCAGCTGCTGTCACCAGCCCCCCAGGTCCTTTTCTTTGGGCCACCTTTCAGCCACTCTGCCCCAGCCTGTGGCACTGCCTGGGGCTGCTGTGGCCAAAGAGCAGGAGCCAGCACTGGGCCTTGT
Source organism: Oenanthe melanoleuca (assembly GCF_029582105.1). Taxonomy (NCBI): domain Eukaryota; kingdom Metazoa; phylum Chordata; class Aves; order Passeriformes; family Muscicapidae; genus Oenanthe; species Oenanthe melanoleuca. The sequence continues at coordinate 46,067,612 of NC_079362.1, forward strand.
TAAACTTCACTTCATTGGATTCAACCCACCTTTGCAGTCTTTCCCTCTGCAGAATCCTCCTACCCTCCAGCAGATTGATACTTTCCCCCCAGTTTGGTGTTGTCTGCAAATTTTCTAATGGTAGACTCAACCCCCTTATCCAGATCATCAATAAAGATATTTTTCAGGTTGAAAGATACTCGGTTTTAAGTCAGAATTTTGGGGTAACTTGAAAATGGAGTAAGATTTTACTGGCTGTACTCATCTCAATAATCCTTGATGTAGTACAAAGCAAATTTTGCCTTGCCAATTCCTACCTGGTACAAGTGATAATACTATTACTACTGAAGTGAAAACTGTAACATCCTTTTATGGTAGAGCAGAAGGTTCTAACAAGATAAAGAGCAAGGAATTAGTTAGGGCCAAAAATCTGTCCTGATGGTAAAGAGAAAGTTCCATAGAAATCTGTTGTGTATCACTTACATATGCTTCACAGAGCTGGAAAACTACAACGTTTACTTGGAGACCAAAGCCATGAAGCATTAGACAGAATTATGTTTAATACTCTGTGCTTTTTATTCTGTCATTTGCTTTGGATATGAACTAAAAGTGCCAAAATACTCGGAGGAGGTTTTGGTTCTTCTAATATTGTGAGACTATTCAGATGTAGAAAGTTACAAAAATCTCAAACAATATTCTGTTTTCAAACTTTTCAGCTAATTTTTTTTTTTCTGGTCTAGAATCCTAACTTGTACAGATGCATTGAGATAAACATCAAAACTATATAATTTGTCTTTAAAAGAGATTACATTTCTTCCATATTTAGATGCAGAAAAATGAAATCATGATGTTCCCAAGTATTGTTAATAAAGAAAAAATGCAGTCATGTTTCTTATTCACTGTTTTCCAGTACCTTGGACTTTGACATTATATTTCATAGTTTCAGACACACTCCCTTAAATTACCAAATAGCATTATAACTGCCAGTAAGGATGCTTGTTAAATATAACTCCACATTTTTGTATCAAAACCAACAACCACAATTGTCTTCAATCTAGAAATCTTACATAAAGAAATTCTCACTAAAACTGCCACTGGAAGCTGTTAATGAAAATTTAGATTTCACAGTACTTGTGGCATTCCTTTCATAATACACCACATTCTTGAGCAGCTTCTTTAGGGAGAAAGTCTTGTGGTACATTCAGATATGTCAGAAGTTTCCTCTCTCATCACAGTCTTGCAGCTGATCAGCATTCCTGAAGCATCTTGGAACACAATGCTTCAAGCAGCTCTAGGGACCACAGCTTGCTTCCAAAATGTTTTTTATTGGAACTTGATAAACAACTTGATAGTAATATATTAATCTTGATGAGAGAATATGTTTTTCATTTAAAGCAGCAGTTTGGTTTGGAAAAAAATTTTGTCTCTAAGTGGTGTCAGGGGGAAAGATTCCCAGTTCTTATTGCTGTGAATTCTGCTGCCTGACCAATTGAATCTATCTATCTATCTATCTATCTATCTATCTATCTATCTATCTATCTATCTATCTATCTATCTTTTATTCTTTTACTCCAATTGTCCTTATATGACCCTAAAACCCTCTAGAAAATGTTGAATACTGTATCCCAGTTTTATCCTGACTTTACATGGTAGAAGTTACTCTGAAAGGAGCACACGGATATTTGGGTGTTGTCATTTTAAGCCCAGCTGGCGACAAAATACTATGCAGACACTTGCTCAATCTTTCCTCACTTCCCCTACTCCAACCTGGTGGAATTGGGAGAAGAATCAAAGTAAAACTTGTAGGCTGGCATAAGAACAGTTTAATTGGAAATAAAGTAAAATTATTTTTAAAAATAATGGTGAAAGACATTAGTAATGATAATAACAAGGAAAAAACCCAAATTATTCAAAATCCAATTGCTCACCACCCATTGACTGATGCCAGAACCCCCTTCCTGAACCCAGATCTGCCTCTTCTGGGTAACTTCCCCCAGATTACATACTTGTCATGATGTTTTATGATGTGGAATACCCTTTTGGACAATTTGGGTGACCTGTCCCAGCTGTGCTCCTTTACAGTTTTACTTGCTTACCTCCTCACTGGCAGAGCATGAGATAAGGAAAAGTCCTTGACTTAAGATAAACATGACTTAGCAAAAACCCAAAACATCACTGTGTTATCCATTCTCATTCCAGAACCAAAACACAGTAAGTACTGCAACAGTAACTGAGAAGAAATTAACTCTGTCCTAGATGAAAGCTGGACAATGGGTTAATGTAGAGGAGATGATATGTGAAAAAGAGAAATGGGAGGGTGTTTTGAGTAAAAGATATTGTACCATGTATATATACATACATACATACATGCATACCTATACACACCACACATTTCTGCCATTTTCCTGTGTCTTTATTCCTTGAATTCCATGATTTGAGGCCTTGTCTGATTTAGTTTGCTTGTTTTGCTTGCATGCTGTCTCCTTTCGAGAGGAGAACCCTTTAACAGAAACCAGAATTCTATGAGTATGTATATGAAAAGCAGAGGTTCTCTTATTTTAAATCATGTGAAGACTTTCTGTGGCCTGCATAGCTCCCAGCGTGTAGCAGAAGGAAAGAGTAATACACTCACATGTGTTACTTACAATTAAAAGTTCTTCCAACCAGTCTGTACATGCATTTTTCTCAATTCCCTTTTGGCTTTCAATTCAGTGGACCTATCTAGAGAGAACACATCAGAGAGCCTGAGATGTGGAAATTGACATTCCTCTTAGCTTCAGAGGTTTCTTGAGGTCCAGTTGGGTGAGTAATGTTACTTCTGTCCTTGTGGAGAGGAATTTTTAAAGTTACAGCTAGTAGTAGTAACAGTAGTATTTAATAGTTTATTTCTATTTCAGTCTTTTGTCTCTGCTAAAGCAAAGACCTGTCGTTGACAATTGCAAAAGAAAAACAAGGCGTTTTTTGGGGTAAGCTGGGCAGAAAAGAGTAAATGTCTAATTTGGAATATGTAATGTCATGCAGCTTGTCAAGCTCAACTATGGTAAGATATAGCAGGTATACTCTTTTCCCAGAAATAACAGGGAAATTTGCTTAGTTCCTCCTTCTCTTCAGCTGCTCATCCTGCATATTTTCTTTAAGGTGTCTTGTTACTTGCAGTAACTTTACATGTTTTTTTTGCCTATCGTCATATATCTTCAAGTGGTGTGACAATCCAACTTTCACAAAAGAATCAATCACTAGATGAAAAAATTCAGTAATGAGTAATATAAGTTCAAAGCCCAGAAAAGAGATACACTTGTGAAAGCACTGTCCCTAAACATGTCATGGCTTATCTGCAACAGGTCTATACATTTTAAAAGTTTGGAAGCATCAGCCCTTAATACAAAGTACTAAGAAAAGTTTATTTTATTCTTGTGGCAAAAATGCAAGACGTTATTTTCACAGAAATTCAGGCACTCTGACCATCATCCCTTTATAAATATTTTAGAGCAATGGTATTGTTTTATAAGAAATTCAGATATTAATATGCTTCAGGCATATGCAATTTATTTTTATTTTCACTAATAAGCCAAAATTTAAGTGTTTTAATGAGCAAAAAAGACATTAATGTCTAAAGAACTTCCTGTAATTTCAAAGTGTCTTTTAGTAACTTTCCTTTCCAAAGTTATTTTTCCAACATCATGATAGCTCCTAGTCCTTCAGATATTTTACTTGTGAGAATGAATAAAAAAAATGATTTTTCAATAAATAAAAATGAATAGAACATTTAACATTTAATAAAACTATTTAGTTGTATCAGGGTCCCTGTTTGTCCATTTTCAATTGACTCAAGCAATGAAAGCACTTCAAATTGATTCTGATGCTATACTGCTACTAGTGCTACTGATTCTGATTCAGTAAAAAGTTTTATCATCAGTATTCCCACCCTGGGAATGTCTTGTCATAAGATTGACATCCCCATATGCTGCCACTCCAATTGTAGTTCTCAAGTTATCAATGACATGGGTATTTCACAAAGTATTTGCTTCTTTTAGCACACACTCTCCCAATCACACAGATTTCACAGCCATCAGTGTAAGGCAAAGGTAGAGAGGGTTGGGAGCACTTACACAGGATTCACCTATTCAACTCTTCTTCCTGCTTCCTCCTCCAGAAGCTGTATTAGAGATGTTTTTTATTTGCTAAATGATAGCCTAAGCAGGACTTAGAAAACATGAGGAACATAGATTCCTTGCAGCTACCACTGTTAGTTTATCCATTAACGCCCCTGGCAAAACACTGCTGGAGCTGACACGCATGACTGATGGGCTCCCTCAACCAGTAGCTCATCTTTCAAAAAGTAGCTGGGCATCTCTGGCTGTGTGTTCAGTGCTGTCTGTGTCTGGGTCCCCACAGATGGTAGTATAAGTGCTTTTGCACCAGCTTAATTCTGGATATTGCAGTGTATGTAATGTGCAAACTGCATGAGGCTTATGGGTAGCCACGACATGGGTGATCACTGCCTGACTACTCCCTTTCTGCTTTTGTCATGGGATTAGAAAAGCCAGACTGATTCTGTGTTGTAATTGTGCTACATTCCTGTCCTCTTTGCCCCCCTAGAACAATATTAAGGACCAAAGAGCAAGGGTTTGGAATGTGTGAGTGTTGGAGGGATCCAGGAAAAATATTCTTGTCTCTTAGGTCTTATAGCTGAACAAAGTCCTGTGACAAGATTGGCTTTTGACATTGTAAATTTTCAGCATAGGGTATTGTTTTCTATTTATCAATATAGTCCAATATGTTACATAAATAAATAAGAATTGTAACCACAGGTGGTCTAAAATGGAAATTTGACCTCAAATATGTTTCACATATAGAATTTTATCTGGGTTTTTAAACTATGATTCCTATTGCTCTTGACATTTTTACTGTGACTGATCCATGATTTTCCCCATAATTTACCATATCAGAGTCCAAACCTAATAACATTATATATTGCAAAACCTCTATGCCTGCAACTATGTAGGGTGAGACACCATTATTGTATGGCAGCCTTCTCCATCATCCCTTAGACAAGGGGACTCTGCCCAGGAAACAGCCTTTTCAGAAGTTTCTTAGTGAATAATTTCTGTTTCTACTCCATTTCTTAGTGGACTGACACCTGCTTTATAAAACTGCCTTAATCTCCCACAACAATGCTGACTCAATTAATGTCTCCTAGTCCCCTGGGGAGCAGTGTGGCAATGCCTACTGTCACCTTAGGGTCACCAAGGCCAAGTGACAAATAGCTCATTATGGCTGTTGGCACCATACCTGAAGTTGTGGATACAAGGCAGATTTTTTTTTACATACTTGGATACCCACACCCAAGCAACTTTTTGTGTGTGTTTTATTTAAAAATTTGAGGAGAAATGCAAAAAAATTTCTAATACAAATACATACAAATGTTTTGCATATTCTATCTAAAACTAAATTAAAACATTGTTTCATAATACTTCTACAGTGAAAGCAAAAAAGACTTGCTTTCGTTATATTTTACATGAAACTAAGCACTCACATTTTAAAATTTGCATGCATGTGAAATGAAGTAATTTACTACAGCACTGAAAATTCTTAGATATTTTCAATTTATAAATAATGCTCTATGAAATTATTTTAATTTCCAGTATCTTGTCCTCCATTTCCTGTAGAAAGCTGCTTAGATAATAAAGCCATGTGAAATAGAACACAGAAGATCATTTCTCAGGAGGATAATAGTTTAATTGCACTTATCTGGCTTTTTCTAGCCTAGAAAGAGGGTATAAAAGAGGGTTTGGATTCTCCTGTGAGTGTTCCAGAACTTCCTTGTCTGATCAGGTCATTGAAGAATGAATGTTCTTGCAGAGCTCTGCTCCCAACTCAGAAGAGCAGGGACACCTAAACTCTTGAAACACATGAAAGTCTCTGGTTGACATGGAAGAGAAAGTCAGTGTAAATGATTGTGTGCATGGGTAAAGAGATTAAAAGGAAAAAACACAATCAAAGCCTGCTCTGTGAGCAGAGTGCTTCTTACCACATTGAGTGTATACAATATCAAGCATACCAATTGCACCCCTGGCTCTAAGGCAGAAATTTCTGGTTAAGTTTCTTTAAACTGCAAGCCCTAAAATGCTTTTAGATTAGATTTCCATTCCTTCTTTCTAATCCCAGACTGAACTCTTGAACCCTCAAGTTGAAAGATATGTATGCTTGGGATGGTTTCAACTTTACTTTGTATTTAACCAGTTTCATCATTTCAAGCTTAGAGCTCTCACTCCTGAATTCAAATGAGTCAGAAATCTGTGGAGTTACCCTCCGTTTTTAGCAGCAGGCTATATGCAGGTCTCTCAGGAGGGACAGACTTTGAATAGAATCACACACGAAGCTTGTGGAAAAAGGCTGCAGGAACCTACAGGAAACCAAGGGCAATGCAGTAAATTATCAAGCCTCTCCTCATATGACAGATGCTCCACTTCACTGATCACCTTTCTGGCCCTGGGCTGGACCCTCTCCATTGTGTCCATAGTGTCCATGTCTCTTGTACTGCGACGCCCACCACTGAATAGAGCACTCTAAGTGCAGCCTCACCAGCTCTAAGTAGAAGGTAAGGATGAGGATAGAAAGGATATTAGAAGAATTAGGGGTGGGGAGAAATTTACAGACAGGTTAAGCTGAGAGCAAAAACATGCCAGATAAGACAAGAAGTGCAAAGCCTCATGAAGTAAAGTTATCATAACAAGGGAAAAGAAAGAACAAATGTAACAAAGAAATTTCAGCTGGAAATATTTTGTGGTTTCTTCTGTAAAAATTGATTGAAAGCATTACAATGGAAACATGCCTCCTGATATGTAAGAGAATGTACATAGGTTACAAAAACTTCCACAACCCCAGTTAATGAGTTGAGTCACATGGCCAAAAAGTGCTGAAGTTGTGGTTCCCAGAGTAACATTAATTACATTTTCTCACTTTTATTTATGGTAGAGTCTAGAGTTCACAGCATATTAACCATAAGAAAAAAACATGCATGCATGTGAATGTCTTTGAGGAAGAGGTGCAGCTTAGGAAGTCTTAGATCTTCATTTTAAACTCCACCTGGCTTTTGAAGATAGATCTAAGAGAGTTGTTGTGTATAGAATATAATTAATTACAGCATTGGCTTATCTCTGAAATGAAAATATTGTATTATAAGCAATTATGGGACTAGGATAAATTTAAGAAACCATATTGCTTTTGAGAACAACCTCAGAAAACAGGAAAAAAGGAGGATTTATGTGGGAATGAACGCTCCCATTACTTTGCAGAAACAGGTACAATAATAAACATAACAAGCATTTTAGACAACCAGATCTTCATAATGTTTTAGCTTTACTGACACTTTTCTGATGTAAAGCCTGTTCCAAGAAGAGTCTGGCAAACTGGAAGTTTATATCATACCAGTTTTGGCTCTGTAAAACTGATTTATAATTCCTGTGCCCTAATAAACTGAGTACCCTGTATATACACACACCGTATATTTAAACACACACACTGTATATTTAAACAAAAGGGTAAGTGATTTTAATCTCTAAACTTCTCCTCCTTCTCCCCTTCCTGTTTTCTCCCTCCTCCTTCTTCTTCTCCTCTTCCACCCATTCCAAATAAATAGAATTTAGGCAGGAGGTGAATGTTCAGCCCTTTCGAAAATCATGAGAGATTTATATTCCCCAACAAAATTCTGTTCTCCAGATTAGCATAGCTGACAGGAATACCACTACCCAATTCTTTCTAGTTTGTATCTCCTTAAGGATTCTGTAACTAGATTGAAATTTTGGTGCTGAGAGAGGCTGGAATAAGAATATTTTCTAGCTTAATAGTCTCCCTTTTCCCTTTCAGTTGGCTGAAATTCATGTTGCTGTTAACCACTTTTTAATAAATTCCAAGTTTTGAACACTGTGCATTCTATACAGTTTGCAGCTGGAAATAAATACACTTACAATGGCTGAAGATAATTCTACAATTTTTAGTGTTGCTATGAGGATAATGAAGTGATAGTTTCTGGAAAAAATATCTCTACATGCTATTTTTTTTTTCCAGAAACTTTTCTTGTTTGGAAAAGAATGTTCTCCTTACAAGCTATGATTTTCAGTAGACTGCTTGACTACTTTCTCTGTTTAAATCTGCACCATATTTAAAACCTTTCAATTTTTTTTCCCTAGTCCCATTTTTTCACTATTGATTATAAGGACAGATAATGTGGCAGCATAAATTATATTGAAAGTTATTCAGTGAGTGAAGACCCCGTTTTTCTTCTGCACTGACTCTTTTTCAAAAGACAGGCACCTCTCTACCCTATTATTCTTTTTATTCTTATGTTTTTTTTCTTATTTTTTTTTCTTATTTTTTTTTCTTATGTTGAGCTCTGCTTTTCTGATCAGGTAAAGGATCCTTTAGCCTACAAATTTCCCTTTAACCTTCTTGAGGAAAAAAAATTCCAAAGTTCTTTCTCTAAAGCTGCAAAAAAAAAAAAAGAGTGCTCTACATTTGGCTGTTTGGAATATTGGAGATAGAGCTGCAAACCATGAAAAATAACCCTTGTGTGACAATGTCTAACAAAGGCAAACAAGAAATTTAAATGGATCTGTTTGCGTATTTCTCTCTTGCCTCTGTGATTGTGCTTTTCTGTTTTATAGATTTTGTAAGTATAAAAGAGACACATCTTTTATCTAATAGCAAAATAGGTACAATGGCACGTGGGCATTTAAGTTGTTTAAGATGTTGTCCTCATGGATACCAAGCTAGAATAAAGTACTCCCAGACTCCAGACTTTTACAAATTGGGAAGGACCTGAGGGAATAACCAAGGAAATTTCCAAAACAAATGCCTATTCTCACTCTACTTTATGAATTTTGGTTGTATTTTTTGCATCTAGTGACTACAAACGATCTCAGAAACCTAGCTGAATTTGTAATTTTCTGCTCTGAAAGGACAACCTTTAAAAGTTTTTTTTCTCACTCTCCCTGTATCATCTAACAGAAAGGCCAGGGTATATTGTAGAATGACACTTTTCATAGTGTCCAGTTTATTCTGTATTCTCAAGTTTTTAGTAACACTAGCAAAAATACTCCTAACTTCTTTGTAAATTATTTCTATTTCACTGATTAAAAAAACTTTGGTAGAAACACACCTTGTTGAGTGTCAGTGTCGGTTTCACGCGCTAGGGAGGAGGGATGGACTCGCCTCAGGGAAAGCTCCATGAGGCTGGGGAGTGGGAGGGGCTCTCCCGTCTCTGGGAGCTTCCCCTGTGGGCTGCCGGCACTAACCAATCAGAGAGCTGATTTGTTGATGGACAGCTCAGGAAACCAATGAAAAGTTATTTTGCTTTCACAAATTACCGTGGATCAAGTTAACCACTCTCTTTCGGCTTCCGGCTGCCGGGGGATGAGGTGGCTCTGGCCGGGGCACCGGCCCTGGCCCGGCTCCGGGCTCGGCGGGGGGAGCCCAGCTCGGCACCCTGGCCCCGGGGACAATTTTAACTTCTTTATGCCTGGATAAGATTCTCGATCTCCTGAGCTCACCTGAGAAGAAATGAAGCATGGAGACTACAGAGGTCAGTGGAATGAAAATAAAGTTCGTAGTGGGAAGAGATTGAGAAGATGCAACTGATAAGTAGCTGCAAACCTTTTTTGTGGGCTAAGGGGATTATGACTACACTAAAATTCCTTTAAACTGTGAAATATACTTGGGGAGGTTTGGATGCTTGTGTAAAAGACTTTTTGCCTCAGGGAAATGGAGCTCTCTCTGTTCTGGGACTGGAATATGAACAGAGACATTTGATAGAGAAGGAGATTAAGAGAATTTTGTTTTTCGGCAGCCTGCTTTTAAAAGTGTTACCCCAAGTGTGTAACATAACCCATAGCACAGCTCTGGAAGGACTGTGAAAAATGGGAGGAGAGTCATAATCTGCAATATTTTCCCAGGCAGATGGAAATTGTGAAGGTGAGGACACCCCCTAAGCCATAACTAAAAAAAAGAACTTTTCTCTCTTAAGTGAACTGAAATGATTATTTGGGTGGATAACTGACTGAAGTGTTCTCTGTATGTTGTTGGTAAGAAATGTGGAATGAAGGGAGAGGGAACAATCTAGGAATCTTATTCTGAATTTTTTGTTGTGTTATTAATAAATTTCTTCTTGTACCTTTTTAAGTTTTGAGCCTGCCTTGTCTCTATTCCTAAATCCTATCTCTAAAAGAATTTAAATATATTAAAATTGGCAAAACCCTTAAGTCACACCGTGACAGTCAGTAAACAACTTTGGACAGGGACTAGAATCCAAATACCCGAATATATTAATCTTAAAACCACGGGTTTGTGAACCGTTGCTTGTGATGACAAATGCTGCATTCAAAGAACCAAAGACACTTGAATAGCTGTGAAAGAACAGATGCTTTTCTGATTATTCTTTTAAGTCCTCCTGAAAAATCTTCCTTCTTCTTTAGACTTTTAATCAGAGAAGGAGGTTTACAGAAGTGCCTACATTTGGGAAATGTTCTCGTGGTGAAACTTTTGGAACCAGCCTTCAGAGGTTGTTTTAACATCATTCTGTCAGTAAATCAGCCATTGCATTGTTAGGCCCATCCCTGGGAAATTTATGGTGGCATTTGTGAACGTGGCTGTTGAACCAGCACAGCAGGACCAGCCTCACTTTCACGGGGGCTGTTGTGACTGCCTGTGTCCTGGTAAAGAGAGCTCAGGAGCCCCCTGTGTGTGTGCTGCCTAACTCTCTGGGCAGCTGCACCAGCCTGCACCATGCTTCAGGTAAACAGCATCCCTTACAGTGGTGAGAGCAAACTCAGAGCTGACTTGACATCTCTGCTATGCTGCCGAATCGTGCTGAAAAGAAGTATTTCCAGCCTTGCCTCTTAGCTGTCATACAAGACTGATTCCGAAGGTATGTGCAGGTGCATTTGGCTTGATGTGGGCTTAGCAGCTTAGAAGTCATTGCTTCTTTTACTGAACTTTCTCCTTATAACACTGCAATTGCAGAAGATGATGAGAAACTTGTACTGCCAACATAAAATTAAGAAAACCCAGATGGTAGACCCCCCTGAATTCCCCAAAAAAACATATTATAAGGGTATCTTGGGGCTTTAAAATTTGCTTTGGTGTCCTTGAGGAGTTGTATACTTGTCATATATTTCCAGCTTGCTTCAATTATAAAGGCTACAGACTCCCTTTTATATACGCTTGATTCTGGTAGCTGTAAACTTTGAAAAAAAATACAGGTTTGCTAATACAAATTAGAGGAACTGGTGACCTGCACGTACGTTTATTCTTAGCTCAGTATTTTTTCATGAAATGTTGATGCTGCATGACTGGGATATGAAAAGCTGCGAACAAAATTTCTTGAGCAGCTGAGAATAAAAAGTAAACTAGTAGTCAGTGAAAAATTAAGCAAATTTAGAACATTTCTGTAGATACACTTTCCCCAGATATCTGGATTCTTTAGGCTGCATTTAGAGAGGCAACTATGTTTAAATTCTATTCTGTCCTGAAAACTTTAAGTTGTGTTAGGTTTAACTGGCTCTGCAGACATTAAAGGAATACCATAAAAACTTTGCCAGACTGAGAAAATGCAGTACTGAGCAGGAAAACTAAGTCAGTATGTCAGGCAGAAGTGCATTTTGAAACTCAGTGCTTACCATTAAATGCAGTAGTTAACTTAGGTTCTTTTGGTCTTATTTTAAACTATTGGCCTTTCTATAGGGAACCAATAATTGGGTCTTCCTGTTTGAATGGTTGTGAATATATAGCCTGTTTTCCTCCCCTTTCACCACTCTCTGAGCTCTTGATACAGCTTAAATGTGCTTTCCTTGAAAATATCCCCCTATTATGCACTTGTGCAGATTCACTTAGTCTACAAAATGAACAATGGTAGTAATGGTATAAAGTTCATTCTGGATTCATCTATAAACTTTATTTGGACGGAGGATAGAAAACAATTGAGAGTCAGTTATTTTAAGAATAATGGCAGAGTGCTAACTTTGCAAGCTTTCTTCTCTTATTAATTGTATTGTTATTGAATGATTTTTTAGGACACAAAAAGGTGGTTTCAGGTGGGTACCTTAAGTTCTGCAGACCACATTTTTTTCAAAGAATCAGTTGTAATTTAAGAAGTTCTTGAAATTTATCCTAACCTTATAATTCCTCAAAACTGTTTTCACAGTATTGGTATTGCAGGCACTGCTTGCTAGGTTGTTTTTGCATTTTTTCTTCCATTTAAGGTGGCAACTTAGTCTTTTGCATAGCATTTGCTCACATCTAGCCAGAATTGTAAGAGATTTTGCTCTCAATAGTTCCACTCAAATATTTTTTCTAGACTCTTCCCCCTTTCCTCCTTAATATTCTGGCTGTGTCTTTATGCTCTGGAGTTTTGCAACTAGCGGTAGTACAGTACAGTAAGGTAAAAAGCTAGATTAATTCAGCTACTGTGACTATTTGAGTCACTGTGAGAGTTCTTGGCTCATTTCTTCTCATGTATATCATATTCCTCTAAGGAAAACACTGCTCTGAGATGTTATTAAGCAGGATGAGATGTCAGAAACCCAGGCTGCTGATGAATTTTGTCTGTATATTGAATTATGCTTCATACCTTAAGAAAATTTATATAATAAATAATTGGAATATGATAGCAACATGATGGATAACAACTTTCTTTTTATATCTTCTTTTCCTGGTTCCTACTCTGTTGTAGGACAATAGATGTTACATTCATATCAGCATATATCAAATCTTTTGTCAGCAGAATGCAATGGAAGACACTCACGTGTGCAGGCTGTATCTGGTGTCAGAAAGGACTCATTTTTATTTAAACTGTAAGTTACTTCTCAGGTGAAAAAGCTTTTTCTGCAAAACAAAAGGAATTGGAAGTGCCCTCCTTTTTAACCCTTCTCTTCCTCCTATCATTCTTTGCTTTTCAGTTTACAAAATGCGAGCCAATCAATCTGTTGGAGTCAGTCTTCATTGACTGTGAATGGATGGGAAGGGAACTGTCAAGATTCCCCAAAACCTCACCTATGTCAGCTTGGCTGGGACTTGCTTGTTTTGAAACTAATTTTTTTGTGAGTGTTGTATAGATGGACCAGTGATCCTCCACAAGTATGACAGAGCTGATGTGATAGAGGGAGGACATCCTGAATATTGTCAATTTGGAACTTGGACAAAATTCTGATTTCAGCTTATTTTGGTGATCGCTGAAGATCCTAGATATGACTGATGATAAATTGTCTTGCTTTCAGCCAGGACAGAGGGTTTTTTTGGCAGCAGCCATGAGGGGCAAAACCTTGAGCCATGTAGGCCTGTCTGGGTTGTTATTCCATACTATCCAGCTTAACACCCAGGGCAGGAGTGAGTGACTCCTGGAAGCAGAGTGTGGTGGGGCAGAGAACCCATCCACCTCTGTTCATTGACGAGCAGCTGTCAGCTCAGGCATGGCAGGCATTTTTCCATGTGAATCACCATCTCTTGTACACTGTTCTTAATATTGTTGTTGCTACTGTTCCATTGCTGTTTCCAGTAAATTGCTCCCTATCTCAAATTTTCATCTATTCCTTCTGTCCCTTTCACCAGAGAGGAGGTTGGGAGTTAGGGGAGCAGGGAGCAGTTTGTGGCTTTCTTCTCAGTGGAAGTACTTAAATTAGGAATACCATTCCTAAACCATGACAAAAATATAGTTCAGTACCATTTCAGAACTGTCATCAGAAGAGGTTTTCTTTATTAATTAACTACACAAATTTCACAATGCTTCTTGTACATAGCACAGAAGTTCTAGTGATAGAGAGCTGGAAGAATTATGCGCCAACAGAAATGAGGAAGTGGAAGGAAAAAACAATTTTTAAAATTCACCTCTGAAAACTGAATTTTCCTAACGGCAGAGTACAATCCACATCTTTGCTCTACATTAAATATATGAAACATACATGAAACCTGTTTGGAATTTTTTATAGACCTCTGAAACCATAATATCTGATCTTATATCTGATAATATCTTTAGAATAAGAATTGTCATATTTGCTATTTTCTTCAAGCTTTGCCTATACAGACATAAAAGTCCTAGTACTCAGTTTTATGTGTTAAAAGACTTCTTTGTTCTCAGTGCAAAAAGCTTGAAATAGAAATTTTTAAAACTGTAAATAAACCTCCTACCATGTCTAAAGTTCAATCTGGTTTTTTCTGCTTTTTGAGAAGTCATACAACTAAAAGTTTGCAAAGGACAAAGAACAAAGCAAGACAATGAAAACCAAGAAAAGGATGAGTAGCTAGGGTGCTGCTGCTGTTCTGCTGATTGAATCCTCTTATTTTCAATCCTGATTGCATCAACATCTAAGTATGATCCCATCCAGCTTGCACTTTGAATAAGATGGGTATATTTATGCATATCTTGTGCCTGACAATGGAACTCATGCCTGTGATCTTAGTTATGATTTCTTGCAATAGGTGAGGCTGTTATGGAGCTCGGGAGCTATCAGACTCTCTAAAGAGCAGTTTCCTAATAGTCTCTTGATTTAACTTTAAAACACAAAGTCTCCACCTAAAGCCAAAATATGTTTGAAATAAGCCAAAGTGTACATGCTCAAACCAGAGTTGCATTTTTGGTCAGATGAGGAAGACCTGCAGGTTCTTTCCAGTTCTAATTACAGTTTCAGCAACCAGCAAGGGAATATTCTACTGGATGGATTTGATTATGCATTCCTTAAGGTTAACCATAGCCTCCATGTTCACCTGACTGCATGATCTACAAGGTCTGAAATCACGAAACAGTATTTACAATGCTCAAAGAAGATGACATGGAGGCGAGAGAAACCCTCTGTGACAGAATCACAGAAATGGGAACAAGTAAATGAAATCTTTGAATGGTTCTTGGCATCATTACACTTAAAAAAGGTTACAAGTTATGCCAATGTAAGTGATGCTCCATCAATACCCTTCACCAATCTGAGTGGATAATTACTGAAACCCTTGAAGGACAAATTAAAACTCTCTGCTGGCCATGTTAAGCAAATACCCTCTTCTGAACACCAGTGTAGATGCTTATTCTACCTGTCACTAAGCTTTAACTAAATGACAGCTTAAGAGAACACTGCTTGTAATTCAGGGAAGATTCCAGCTTTATTTCTGCAATCTAGACTGTGTCTTTCACCTGTCCCATATGTTTGCCATTTGTCTTTCTATTATGTTGGGTTCCAACTTTGTCTTCACTGTATTAATTCTGGGCAGATTTTAATATTAGGGAAGCTACTTGTGAAGAAAAGCACCATCCTTCAAGTCAAATAGAAGCAGAATCTGTTTTTTTGACTGAAAATCCCTCTATACTTTTATTTCTCTACAACAAACCTCACAAAACCTATGCAGCTGAAAAAATTAAACTACCCAGAATTAATGATACCAAGGTCAGATTTCAGTAAGATTGTTTTCAGAAGCACTGTATTTAGAAATGCTAATTCCTTTTCTATATATAATTACGCAAAATATTTCAGAAGTGAGATGTTTAAAAAATTGATGCAGCCTTCTTCTTGGAAATGTCAGTGTCTGAGATGGTTACCCAAAACAGAGGAAATATGCTCTTTAGCCTGCTGGAAAATAAACTTTCTCCTTCTGAGGAGCACAGACTGTGTGTGTATTCTGAGAGACAGCATGTCGTACTGCCTCTCCCAAAAGTTTGTTCTTGTGGTTTGGTCATGGGAAGTGAACCATTCTATAATTCCTACATTGTTCTTCACATCTTGTACTATGAAAAACTTACACATGTAAGTAATCTGCTTCTAAAAGACTTTGTGTTTTAGATACTGAAGTGTACGTGCCAGGCTTGATGTCTCATTTTGTCTTCCAAACTTGAGAATGCAGGTCTGGGACTTCAGCTCCTTAAAAATAACCACATTTAGAAGACTGTTGAAATCTGCTGCTTACACTGATGCTGGGGCAGGAGGGACAGCCAGGAGTCCCATATGCACATACTTGAATTTGCTGCTTATGTCAGTTGGCTGCTTGACTGACATCCAAATGGACAAAGCAATACTGGAAGTGCTCTTGCTCTAGTCTTATATCCTTGCTAGTATACATGTAGAATACCATGTCTTGAGGGTTAATAAAAATTTGAAAGATGTACATACACTTTTATGTGGAGGAAGGGCTACTATTTTGTGTTTAAGAGCAGAACAAGCTTGCTTGTATATAGATCCTCTGTTTTAATCAGAACATAGATAAGGACAATCCTGTCAGTTAAGATATTTTTCTGCAGTTTGCAGGAGCTGGGTTCCATTCCTAATGCAGACATCGTTTTTGAGCTGGGACAGGTAGCTTAGACTGTACAAGTCTAATGTCCCCATTTTTAAATTAGCAACTAAGCACACTTAGTCAAGTACTTAACCTGTACTCATGAGGAATATGAGACACAAAACTTCAGATCTGTGGTACTGGGCACCATATTGATTTCTAATCTACTTAGAACCCACTCAGGTAGCTTAGATCAATTTTTTTACCTGTATTTAATGGACAATTTTGGGATTGGGGAGTGTAAAAAAAAGCTTATGAATGGGTACCATAGCTGTGGGTGATAGCTGTGACCATCTTGTGGAGAATGAATTATCTGGATGATGTCAAGAAAACTGTATAAAAGTATCACAGAGAAACTGACCTTAATGTATCCTTAAATGTACATAGAGGCAGAGGCTGAGTTTTCCTTACCCTTTCTCTGTTCGAAAGAGAGTTTGTTAATGAATGCTTGAGTTCAACCAAATCAGTTTTACCCAAGCACAACAGAGTAGAAAAATACAGTAGCCAATTAGTTTGTTTATATACAAAGACTTCAGTGTTCTCTTTCAACAACTCTCTGCTACCTCTAGAATGCAATTAAAAAAATAAGGATTTTAAAAAGAAGAAAATTTATAAGGGGAATTGGTCTAATAGAATAATGTCTTCTGAGTTTTGCTGGAAAAACTATATTGTTTGGATGAATTCTGATCCAGGAAAAAAATATGTTTTTGCATGTGCAATGAATTCATAGCAGAAGCACTACATACTTGATAATAAAGGCCATGCAGTTCATATAGTTCATATAGTTCATAATGTCACATTCTAGCAAAACATCTCCAAATCATGCATTTTTTAATGCTCTACAATCAATGTAGTGTTTATTCTAGAAACAAGGTTTGTTATATCCTCATATACATTCTTGAAACATTAATGTCCTTATGACATTCATCTATTTGACAAAATCCTATAAAGTTTCTCAAACATCTGGGGTGTTAAGCTTTACATTTTGACTGTAGATAGGAATTTAAAGAAGAAATATTGATGGACTTCGAGGGATCACAAATCGTGAGGATGAGTAGATTTCTAAGGTAGAAGAAACAGATTTTATCAATGAATTTGTAGAGGATGAAGTGAATGGTTTGTTGGATAAATAAAATTTTTTCATTGTTTAGCACTACTTTTCATGTTGTAAATGTTTGCTGTAGGTGTTTTGATCCTTTAGAAAACTCTGGAAGGATTTTTAACTGAGAACTTGTATGATTAAAAAACTTAGAAAAGGAAAGAATAAAAAGAGTAAGAGCTGTCTAAAAGACTAGTCAGTCAATAGTTATGCCTTGGTCTACTGTGATAAATTATCCCTTAGCCTTTTTCTTATCTTCTATAGGGAAATGAATGTACATTTCATCCAGGAGAGTGCCATTTTTGTCATATAATCAAGAAGAGAAGAGCACTGATAATATTAAAGACAGAAAGCTTTTAGGGAGAGAAAACTACTTACTGAACAATGTGATGCAGCCTGAGAGACCATTCAGTTATACACACTACACAGGAGTGAGGAAGCAAGAGAATGACCTCTGCCAAAACTCTCTATGGTATGACTTAAGTACAGTTTACTTAATTTGAATGATTTTAGTGGAAATATTCTTGATCCATAGTTGAGTAAAATGGAAGAAGAGCTGGTCCCATGGCTTATCACCTTTCTTGCTCTTGTTTCTTCCCATCTGTACAGGAGACTTCTGGGCTCCATCCTGGATTCTGTGATAACTCCATGTGCTAGTATTAGCTGTGGAGGGATCTGAAATCCCTCAAGGATAGAAAAAGAGAGGTAATTGGTAAAGAAGAGCAAGAGGCATGTTTCTGGAAGGAAACCCTTTCTAAATATTCCAGGAGCAGGACTGAGATAGGTTACTGGAAGCTGAGTGTGGAGTGGGCAAAGTAGCACGTGTGTGGCTGAAAGAAAGACTTTGATCCAAGCTGGGAAGGGGTTTGTGGGGTCTAACAGTAGAATACAAGATTGGATGGCCCTTGAACAGGAAGCTTTGTGATGTGATTAAATGAAGCAGAGAAAAAGATGGGATTGAGCAATCTTTAACATGATGAGTAACTGCCACAGAAGACGCTGTGATGTGGAATGCTTCAAACAGACCAAGTTTCTTCATTTTGAGTTGTGCACCCCACATACTCAGAAAACTGGAAGCTGCTGGAGTCAGGGCATTGTTAGAAGCGATGATTATTTGGAGCACTTGAAATAGGACAGAATTGTCATTCAACACAGACACTCAATATACTTCTCAAACCTTCCACAGGCTTAGTAAATGGAAGCACTGCAGGGAGCAGGCAGTATAATGTTTATAACTGCTGTTGCAGCAGACCTCTCATTAGGGGTAGAAATGAGCCAAGACGTTCTCTCATTACATGACTCTCATTCTACAACATGAAAAGGGTCCCGATTTATTCTTCTTTAGAGCTTTGCCATCCTAACTCTTGACTACAGCAAGCTCCTTCTGTAGCTGCAGAATCTGTGGCTATTTCCTGTTGGAATATGACTGCAAGTATTGGTTTGCAGACTCTGAGCACAGCTTTCACCTAGTTCAGCTGTGCTGCAGGCTTCAGCAGCAGACTCTGACTCCATCAGACCCAGAGTGACCTCACAGCAGATGTTTTACTACAGCAATTCTCTTCTTTATTTCTGTCTTCTTTATGTCTCTCTGGATCATTCCTTCTTTCTCAGGGCTCCTCCTTCTCCAGGTCCTCTGCCTCCAAGATCCTCCTGACCAGCCAACCCACCTCTTTCATCACACTCATCTTTATTAGTCACAGCTATGACCCACTGAGGGCAAGGCTGTTCCTCTTCTTTGGAAATTAGCAAAACTGTGACTTATGCAGGCAAGGTCGCCTGCAATCTCTTCTTCTACACCTACAACTGGAGACTCTGGGGGAAGGATATACCTACTGTTTTTATAGAGCTGTGTGAAAAATATTGTCATCATGTGCTGTAAAGCCAATCACCAAAAAGAAGTAGATTTTGTCAGTTTGTGTCTATACAGCAAGAAGCACTCTCTGAGAACTCTCACCATTACCTCAGGAGCTGCATTTGTGTTTTCTCTCTTGTCATTCATCCTTGTCTGAGCTACGTCGTCAGTGGTTTGTACATTTATTGATACAAGTACACATATTTAACTAATGTCAGCTTTCATTTTTCTGCCCTTAGGTTGTTTTGCAAACAGCTACATCTTGCATTTTTTTCTTTTCTTTGCCATGACAGGGATATTTTTCCAAAACCTTCATGACAGCATATTTACCAAATAATAACAGAAATAATAGCAAATATAAGTGTGGGAGACAATTATTTTTAGCTTTCTGTGAGGGTAATTTATCTTCAGCTTTATGGGTGAGAAGAATACACTATATATAGATAGTGAGGATCTAAGATTTTATGGACCATATTCTAGTAGGAGTGCATCTGAACTACCCCTGAGAACTTTGATCTAGTGTGCATTTATGTTGAAACTATGCCTACTGTGTGTGCAATGAAGAGCTGGAACCCACTGAGAGCTTCTGTTTTGAAAATATGTAGATGCACACGCAAGTGTCCCTTAGAACTTGAGCACAACATACCATTGACTTAGATAGCAGTTTTGTGGGCTTCAAAAAGATCATCTGTCCAGTTTATATCTCTGCATTTGGGCCTCACAGAATAAGGGACACTAAAGCATTTTATTTTTCTCACATGGATTTTTTAGTTGTTTGCTGCAATGTGAACTATATGAACTAAATGAATGTGAATATGAACTATAAAGTGAACACTAAAACGTATCCATTCCTTTCTGTTCCACAAAATTAATAGTAGTTCTGCTTGTAAGCCTTAGGCTGAAGCCAGAAAATCAAAGCTAAGGTTATTATTTTGTCCTACTGTGCTTTTATTTATCCTCCATAGTAGTTTGAATTGATATAGCTCTAGCCTTACCTTTTGATGTCTTAGACTTTCACAGTGCAAGTCAGTTCTTGACACTTCACCATTTTTAAAAAAAATATACTGCCACTCTGCCACTCTTTGTATTTAAGGCTATTTTTAGTTGAACTGTCTTGTTAACCTTGGTATCTTAGCACCTGAAACCAAGTCAAATAATAATAGCTAAACAACTTACCCCCTGTGAATAACCCTTAAGAGTTTGTCTGGAAAATAATTTTCAGCTGGTGTAGAATAAATATTCTTAGTATGGGAATCGTGTTGATAACACACTGATTTTTTAGTTGTTGCTAAGTAGACCTGATTGTAAATGAAAGACTTTAATTTCCCATGCTCTGCAAGTGAGTAGGTGCACAAAAAGAAAGAAAAATTCCCATTTCCTTCTATTTGAGTCCATTTGGATTTGGGTTTTGTTAATTTATTTCATTGTTTTTGTTTGATTCTTTGTTTGTTTGTTTGTTTGGGTTTTTGTTTGTTTTGGTTTTGGTTTGGGTTCAGTTTTTTTGGCTTTGGGTTTGATTTAGGTTTTGTTTTCCAGGCACAATTCTAACACAGGAAGTTGCAAACAGCTGAGAAACCAGAATCAAAAGAGGGGCTACTGCCACACTACTTAAACAGAACTAATTCTTAGAAACTGTGTCTTCTGCAAAAAGGGAAGAATGAATTCAGGGCCTCATTCTCCACAGCACCTTTAGTCTTCAGGCAATTGTATTTTTAGATATGATCAAAAATAATGTAACTTTTTTTTCTATACCCTGCTTGCCAAACATGGGTCCCATAGAACCTGCCAAATATTAACTTCAAGTTTAGTAAGCTTAGCCGCCTTCCAAAGGTTGTCACACTCTCAGAAGGAAGGATGGGCTGAGAATTGTCCAGCATGGGGAGTGTTTGTCTCTGCTACCACCATTTGCAGAAGAAGAACAATTCTAAGGAAAATATGATGAAGCTGGATTATTGAGTATCTACATTTTGGGAAGAAAACATGTACCAATTTAGCTTGTAAATTATTTTAAAGAAACAATGATATCACAGCATTATTTTCTTTTTCCATCTCTTATGTTGTTACTTACATGAAATAAAAAGACAATAGCACAGTAATAATTCAAGAAGTCTAGAAAAAAATCAGAAATGTATAAACTTGCCAATGGAACATCTCCTTCTAATTTAATACAATATTAAATTTAAAAGTGTAGGTGAGAATATTTAATTTTTTACTCCATGTCTTTCTGTACTGTGATTTACTACTATGCACATTTACATCTAATGAACATTCCTGCTGGTGTTGGTTATTTTAGTAGAGAATGTTTTATTATTTTACCTGATATATTTTTAAAAAATTATTATTTTAGTGCTGCTTCTGGAGACTGTCTAGAAGCATAACTCAGCACAAAGAAAATAAAGAGAACTAGGAGCAAGAAAAGTAACAAGGAGAAAACTTAGCACAAGTTTGTTTTTCTTTTTTGTTGGCTATGAACACAAACTCCATTTGGATAATAGTAAAATGACCACACTCATAATAAATTCAAGGAAAATATTTTCAAATTAAATGTTCCACACCAAGCCTGGACAAGAGAGAATATTACATTTGAGTTTGCATTCAGAAATTGCATCAGTTTTTGGGTCTGGTCAGGTCCAGGTAATATTTTGAATATTCTGTTATGGATTGGGCTTGTATCAAAAACCGTGAAACTTTAATGCCCTTATCTATTAACCTGAATTCAAGCACTCTCTTGGTCTCCCTCATCTGCTGTGATCCTCTGATCAGTAAAACTCAGTAAGGTTTCCATCTCTCATTTCTAATAAATAATGCAAATCTGCTTTCCCTGATCAAGACACAAAGACTTTCTTTCTGAGAGTCCACCTTTGAAATATATATTCAGTTCACAATAGAGAGAACTATATGCCATTCCACAGTGCCTAAGGAAACTGCTGTGAACACAAGATCTAATGCTGCTGCTAATGGAATTCTCTTGATATAGAAGAACTTAATGATGTACATTTTGGATCTTTTGTGCTTTTGCTCAAACAATTGTAATTGCTAGCTAAATGAGTATTTATATATGTATGTATCCTAGTTTATTTTTAATGAAGACTAGTTGAACATGCACTTTGGGAATTTGAGACAAATGACAGATTTAATGTCTTAGCTTGTTTTACTGAATCAAAAGACATTTTGCTGGATTGGAGGAGACAATATGTGAATGGATGCAAACAACTTTTCATGTCTACTCCTGCCGGACAAGACGTTACAAGGATTCCAGGATGCAGCTGTTGAAAGCAAGGTAAGCTAAGCTGACTTAATTCTGCTGATGTTTTGGAGTGACATTTACATTGAAAATGAGTTCTGACTACAGATAGAGCTACAGTACCTCTCTCATATTTCTTACCATGCACTAGATACAGAGTAGATTTATAGATAAAGAGTAGATTTGTCCTTGCTACTGTTCAAACACAACAGAAACTACAACTGAAAACAAATTCCTTTATCAGACTACTCTGTTGTAGGATATTTGGAATGACAATGAATGTTAGGCCAGTACATGTGCCAGTAACTTAGGTTAGATGTCGTGAAAACCAAGAGAGCATACTTCATTACAGTAAGTATGAGGGCATTAGTAAGAATGATTTAGCCTTTTAAGATGTTTAGCACTTTTTCATTGCTGAAAAGATATACAGTCAGTGATCCAACTGCACTGGATTGTTTAATTTTGGAAAACTTACATCCTGTATCTGTCCACTTTTTTCAAATACTCACTACATGGGATGATGGTCAGAAAAGACTAAAGATAAAAGTCTTTAAGAATATGCCTTGACCTAATGATTTAGAGGTATAGTTCAATATTTAGTAGTTGTACTCTAATGCTGGAAAAAATATCTGCACAGTGCCTATTCCTGACTTCTTTTGGTGAAGAGTTACACTTTTAAAACAACAGATTTAGAGTGCCTTAGCAAGTGATTTGGGTGACAGAAGGATGAACAACAGAGATAATTATAATGCCTTTACATTTCATGAGAAAAATAAGATTTTTTTTTTGTTGTGGCAAAGCTTATAGTCTTGAATTTATCTTTTAGCTCTAAACACTGGCTAACCTTGGGTCTCCGGCAGTTTCTAACAGCAGTACACCATTTATATTGACTATCTTTATTAACTATTGTAAAGTTCTGCTTAAGAACAATTTTCTTTTGCATTGATGAAATAAGATTTCAGTATCCTTGTCACAGCTTTTCTCTACTATCTCCTGAGATGGATTATGGGGTTGTTGATCTAAAACTATACTCTGTCCAAATACACTGTTCAAATTCTTTGAGAGACAGGTCCAAAATCCAGCCTTTCTCTGGACTTCACAGAGTTAGACCTATAGGCTGGTACAAGGTATACCTAATGTTGTCCATTATGCATACAGATACTTCCTCTACACCAATTTTCACACAAGAGGTTGAATGGAATGCTATCATTGCACCATCTTGTTAACCTGGCATTTTTTTACTAATGTTTATCTGCTCCCATGGAAAATCCACACTGGTTCCCATGGATCAGGTTCAAAAGCATAACTTCTAAACTCCACAATCCATTTCATCTCCTTTTGTGAGACTGGCAAGAAAAAGAAGCGGTAAAATGTAGGATAA
Organism: Oenanthe melanoleuca; assembly: GCF_029582105.1. Classification (NCBI taxonomy): domain Eukaryota; kingdom Metazoa; phylum Chordata; class Aves; order Passeriformes; family Muscicapidae; genus Oenanthe; species Oenanthe melanoleuca. The sequence continues at coordinate 46,091,472 of NC_079362.1, forward strand.
CATATTTAATACAGCTTTTAAGAGGAAGTGTACCTCAATGTATACCTGCATTTTCTGTTAAAAGAGTGAGGAAGCCTTTTAGGGATTGCTTACAATTCTTTCTACCGTATTTGTAGGTGAATGTCAAGCAGGCTTCACAGATCTACCAGCCTTTGACTCATTTATCTTCGATATTTCAATGATATAGACAGGGTTGTATGAACTTAAAACCTGTTCTAATAAAGCCAGAGAGATTGTTGTGGGGCGAAGTACTTGTCTCCACAGGCAAAGTGGTGTCCAGCTAACCAACCATGCAGTCATACTAGTAACAACAAAAATGCTACTGATAATATGAGCTCCTCTTTTGTCTTGAAGTCCTGATTAAGATCAGGGCCCTCTTTTATTACACATCCAAAATTAGCTTCCTGATGGCTTTATGGTCTAACGAAGAAAAACAGATTCAAGGTGGGAGACCAAGTCTGTTATCCCCGTTGGTGCAAATGGACAAGTGGTATTCAAAGAGATCTAGAAAACATCCAAGACTGGCACTGGACTAAGAATTTCATATGATGCCACTTAAGTCTGAATCATCTCTTAACTAGAAACATGCTCTGTATCCCAAAGCAAAAGGTAACTGGGAAATGTAGTGCAGATACATCCTAACAGAGGACTTCTGTGGGACAGATGTTAGGGACCTCTTCTGTATTGCTTAGATATTAGCTAAAGGATTTTATCCCTGTAATTGCACCATCCCATCCTTGTAGACTTAATAGTAAAAAATAA